>NC_056731.1:979203077-979468077 GCF_019279795.1 Protopterus annectens
AATTCGCTTCATGTAGGCACTTCTATGGCGTTAGTGTTGAATGCATGATAACAGTAAATGCTGACATCAGGTGGCTGTGTCTGGTTACACTTGGAGAAGAGAATATGTAGCTCTGTGAAGAGTGAAAGTGCATGAAAGCAGTGCACAATTCTTATGTTCTGTGTCATCCATTTAATTGTTCATTAAAATGTATTGGATCTGTCCACATTAATTTAAATTTTTAGTTTTTAATTTTTGTCCTTAATAGCATGATGAGGCATGAAGCACAACCATAAGAAACAGAGGAATAAATGGCAGGTTTCTCAGGGTTGTTGTTTAACTATTCCTGTGGCAGCACATGTATGTGCTAGGGTTGGAATATAGATGGTCCTAGGTTTGGCTCCAGATTGTGCAACCTTACCTTCACTTTTTTATGGTCTATATTTGAGGGATTTTCCAAGAATGGAGGAGTCACAAAAGGAGAAACTGCCAGCCCAGCTATCTGAACTTTTGTAAATAATTATATGCCATTTGTGAATATCAACATGATACATATGTTTGTGTTAAAATGTATTAGAACTGTATGTTATGTAAATTGCAAACTGCTGGTACAGAAGTGTGTGTTGAAAAGGGTTTGTAAAGTACTGCACTTAAAAATGTAACTACAGTGTACCCTGCCGAAGTAGAACAGAAAGGGGCCTGCACTATTGTAAGTGTTTAGATGTATATATTTTAACAATGGTAACTACAACACCAGAGGTTAACTTCAGGAACATATCTGAAATTAAATTACTTTATGGCCATATAATAAAGGATGTTATATTTTACTTTCAGTGCAGTAACAGACAAAATGCCTAGAATTAAAGATTCACTGTACTGTCTTGTCTTGGAAGTGTTTTTATTGTTTTATGACTTCCAGGACCTGCCTTAGATCTAAAAAAATCATTGTCTATGTATTTTCACAGGTAGATGCTAAATGCTACAAGCTGCATCAGTGGGTGTTTTACCTGGAATAAATTAAGATGGCAAGAAGTGCTGTCATCTTGCAAGCTATCCCAGCAGTAATATCTGAGATATTAATTTAAGAACTATTTGACTGAGAGTGAGTATTCTGTATTTTCTTTGACCTGACAACATTAACGGGAAGACCCACTCACCACATCTGCCCTGCTTGCTCTGTAAGTTAACTATGAAACAGTAATTCTCTAGATATTGTCAGGAATGAAGCAAAGCTTAATTTAGATGTTTTTCTTTTTTTATTTGAGACTGTTCTGCAATGTTGTTTTAAATATTTCTGTGATTTGAAACTCTGATGTTACTGTAATTATATACTATTTTCTTGTTCTTTTATTATTTATTATTAAATATATTTAAACCTTTCATTGTGGTTGACATTTGTGAGACATATTTAAGTTCTGCGACTACTTGCTTATTTATTTGGTGATACTGTGTAGGCTGCTCCTAACAGCCTTCTCTTGGTCAAACTACCATTTGTATTAACAGTAACATTACGCAGTAAGAGTGGACACCCTTTGATAAAGGCCTTAAAGTAGCTGATAAAGAGTTGGCTGGTGGCAGTGACAACTACCTCATAGTCTGGGCAGAAGGGGGCATAGCTAGTAAACCTGTGCCAGCCTTTCCCAGGTGTGTGTGTGTATAAATCAAACCTCAAAGTGTGTGTGTGTGTATGTGTGTGTGTGTTTGTGTGTGTGTGTGTGTGTGTGTGTGTGTGTGTGTGTGTGTGTGTGTGTGTGTGTGTGTGTGTGTGTGTGTGTGTGCGTGTGTGTATGGGTGTGTCAGCTACTTGGGCAGGGAGACAAAGCACTGGTTGTACAGAGAGGGTGCTGGAGATCTTGGCTTGACTACTCAGCTTAGATCTCAACTCTATAGCTGTGCTAGTGGGGAGCCTTATTAGGGATCTGGAGAAAGAGGGAGAAACCAGCCCATGACTGACTGTGGTCTCTGTGTGCTGCTAAGGGAAATTGCACTTGATGCAGAGAGCTGCATCTGGAAATACTGTGTGTGTACTAGTCATCCCCCCAATGTACATCTCCCACGTGTGCTAGTGCTGAGGATTGAGGCTCCTTGATTACTGTTGCCAGTGGTGGGGCATCACATATATTGGGTGGCAGTGGTGGGATCACCACATCACATATTAGGATTCAGTGGTATAAATATTGAATGCCTGTAGCCTGCAAATAGTGGTCACTGAAGTAAGTGTTTGTAGTAGTTTTATTTATTTTTGTTAGCTTAGTTAGTCAGGGATAGCAGGCAAATATGTCAACAGAGGAGTACAGCATGCTGACAAGGAGCCAGTTGGCTATGTGCTAGGCCAAAGGACTGGTGCATGCCAACCTGACTAAAGCAGAAATGATTGCAGCCTTGGGCACAGCTGCACCACAGACCATCAACCAGGAGAACAACCAGGTTGGCCTTGGAGATGTACAATCCTAGAAAATGGACATTTCAGCCTTTCCACAGTGGACTTAAAAATCTGTCTGGAGTTAAAGAGACTTGAACTGGAGGCCAAATGGTTAGAACTAGAATCAGCAGAGAGACTGTGCCATTTGTAGGCTGAAGAAAAGGATAAACAAATGGCATTAGAATCAGCAGAAAGACTGAGACATCTGGAAGCTAAAGAGAATGAGAGGCATAGGCAACATGAAAATGAGATGCTGACTCTTCACCAGGGCCATGGAGGTAATGGGGAAGGGAGTAAATGAACCCCAGAAGCAACAAAAGTCAGTAAATTTCTTCCACAATTTACAGAGGGTAATAATTTTAATAGCTTTATTCATATGTTTGGAAGGGTGTGTAAACAGTATAATGTTGACCAAGGGTTCGGGTATGGTTCCTGACCCCCTTATTCCATGGTAAAGCTGTAATTGCTATTTCTACGTTGTTTGATACTGATTGCTTAAATTATAATACTATTAAAAATTATTTATTAGTATTTTAAGTTAATGCCAGAAGCTTGTAGGAAAAGTTTTGTGAGCACAGACGTAAGACAGATGAAAGTGTATGTGAATATACTGCTGAGTTAATCACTTATTTTCATAGATGGGTGAGTGGGTGGCAGGCACCACTTTTTAATGGCTGGCAGACCTTTTGGTGAGGGAACAAGCCCTTAGCACTTTGTCTGAGGACATGTGAATTTGGTTAGTGGATAGAGAATGTAACACAGCAAATGAGTTGTGCATCACTGCACAGGAAAGAGATAACCAGTGCTGCTCATGGTACTAAGGGAAACCATGGTAGGCAGCCTAAACTGTCCCAACAGAGTCTGCCAGTAGCAAGGGAAGCCACTAGTTCAGGTACATGTCCAGGACTAAGAGTTAAATGTTTTAAATGCAACCAGTGGGACCATGTAGCATATAGATGTCCATGGAGACAAGCTGGGGAAAAAAGGTGGAGAGCCAGTAAGTGGGAATGCCAGAATGCCAGCAGAAGTTGTCTGGAGACAACAACGGTACCAAACTACCAAAAGAGGTTACATCTTATCTTAGTAGATGGGAAACAGACCACTGCTAAAAGAAAGACAGCCTCTGACATCCATTGTGAAGCCTGCAATGGTTAAAGAAGAGCACAACTTGTTTGGGCAGTCTACTCCAATCAGAGCTTTAGGGAGTACCCCATTCAAATACCTTTGGCTAGGGTTCACCTTGACTGGGAAGGTGGAAAAGCAAACAAGCAAGTTGGTGTGTTTGAGGATATCCATGTAGATGTCTTGATGGGGAATGATTTTGATAATGCAGTACCTCATGTGCATGCAGTGACATGCAGTCAGGCTTGGAAACAAGCATGTGGGTCTGATAGCCTGGGAGACACAGACAGACTGCACACTTGAAGACAGGACTGGTGTGGTGGCTACTTCAAGGAGGGAGCTACCCTGTACCAGTGAGACTGAAGGTGAGCCACAGCTGCTTGTGGTTACTGATGTTCCCTTGGACAGAATGACTACAAGGGCAGAGGTGAGTAATAGTACCCAGGCTGACAGTGAGGCACCGCTGTCAGAGAATATTAGACTTCCTGTGGAAGGGGAGTTAGGAAGTGTTACAAAGTGAAAGTTGAGAAAGGCACAGCTCTCAGACCCTATATTACAAGGCCTGAGAGAGGTAGTCAGTAAGGCACCTGATTCTCAAAGAAAGGGGGAATCTGTATACTGGGACAAAGGGTTATTGTGTAGAAAGTGGGCCCCTGAGGGAGTACTAAAGGGTGAGAGAATACAGGAGTTGGTAGTGCCCAGAGCCTACCATCTGGCACTTTTAGCCATAGCCCTTTATACTCCCTTTGCAGGACATATGAGCATGAAGCAAACCAGTAGACATATTATGTAGAACTTTTATTGGCCTGGGATTTCCAGAGATGTAACAGGGTATTGCAGGACCTATGAGCAGTGCTAAAATGTAGGCATGGCAGGAGACAATGCAAAGGCTCATTTGATGCCTTTGCCTGTATTTGAGGAGCCACTTCAGAGGGTAGTTATGGATATTGTAGGGCTTCTGAGTACACCAAGTTCTGCAGGGAAAATGCACATCCTAGTGGTAGTAGATTATGCTACCAGATACCCTGAAACAGTGAGGTGGCACATGCTTTGTTAGAGATTTTCAGCAGGGTAGATTCCCAAAAGAAATACTAACTGACAGAGGTACCAATTCCATGTCAGACCTGCTGGCTTGTCTGTGGAAGTATTGTGGGGTGAAGCACCTAAAGACCACCCCCTACCATCCCCAGACTAATGGCCTGGTTGAGAGGTTAAATTCTACACTAAAGACCATGATATGGAAATTTGCAGACCAGTTTAAGAGGGAGTGGGACAAATATTTGTCCCATCTGTTGTTTGCTTATAGAGAGAGATGCCCCAGGAATCTACAGGTTTTTTACCATTTGAGTTGCTGTATGGACATAGGGTGAAGGGACCTCTAGATAGATCAAAGACTGAATGGTGTAATTAAATCAAAAGGTGCTTCAGCAAAGTATTAGTTTAAGGGTGTGCACACTTATGCAACCAGCTTATTGTATATATTTTTATTTTTTATATTTTTTCCCCTAACAGATTTGTTTGTTTTTCAATTGAATTGTACATGTTATAGGTCACATTAAAGATGGGAAAAGTTTTTAAATGATTTAATGTGGTCTCATTTTTTAAATAACAAAAACCTGGCATTTTAACAGGGACATGTACACTTTTTATATCCACTGTATATCCTAAACATCAAGACAAGGCTCAGAGAACTCATGGGCTTGGCCCAAGAGAACCTCGCAGAAGCCCAACATCAGAAAAAAAAAGGTCTGGTATGATAGCAATGCTCAAGCTAGCATGGATGATTTGAGGCAGCAGGTTATGGTTCTCATTCCTGTCTGACACAACAAGCTGCAGGCAGCTTGGGAGGGACCCTTCAAAGAAGTAAGGAAGGTCAGTGATGTTAACAACATGGTAGAACTGCTAGGCAGGAGGCAGGGGCATAAATTGTACAATGTTAACACCATGAAACATTACCATGATAGGGAAGCCCTGGTGCTAAGTATTGGCAGTAGAAGGTAGGAGGAGTCTGAGGGGGATCTATGGCTACAGGGGAGCCAGCCAACAAAATACCCAAATTACTATGGTGGAGCCTAGGGTTGCAGGCATATGATAGGACAGTGCAGCACTGTACTGGGGTCAGCAATGCCAAGGCAGCTGGAATTTCATATCAGAGAATGGGGTAATGTATTCCCAGATAGTCTTAACCTTCTCAAACAATGTTTATCAAGGGGCATTTGAAAAACTAGCTTGAGTATTCAAGGGGGGAGAACTTTCACCGAAGCAGATCCTGCCAGCTCAGCTATCTGGAATTTTGTAAATAATTATATGTCATTTGTGAATATCAACATGATTCATATGCTTATGTTAAAAATGTAGTAGAACTGCATGTTATGTGTATATCAAACTGCTGGTACAGAAGTGTATTTTGAAAAGGGTTTGTAAAGTACTGAGCTTAAAAATGTAACCACAGTGTACCCTACTGGAGTATAACAGAAATGTACCTTCTCTATTGTAACTATTTAGATGTATATTTAAAAAAAAATGGAAACTGGAACACCAGTGGTTAACTTCAGAATAATAGCTGAAATTAAATTATGGACACATAATTAAAGGGTGTTATCTTTCCGTTTCAGTGCAGTAACAGACATAATGTCTAGAACTAGAGGCTCATTGTATTGTCTTGGAAGTGTTTTTATTGTTTTATGACTTCCAGGATATGCCTTAGATCTAAGAAAAGCCTTGTGTTTGTATTTTCACAGGTAGATGCTAAATGCTACCAGCTGCATCAATGGGAGTTTTACCTGGGATAGAGTCAGATGACAAGAAGTGATGTCATCTTGCAAGCTATCCCAGCAGTATTATTTGCGATATTAATTTAAGAACTCTATGATTGAGAGTGAGTGTTCTGTGTTTTCTTTGACCTGACAACATCATCTGGAAGACCCACTCACCACATCTGCCTTGCTTGCTCTGTAAGTAAGTTAGCTAGAATATAGTAATTCTCTAGATATTGTCAGGAATATAGCAAAGCTTGATTTAGATGTTTTTCTTTTTTTGTTTGAAACTGCCCTGCAAATATATATATCTATATATATATATATATATATATATATATATATATATATATATATACACACACACATGCTTGCATATTTATTTGGTGACACTACGTAGATCACTCCTAATAGCCTTGCTTTTGGTCAAACTAACATTTGTATTAACAGTAACTTTATACAGTAAGATGGACACCCTTTGTTAAGGGCCTTAAAGTAGCTGATAAGAAGTTGGCTAATGGCTGATGGCAATGATAACTATCTTATAGTCTGATCAGAAGGGGGCAGAGCTAGTAAACTTGTCAGCTTTTACCAGGTGTGTCTGTGTATAAATCAAACTTCAAAGTGTGTGCATGTGGGTGTGTGTGCATGTGTGCATGTGTGCGTTTGTGAGTGTGTGAGTGTGTGAGTGCATGTGTGTGAGCTACTTGGGCAGGGACACAAAGCACTGGTTGTACGGAGAGGTTGCTGGAGGTCTTCGCTTGGCCACTGGTGGGGAGTCTTACCGGTGATCTGAGAAAGAGGGAGAAACCAGCCCCAAACTGACTGTGGTCTCTGTGTGCTCTTAAGGGAAATTGCACTTGATGCATAGAGCTGCATACATGTTGTTGTCTTTTGACTTTTCCCAGTTAGGGGTCGACACAGTGGAACTCTGGTCCGCTAATGATTGCCAGTAGATTCTGACGAATGCCAAGGTGCCAGCTCAACGTTCAACCTTCAATAAAGACACACCCATTTACACATGTCTTTTGAATGCCCACCCAACCGCTGGGAGGACATGCAGACTCCACACAGAAGGCAGAGAGCTGCATACATGAGCTGGATATTTTACAGTGCAGTAAGCTATACAGGGGCACATTACAAGAACTCTGTGAGCTCTGCATCCTCAATTCTGAGCCAGACCCAACAGAGGGGAATCCATCCCAGTGGAAACTAAGGATATCAGTCTCCAGGATTCTGCACCAGTTTCTGGATGCTATGTTCATAAGTACCAGTAAGCACATATTTTCCCCATAGTTCTGAAAAGAGGACCATCAATCTGCAACTGTTTCACCATGTTATGCAATACCCTGAAATACTGAGTGCTATAGATTGCACTCTTGTACACATTAAGGCAAGACCTGGTAAGCAGGGTAGAATCTACATTAACCACAAGAGATACCTCTCCATCAACTGCCAAGTTGTGTGTAATGCCCAAGGAATTATCTTGAATGTGTGTGCTGGCAACCCTAGCAGTTATCATAGGCTCATAGGTTTATAGGTAGGTACTAGGCTATTGGCCCTAGGGCCTATATAAGCCTAGCCAAATAGGTACCCTGGCTTTTGCCACCCAAGAAAATTATTTTCCTGTACCCCTGTATATACTCCCATATCTGGAACACATCACAGTTGTACCAGATGTTTGCTAGGAGGGCATCTCACAGCACCATTTATTGGAGGGTGCTGGCTATGCCCTGGAATCTTGGCTGATGACTCCCATCAGAAGTTCACACATGCCAATGGAAGAATGCCATAATGAAACACAGCTCAAATTAGACATATCATAGAGCATGTGTTTGGGCTTCAGAAGTCACAGTTCTGGTGCCTAGATATATTTGGTGGAGCCCTGCAGTATATTCCATGCACATTTACACAAATATTCAAAGTATGTGCTCCGCTCCACAATCTGATCCTGTGGAAACAGCTGCAGCAGGATCAGCAAGGGGAAGGGACACACATCCTCCGTAATGCCTAGGTCACCAAAGCCACACAAAAATAATAGAGCTAACATGCAAAGGTCAGAATATCAAAAGCAAAAAAAATATATACATATATATATATATATATATATATATATATATAGAGAGAGAGAGAGAGAGAGAGACCACCCTGGAAAGGCAAGCCAGTAGATTTATTATTACAGTTTTTATCAATAAGCTTTTGTTAATAAGCATGATGTGTTAGGTTATATTGAGGTGGTGTGTCTGTAAATTTGTACTCTGACTTGCTAGTTAAGCTTTTTAACTAGGGTGTTTATATGCTTTTTAATGGTCTGTTGAAGCTACGTTAGGTAGTGAAAGAGCTTACCGTGCACTGTTTTTTATTTTTGTTTCATAATAAATCTATTGGCTTGCCTTTCCATGGTGGTCGGATATTTTTTTTTTGTTTGATTGTCACCAAAGCCACAGTCAGAGAGGACTTGGAGAAGGAACCCACAGCTACTGTCACTTGAGGCAGATGTAGGTATGCTCAGTACCCCTTGCTTTTGCATAACACATTCACTGACCACCTACAGACCCAATACCGTTCACCTACACATAGTAAAATTGAGGCCTGGAAACCCACACAACCTATTGGCTGTGTACTGCTTGCAACAGACAAAGTTAGCCTTAGCCCTGAACTATAGGTGTGTCAACTGCTGCATTAGCAAGGTAAGTCCTGAACCCACAGTGTATTCTTTAATAATATTATGGCATATCCTTGTATTTCCTAACTTTGTACAGTAAGCAAGTAAATAGTGGTGGATTTGTACAGAAAGTACTTTAACATGTGACACCAGACACTTATATTTGTTCATTAGTAATTAATAGGCATCAGGCATGAAAGATGCACACAGTCATACCTCTGAAGAATGCTGATGTTCCCCGCATGCCCTCAGTTTAGCATCATGCCTTTGTACTGGTAAATCATTGAAGACAGAAGTTAGAAAGTAATGATAAACATTGCAGTGTCAGGCTTCAGACTTGTTTGTGTTATAAGAGTAACTAAGCTTTGCCACCCCCCCCAAAAAAAAAGAGGAGTGTACCCCTTGTTCCTGCCATAACAGTAACTCAGCTATGCTAGCCCCAAAAGAGCATGTGTGTTTGTGCCATCCAACCTAGACTTCATTTATTGGCAACTGCATATCATATTATTTCCAGTTAATACCCTCTCACATATTAAAGTCAATGATATAGAATGGCTTACACACTGTGCCTGTGTTAGATAACTGATGAATGATCAAGAAACACATAAAGGTAACACAGAGTTATATATTTGTAAGCATAATTATGACAGGTTGTGTAATCACTATCTGCTCTATGTCCAAATATAGTGAAGAGAATTAAATGTACAAATCATAGCTGATGGTTTGATAGCAGTGTACATTCTGATGCAGTTGGTTATGTGAAGAATGACTTTCCATTTTGTTGATACAAAGCTGTTTGTGTGGCTAAAAGGACTAAGGCATCCCTCTTGTTTTCTGAAGGTGTATTGGTGTGAGGGTTCAAACCTGACATATGTAGAAATGTGTGATGTGTACTGTCAAGTTTTACTGTGCTTGTACAGATTTTGCATATCTATTCCTTAGTTTTAGCATCTTTTCCTATTTGTCTTCTTTTAATTCCAGTTTTGCACAATGCACGGCATTCCAAAAAATATTTGGCTAAGCTTATCTTGTTGCAGCAAAACAGATTTCCTAAAAAACAGTCCCCCCCAAAATAGACAATAGATACATTCAATTAATGCTCTTAGCCATTGTGAGAAGCTGGCCTGGAGTATGGATGGGACCAGGGTATAGTAGTAAGCATTAGCAATCTGCCTTGCATTTGTCCACAGCTTCCCTGCATGAAAACAGGCCTATCTCACATGTATACACACTTTGTTAACCAGTGCGCAAATCCAGTGCTCCTTGTACTATGAAATTGTATATATGATATTGTATTATTGCTGCTTATTGTACAGCTCCTTTGTATGACATAAAACTACTTGGGGAAACATTGCAAACTAAGGGCACAATATAATATGATATAAGGATTGGGAGGGTGGCTTCATGGCTAAGGTGTTTGCCTTACAAACACAAGGTGCAGGGTTTGACTCTCACAAGGGAAAATTGGCTAGGCTTAAAATGGCTCACAAGGCCAGTTAGCTTAGTACTAAACTATAATATAATATAATATTCTATAACATGTTCATACTGCGGTGGTGGTGCTGTGGTAGTGTTGCCGCCTCACTCTAAGACGTTGTCCTGTTCGATTCTCAGCTAGAGTGTCTTCTGTGTGGAAACATGCGTGAATGGTTGTAACTTCATTGAAGGTTGTGCGTCAGAGCTGGCAACTCGGCATGTAAAAATCTACTGCCAATCATTAGAGGACTGGAGTTCCACTGTGGCCACCCCTAATGGGAAAAGCCGAAAGACACAACATTATATAACATGTTCATATATATTATATGATAATAGTATATGTTATGACAATAATTTTAATAATAATTTTATTTACAATACATTAATTTGCCCCCCTCCTCCTCAACCGGGTTCCTATCAGCATTTTGAATGTTGAAAATGCCAAATTTAATTTAATTTAATTGAACTGAAATGTTTGAAATCTCAGAAGAGCGAACTGACGGAACATCGATTTCTTTCCCAGGGAAAGAAATCGGTGGACCATCATCAGAGTTTGCTATTTCCTCCACTGTGGTGCAGTCTCAGAGTTGGTATATTTAAGTAGGATGGTGGGGCACAGCCCCCCACGTTGGGACACTTCTGTCAGTGTTTAAAGTATTGAAAATGTTTTTTTTTTTTTTTTTTGCACGGAACTCCGATTTCTTTCCCTGGGAAAGAAACCGATGTTCTGTCAGTTCGCTCTTTTGAGATTTTGAACATTTCAGTTGGATTATAATGCATTCGGCATTTTCAGCATTCAATATGCTGATATTAGAACCCTCAACCACTCCTAAAAAGCACTACAACCTTGGGGTCTCAATACCTTTTCCACACATATACCAACCACTATATAATGTGTGCTCACCCATGGACAGGTTCACTTGGTGGTGCCCACAGCCTTGCTCTGTAAACCTTAAGCAGCCAACTATGCTCAGTCAGGGTACTTGTGTTATTACACAGCTAGGCTTCTAAACAACCTACTGCTATTAGGTTACTATCCGCAAATGACATTATGAAGCAAATTCTTGTCTCCCACATGGCTTGTCAATGTCATCTACTATAAGTTCACCTGCAGTCTTGTTAAATTTAGACATGTGCCATGGCTTGTGCGATAAGTACTGTGTTTTGTAGTCTGTGTCCTTAGATAGGTATGGGTTCTATTCTCACTGTAGTCAAGTGTGTGAGTGTGTGTGTCTACAGAGAAGAGCATAAGTATGTATCCCACAGTTACTTCTCCAGTGGCATGATTTGCCAGTTTTTTGAGACTTGCACAAGCCTACACATCCATATTTCATGCAGGCCTCCCAATGTCTTGTATCCTACATGGCCGGCAATGTCATCCACTATAAGTTCACCTGAAGTCCTATTAAAATCACACGTGTGTGTGTGTGTGTGTGTGTGTGTGTGTGTGTGTGTGTGTGTGTGTGGCACAGCAGTAGCATTGCCGCCTCATAGCAAAAGGTTCTCCGGTTCAATTCTTGGCTGGGGTGCCTTCTGTGTGGAGTCTGCAGGTCCTCCTTGTATTCATGTGGGTTTCCTCTGAGTGCTCTGATTTCTTCCCATGTTACAAAGTCATGCATCTGGAGCGTTTCTCCCCAGGCCTCCACTGAAAACTGGCTTCACTCCAATTTGGACTTTCTTGGTAAAAAAATAAAAAATAAATACTGCATTCTGTAGTCTGTGTCCTTAGATAAGTAGGAGTTCTATTTTCACTGCAGTCAACTGTGTGCATGTGTCTACAGAAAAGAGCAGAATTATATATCCCACAGTTACCTATCCAATGGCATGGCATGCCAGGTTTCTGAGATTTGCACAACCCTACACATCCATATTTCATGCAGGCCTCCCAACCTCTTGTCTCCCACATGGCCTGTGTTGTCATGTCATCTACTATAAGTTCACATGAAGTCCAAAACTCAGGCTTGTGCTGTGGCACATGCGATAAGTACTGTGTTCTGTATTTTATGTACTTGGATAGGTAGGGGTCTCTTCTCACTGCGTCAAAAGGTGGGGTCGGTCGGTGTGTGTGTGGGTGAGCTGTTGCTGGACTTTACAGTGAGTATTTTACAGCAGCTTATGGGATACTGTTATCTTGTCCTGGACAGACACATGTCTGACATTATTAAGTTATACATTAAGCAAGAAACTGTTGTCTACAAATACGAAAGTGAGAACCCAGACCTGGAAGACCACCCCCCTCAGACTAAACAAGCAAATATGACAACTTGTGCAATCTCTAACCCCAACCCTTATTTTCTCTTTTGTTTTGTTGGTTTGTTTATTTTTTCTTTCCCCCACAGCAGTGCAGGGTAGGCCTGATGCACAGATCCACCTGCCCCCACTCCACTGGCTATGGCACCAAGGCCCAGCACACCTGAGTTACAACCTGATAGCACCCCTTGTGCTGCCCCTGCACTTTTAGTTTAGAGATGCAAGCCCACTATTGTTTGATAAAATGACACCACTGCTTTTGGGTTACAGACTAAGGCATGCATAGTTTCTTTTACAGTTTGGATATGCATGTTCAGTTTGATACATATGCATGTTCCAATTATACTGAATACAGATTACAGAAAGTCATTTGTGCCACTGGTATAGAGGTACGAGGTTACATTCCAATAATGATTAAAACATAACAGTATTGTGCATTTGGGAAGTGTGGTGTTTTAACCCACAACTAATGACTACTCTAAAATACTGTACTGTTCTTTAGTCCTACAGACTACTGCATGCATACTTTTCCTTTTGCAGTCTAGAGATGCATGACAACTGTTATTTGAGAATATGGCACCATTCCTTTGTAACTACAGACTACAGTGTGTATAGTTTCTGTTACAGTTGGGATATGCATGCTCAGTTTGATACAACTCTATTAAATACCAACTAAGTTGTCCTTAACTTTTAATGCTACAAAATGACTTTAAAAATTATTATTACAATACTATTTAGATAGTACTGCTCTGAATCATACATACTACATGCTTCTCACATCCTTGCTAGACATGCATTATGGCATCCAACATTCAAGACTCTCTTCTCAAACTTGTGGAAAAAACAGAGAACACCATTATGAATGCCAGTCTTGACTATATTCAGCTTTTAACTCTTACAATTACTCAATGAAAATTCATACTTACACATCTGTGGAGTGCCCTCTACTCAACATTCCCTGATCCAAAGATCACAGGTATCCTGATTCCTCCTCTGGAGGTCATCAAAATGATGTCTGCATTGCTGACATGGACAGGGGATAGCTGTTGAACTGGTTAAGGCCCTGGCAACACTATTCCAGGTTTCAGATTTATATACTGAGCTGGAATAGTTCCACTGCAGCATCCTGGGCCCATGCTTTCTAACTAGGAGTCCAAGAAAAATCCCGAGCTCCTGGACACACCAACACTGCTCCCAATAGTGCACACCTTCTCCAGCAAATACAGACATGCCTGCCATAGTTTAAGCTCAGTGACTAGTGAGCATTTCCCATCAATCACAGTTAATATAATGCTGTTGCCCACTTATTCCATGCCTCTTGCTTACTGAAAGTGCTCACATTTTTAAACTGCAGCATTTAAAAAATGTTGTGCATCTCTTACCATTGCACAAATGCAGTAGGTGAGAGTGTGCACTGCCAGGCACTGGGTTTGCACAATAGTAAGCAATGCTCAACAGTGGTGGACAAAGTGATTTCTAGCTGCTTACGTATACAGGCGCTGGTATAAATGGGCTAGTCAATTTTATCATATATACTGTTCTCCTGCTGCAGCTGCTATTGCAAGAAGAAGATTGAAAAAACAATATGTATCTTGCACTTTATTGCTATAATCTGCACTCTCACAACAGTAGAACAAAACTTGCACACCCTGTACCAGAACGTTGTACCATTTGCACTCCACCCCTACAGTTAACACCTGCTGCCACTGGATTAGTGAGATGGATATCTGCTATCTTAGTAGTTATTGTAATGGTCTCACTGTTACCTGTAGCTCAACAGCATTTACAATGGTTGTGCGATGCACAATATTAATTGAATGCATGTGATTCAAATGTGTAGCTGTCTGGGTCCTGTCTACACTCTGGGTGGTCCATTTCTTCAGTTTTTGTGCTGCTGCACTGTGTGTAAACCAGGTTAGCACAGCTAAACATGTTTACATTTATTACAGCATTGCATAAACACTGGCAATTAAAAAAAAATTAAAAAAAGGATAAAACAAATTAATTAAAACTCAAAAGGCAGACTGTCCACAGTTTTGAAGAATGTCCAGATACTTGCATCATAATATTTGGCCTTTTCCTTGTAAAATGGGGTGCTATTTTGAAATCACTGAGGATTGCAGTCAATATATCATGACATATACATTTGCGTTCCTTACTTCATATCTTTTAGAAAATGGATGCTTGCCCTTTGCCCTGGAAAGATCCACAATCACTAAACAGGTTTGTGGCAAGCCACAAAACCTTCCCTATACGTAATGCACATCATTAATATTCATGGCATGAGACTGCATGATGTGCAGTACTGTGTACTTGAATACATTCCATGTAGGTTCTGCGCAGAACCTACATGAAGTTTATTGAATCTGGGGGTATACAATTATATATGCATATATATATATATATATATATATATATATATATATATATATATACACAGAGAGAATGAGTATTTATTGCATTTATTGTATGGAGTGAGTACAGTAGAGATAGATATAGATATATAGCTATAGATAAGTGTGTGTGTGTGTGTGTGTGTGTGTGTGTGTGTGTGTGTGTGTATATATATATATATATATATATATATATATATATATATATACATATATATGAATCTAGGACTTTTAAACGAAAGTTCAAAAGCCCGAATCCAAAACCACCGAACACACTTTAACAAAAGCACTTTCAACGAAAAAGCGCTTTTGTTAAAGTATGTAAAAAAAAAAAAACACTAAATTTACTTGAATGCAGGGGGGCAAGTCCCCATGCACCCCCCCTACTTTAATATTCTCACTCCGAGGTCACAGTACAGTGAGGAAAAGGAAATTTTCCCTTACCGCACCGCAGTACGACCAGAACAACAAGCATACTTATGCAAAAGTGTTGCTTCGGTGAACAGCACTTTTGCGCAAGTATGCTCACCAAAATAAAATTCGGTGAAAGATGCAGTCGAGCATCTGTACGGATCCCATATATATGTGTATGTATATATATATATATATATATATATATATATATATATATATGTGTGTGTGTGTGTGTGTGTGTGTGTGTTTGTGTGTATGCATATGCATATATATATATATCTAGTTATCTATGTGTGCATATTTATATATTCATGGAGTCGTAATGTTTGTGTTTCAACAGATAAGCAGATGGCTTTTTAAACATATAGATTATACCTCCACACATATACAAGCACCATACATATATCTCACACACACACATACACACACACACACACACACACACACACACACACTCACAAACACAATTTTCTTAGCAATTGACAGTGAACAAGACACTTCTTAATTACATGTAGCATAACATTTTGATGGTAATTGCTAGTAGTACTGTTGCATTGCTATTGTGAGAAACAGGTGAAATGCCACTTAAATGTCTTAGGGTGTCAGTTGATTTCTTCATTTGCCTAGAGCTGAGAATGTTGTTATGCAGCACACATTTCTTGTATTAAACACTGAACTTTCTCTCTCTCTCTCATATTTTTCATCACTTAAAAGAAGACATAGCAACATTATTTATTTCAATTTGCTGCACATACACACACAAACACATATATTTCAAACATTTCTAGCTGCATGTGTTAACTAGACTATTGATTCTTCAGTACCTTTTACATCATCTACAAAGGTGGTGAGCTTTGTTAAATATATACTGGAAGAATACTATACTTTTTCCATAGGAAAAGTAATTAGCATTTTGCTTAAAGTGCTATTAAGTAAAACCTCTAGACATGAAGGATTATATAACTAAATTTGATTATAATGCTATTTAGATTCATTATAAGACCATTGGAGATGAAACTCTGTGGGACTGAATTTTGGTCTAGATATTTTAACAAAAATGCAACACAAAAATACAAGTCTAATACCCTTACTACCAAGAGAGGAATGAAAATAAGTATTTCTTTATTTAATGATTGCATATTTTCATTGTGTTCAGTTTGAAGAAATAATGTTATCCAGCATGTTTTTATATTTTATGTCCCAGATCAAAATTGCTGTTACCATTTTGACCTTAAAGTCATAATATAATGTAACTACTAATTCACCTGCTTAATGTCAAGATATGCAAAATATATTAGTAATAATAAAAATACCCTTTTATAAAAGAATGAATCAAGACTCTCCTGAATGGAAAATGAAGATACCTATATGACTTAAAACATAACTGTAGCTCAAAGGAAAATCATTACAGTAACCAAGTGCACTTTTTCAAACAAGACCATGCTTTTAGTCTTTTAGGTACCTGAACACACCTATATGATTTTACAAAGAATTAGAAAAATGTTGACACGTCACAGCATAAGATTACTAATGTCAAACACTGTGAGAAATCATTTGACAGAATAATTTATTTTAAAGGATGTAAGACCTTTTGTTGAAGGCTCTGTAACCCTTAAGTCAATATAAGAATCAATATCACTGTCTCTAACCTCATAACAAATAACATCAGTATCAAGTCAGACAGTAAATCCATATTTTATCCCCATTTCAGTTTTGCCACTGTGGCTTTGCAATCGTTGGAATAATTCAAGTCATATTGCCCAGTTAAAATTAATTTGGTTAAATTATTGCTATTTGCTGAGCAACAGCTATGCTCACATGCTTTCTTTGGCTAGGACGAAGTTGTGGTGTCACACTTAAGTTATCAGCTGAATTAAGGAACACCTCAACTATATTATCGATGATGTTGTTCACATGCTCATTTCACCTAATGACATAGAAAATGGACACATTTATCTCTTATTTTTCATGATATGCCACTGTACCTGTCTGCTACTGCGGGCAGTCAAGGCTGAAAAAACTGTGACATCAACTATGTTGACAATCTAAACTTTTAAGAAGTAATGAATGCCATCTTTTACAGTCCTATGTCTTTTTTTTCACTTCTTCTCAGTTTGGCAGACCCAATTTCTTTAGCAAGCAGCTATATAAAAATATTTTGTGAATTTTCAAAGGTGTAGATTTAAATGAGTAATGTATTTAGTGACATAAAACTCTCTTAAGTAAATTTTCATAATTTTTCTTTTGTTCCAAAGATTTCAGGCCTGCATAAATTAAAGCACTTCTGGCAATTCCCTACTGGGTGAGGAAAGTAAACCTTTATTTTTTGTCTGTGACTGATAGAGGTGCTTTCTCTTTTACCTGCTCAATTTTGTTTTCTGTCTTAAGAAATCGGCTTGGCCTAATGTTTTTGTTCTGAGAGGTAGACACTTAAATTACCTAGGCTTCACATTTCACATGTTTTTTTTTTCCATTGGCTAATTGTCTCTTGAGTGATTCTTAAATACACAGTAATTTTCTGGCCCTTTGTCTTTTGCTGAAAAGGTTTCAAAACTGCATAAAGTAAAGCACTGCTGGTGAGTTCCTGCTAGTCTTTCCAACCCATGCTCTCATTTGTTGATGTGCTTTTTAAACCTCATGATTTTAAGATTCTACCCCTATTGTAAATTTAGCTTAATAAGCTCCTCCCATTCTATACTGCTGTTGATAATATTGAATTGTTTATTTTTCTTTCCTTGTGCTTGTATTGAAAAAAGTGCATTTTGCCTCTCATTGTCTGTACTACTGATTTACTTGATCTGAATTCATTTTCTAGCTACCTGACAGATAATGTAGTGTATTCTTTCATTCCAGCAAGCACATATTTTTACATCAAGAGGTCAGTGCATTTTCTATCTAGTGCACTGGGAGGTAGCTTGGTCTGTTTAGGTTGGAGAAACACTTGAAATTTCTGCATCAAGTTAAATAAGAATATTTGTTGTCTCCACTGCACTTTTTTAAATTGCATTGCATCTGATCACTGCACTTTTGCTGTTTTTTTTTTTTTACTGGTGTGACTGCATATTTTCTACACTTGTTTTCATATTGTTTTCAGCCTAGCTAGCATAGTCTAAATTCAGACCTATGGAATATAGCCTGTTATACCAGAGAACTAAGCCAGCCATCTTACATTAAGAAAGGCTCCCCTGAACCCTTATGGCAAAAGAGTGTAGTTCCAACCCTGTCTGAGCTTGAGATGCTGGAGGAAGGTTCATTGTGTACTTTCCTGTTGGTAGATTACTTTAAACCTGTTTAATTTTGCCCATATTTAAGCCTCATATTTGCTTGTCACTGCACATCACTCAACAGGGGTTAGTGAAGCCTTGTATAGATGCAAACTCCTTGAAAAGCAAATTTTCATAGACAACTGTCAGTGGAACCCTCACAAGCTTCTTTGTTGCACTAAAGGCAAGTTACTTGCGTACTGAGCAGTGTTACAACACCTATCACCCACAACCCTCAATTTAACAGCCCTTGATAGCCCTAGATCAAAAATGGTCAATCTAGCCCACTCCTTTCCCTAATAGCATGATAGTCCTTACACAAAATCTGGTCACTCTAATCCACTTCTGCCATAAGAGCTCATACAGTAAAGAAGCATGCTATAATGGACAAGCAGTTTCTCATCATTTCTCTGTCTGCCCTGATTGACATGGGAATACTGAGGCAATGTAGTAACTGACTCATGTATACTGATAATCATTTAATCATACAGCAAACAAATACCCTATGTGAGATTTGTAAGTACACTATGAAATTGGAATCACTCTTATGTAACAACAAATAGGATATCAAACAGGTTGTCAGTATAAACTCGTCACCTCTCACACAAACTAAAGACATGACACATAGACCCACATATGTAGAGATACTCGCTAAAAGTCTACCAAAAGTTGAGAGACCTCCCAAATGTAAACAATGGGGAAGATTTTGAGTATGGCATGGATATAAAAGTAAATTTGTAAAGATAAAAAAGTATTTGACAGTATGTCACATTCATGGATAAAAAGACTGCTTAAAAATGTATAAGATACACCTTACACTGATCAATTACATTACAGTGACCATGAAATAGTGGCAAACCACTTTGCCGTTAAGCCATGATAAAGGGCAAATTATTTTTCCAGGGATAAAAATTCAAAGAGGGGATATTCTTGAGTAACTCTTTGTCACCGCTGCTCTTTTGTCTTGCCCTTAACCCATTTAGTTGCCTACTTAACAGATTAAGTCATGGCTACAATTTCAATTCCAGAAAACAAAGTATAAAGACTGTAGATTATTTAAAACTGTATAGTCCATCAGATGCAGAACTGAAGGCACAACTGCAAGTAATCAAAACTTTTTCAAATGATAGAAGAATGTCATTGGGTCTTGATAAATTTGCAAAATCAAATTTAAAGCAGGAAAGCTGCAGCACCAAGAAACATCAGTTTGGGACAAAAATGTGATATAAAAGAACTTGAGCAAGAGGGCGTATATAAATATTTCAGATCCGAAGAAAGATCAACATTAAATAATAAAAAATGTGAATAAAACTTAGCAAGAATATTTTGGAAGACTGAAATTAATACTAAAAACAATGTTGATATCTAGGAACAAAGTTCAAGTTATAAACCAGTTTGCTCTTCCAGTCCTAAAGTTTTGAAGTGACTGACTGGCCCCAAAAGGTGTTGAATAGGTTGGGCAGGAAAACAAAAAGGATGCTTCATGCTAATCAAATGATTTATGGAGAAATTAAAACATTAGAGATTAACCCTTACATCACTAGATGAGTAGCCATTTGGCTCACAGACAGAACACATACTGTCAAAGTTGGCAACTCCACCTCTATCAGTAGACCCATCACCAGTGCTGTACCACAAGGTTCTGTGCTGAGTCCTTTACTGTTCAGAATCTACTCAGAAGTCCAGGCTAACTTAGATGGCCTTTAGCTTACCATGTTTGTTGATGACTGCAAACTGTGTGCAATCACTGAGTTCCCCAATGATGTTATCATAGTACAGGAAGGGCTAACATAGACAAATAGCTGGTGCCAAAGCCATGGTCCAAAACTAAATGCAAAAAAAATTATTATTACTCCCTCTGGCAAAGTAGAATTCCCCACTAACTACAGTATTGATAACACCCCCAAACCTCAAACCTAGCGATGCAAGATCTAGGAACACAGGTAGATAGCAATCTGAATTTCAACCACCAAGATTCTTCTGTGGTAAGGTAAGCATTCTACATTGCACACCTCATACACAAGGGTATCACATCCAGGTCTAAGGGTGTTATAGCCCTACTGTAGTTGACCCTCATCAGACCACTAATAGAGTATGATGCTCCCTTTTGCATGTACCTCATCTGACACTTGCAGCAGCTATAGAGACCACAGAGGTCCCTCATCAAGAAAGTACAGGACCTCCAAACCATGATGTATGTGGACAGACCAAAAGCCCTATCACTGTACTCTGTATCATATAAGCTGCTGAGAGAAGACTTGTACCTGGCTTATAAGGCAGTCTCTGGCCCAGCCCTGATGAATATGCTTTACATACACAAATCTAATGGCACAAGAGTCACTCACTCGCGGGATCTTACCCTAGCCTATGACATTAACAGAACATGCTGGAAAGACAAATACGTCTCCCAGAGACTGCTGCTCCTCTGGAACAAACTTCCAATTCACATGAAGCATAGCTTGTTACTGAACCTATTCAAGTGCAACCTGGTCAAATGGCTGGGAGACCACAAATTCATCAGAGGGTGGAACTCATATTCTTGATGGACAGGAGGAGCCAGTGTTGACCATAGACTAGCTTTGCAAAAATACATTTTCTTAATAAGGACAGATGGGACAACATTGGATTAACATGGCTATACTTATCAGAGCTCTATGTCCGCCAACCATAGTAACCTCCTATGAACCTATAAAACTAAGTCCTAATATAAATTAATGATCTTTCACAATGTGTGATCTTAGAGGAAATTAACACACTTCTAAAAGAAGTGGATATGAAATATTTTATGACTTCAGCATGCCATCCAGTCAGAAGTGAAACAGATGTAATTTTATTAGAGAAAACTCATAAAGAAATTAGATATAATTATAAGTTCATGAAAGATGAGAATATAGTGAATCACTTACTTAATATAATGCAAAACTGTCAGCCTCCCAAGTTACAGTAACGGTTTTGCTCCTGCGTAGAAAATTACTTTCTACAGGGGATTTGATTAGATGAAAGACAAGCTTAATGGCATAGCTGAATATAAGCAGAAAGCAATACAGAGAGACATAAAGACTACCAAATGGCAAGTGGGCTAAATTCTTTCTAGATTAGGAATCTCAAGGCATACTGTTAATACTAGAAAGATGCCAATTACCTGAAGAAAATGCATAAATTGGTTAGGGATTATTCAGCAAGCATAATGTTCACTGTTATTTAAGTGGAACTTGAGATATATATATATATATATATATATATATATATATATATATATATAAACATAAAAAAAAACATGACATGTCATAAGTTAGCAAGGAAAAAATAAATTATTATGCAATTTTATGATAATTAACTGTTGTTAAAAGATGATGGCTCAAAAGACAATAAAAGTATCCTTAACCAATCAACCTGTACTTTTCAAATATAAATGGAACTCCTCATCATTTTATAACAGAAGGTGTCAGGTATAAGAAAGGAGTTGGAGCAGAATCAAAAAGGCTGCTGAATGAGAAAAGCAAAAGGGAATTTACCCATTGCCCTGGCCAAATTTTCCCTAGTGCTATAAATAGCACATTTGGTCTCCTTGAAAAGTGGGCATAGGCTTAGCAGGACTAATTGGGTCAAAAATAATAAATAAATAATATTAATAAAAGAACCTATAGGGATCCATCTCCCAGCATCCTCTGATAGCAGGTCGAGATGGATATATGTTACTCTTCCTTTAGAGAAAAGGTGACCTGTAAATTATCACTCTGATTGGTAAATGAGCGTTCTCTGGAAAGGTGTTAACGTACACATAATGCTTGCTAAAAAAACAAGTCTACCTCTTCATGGCAGCATATTAAGCTGTTGTGAAGCTCAGAAAGTTAAAAAGCAAATGGCCACTTTTTAAAACAAAAATTAAATGTGTGTGTGTGTGTGTGTGTGTGTGTGTGTGTGTGTGTGTGTGTGTGTGTGTGTGTGTGTTTCCATTTGTATATATGTATGTGACTCTGTGTGTTTGCATTTTTAAATATGTGCATGAGTGTATATATGTGTATCAGTTTGTATGTCTGTATGTCCATGCTTCTAAATGCATGTGTATAGATGGTTTATGCTTAAATAACATATTTTAGATGTAAAATATTTCCTCCAACAAAAATTACATGCACTAAAGTAAATTTGAAACATTAGCTGGAATACCTGTTTTATATCCAAAATATATAAATAAATCATAATTAAAAAAATACAAAATAATTCAAGATAGGGCCCATTCTTTAAGCACAATAATGCCCTATGGGGTATATTATTGTGAAATTATCACTCTTCAAGGGGTGTAGAGGTCATCTAACTATGGCATTGGACCATAGAGCAACCCTGGATATACATTAGTTCCACAATAGCACACACCCTGTTTGACATTATTTATTTATTTACTTGACATTTACTAACCAGGAATGTCCGAATGAGTTAAAGTCCTTTTTTAAGAGGAGGCTCCACAATAGTACATAGTAATTTTACAAAAGTAAACAGCATGTACAAAAATTACAATATTACAGAGAGAATGTAGTGTTGAATACATGTGCTTACAAACAAAAATGCTAATTGACAATGTATAGAGTTTGCTGAAAGTAGTTGAGAAGCTTTACAAGATACCAATTTATATATACAATGAAGGAAAAAAAGCAAGATATATGAAATTCAGAGTTTGGAAAGGTCCAGAAGTTTAGAGAGAGGGTGTAAGGTGATAGAGGTAGGGAGATCAGTAGCAAAGAGTTGAGAAAAAGTATGAGAACCTGATTGCCTAGGGCAATTTAGAGGAAGTAGTGAGAAGAGCAGTAATGAGGTTGTAATTAGAGAGGTCAGGGAGACTAAGGTGAAGGAAGAGCGAGCAGGGTTATTACAGTGACACGTCCAAGTGTTAAGCAGATATTATTTAAGAGCTTTTTTGAATTCATATGTGTGTATGTTATTTTTCTGATGGTCAAAGGAAGTTTTTTCCAGGATAGTGCAGGAGTGTAGCTATATAAGTTTTGGCCGATTGATCTTTTAGATTTTATATATATCCAGGTGTTGTTGGTCAGTACTCCTGAGGGTTATAGCTGGGGAGTAGAGAGAGAGATAAGAGAGGAGATGCCCGGGCAAAAGGAGGACTTATAAAGGATGGAATGAATTATATGAAGTTGGAAGGATAGTAGTTGATTGGGGAACTCTAACCAATTTAAAGCCTTAAGAGACTGACAGTGATGAGAGTTAGAGGTCTGATTAGATGTAAACCTGGCTATTTTGTTGTAGGTGGCTTCAAGTTTAGCTAGTAGACTAGTGAGTAAGTTAGGATTTGTGAGCTATAAAGGAAAATACTTAGAAGATCGGCACAGGCAAAAGAAATACAAGAGTCTCTTGTTAGGAACTTTTTATTTCTGTAAAGTAAACCAAGTTTATGGTGGGTTTTCTTTATACAGTAGTAGACATGGAGGTCGAATTTGAGTTGATCATCTATAATTGTCCCAAAAAGCTTAGTGTGTGTTTCAACATTAATGACAATATTGTTAAGAAATGTTATAGTGGGTTTGAAGTAGGAAAGTGATTTAGTTATTGCTTGCTTACCTATCTGGTGCCTTTTTAGCTGTGCTCATACCAACATGTATGTTATATAGTCTGCTTTCCTGTCTAATTCTTGCATAACCTGAATAGTAAAAGCTGAAAAGTGGCAGTACAAGATCTCAGATATATCTTCATTTATTTTATTATTATTATTATTATTACTGCGGTGGTGGTGCTGCGGTAGCATTGTCGCCTCACAGTTAGACGTTGCCCGTTCGATTCTCAGAGCATCTTCTGTGTGGCGACATGTATGAATGGGCGTTCCTTCGTTGAAGGTTGTGCGTTAGGCCCGGCAAGCCAGCACGTAAAAAATCTACTGCCAATCATTAGCGGACCGGAGTTCCGCTGTGGCGACCCCTAACCGGGAAAAGCCGAAAGACACAAACAAAATTATTATTATTATTATTATTATTATTATTATTATTAATATTACTATTCCTTAGGAATCTCAGTCTTACATGACATCAGAAATAAAGTCATAAGCAGCCTATAATAACAGAACATATTGATTTATTCGGCTGAGCCATGATACATCTACAAATATTTATCTTAAAAAAATGTGAACTGTGGATCCAGAAATTTGATTTGTTCTTGACTGGAACAGCTGAAAATCTAGTAAAGATACAGAGTACATAATTTTTTCTTGCTCTGGGGAGTAAGTAATTAAATATTTTATATCCTTTGAGTTAGAAAAGGGAGTAATCTCTGCTATAATAAGGTTGAAGTTTCAGATTACATGTGAGCTTAAATTAAAAAAAAATGTGCAATTTAGTCACCATTTATGAGAGCAAAGGTCACTTATTTAACCAGTCAAGTTAAGGACTGTATGTTTGGATTCTTACATGGCCATTTGGTATACAATAAAATCCTGTTGGGTACTTGAAATGACCAGACATGAGAATGAGGCTTTTAGACTCAGGTTAGAATTTCAAAAAATACATTACATGTATTCTAACACAGCATAACATCTTGAATATGAGTTATGAGTTTGAAAATTAAGTGTGAAAATAAAATACAGAAACTTGGTACAATGGATTTAAGCTGATATATGGATGCTATGAAAAAATGTCACTGATTATCTGCATGAGTTGAGGTTATAAGCAAGATAAAAATTACATGTCCTGCCATAAGTAAGTTATATAGAAATTATGACCAAAAATGTGTATAGATAGATAGCGATACAGACAAATAAATGAAAGACAAGGTGGAGAAATTCAAAATAAATAATTAAAGTATAATATTTACACTAAACACTGGAGAAGAATGTGATATGATTTCTATTCAAACATTTCACAAATTGAGATTGAAAAAATGAGTTTAAGCCATTCATATCTAGAATGCATACTACACTTCTCAACTGTCCAAATTGTTGCATCATATTTCTAGTCTACTCCTTATAAAAATTTGTGGTTTTCTTTCAAATTACTGATGATTGAAGAAACACAATAATGACCTACATTTACATTTGAGTCTTGATATCCTTCAGAAAATGTAAGTTAGCACAAATGCTGTTATTCTAGCAACTTTCTTAGTTTATAAGGGCAATACTTAAAATATGACCCATTTTTTGGGCCTCCATTATTTTAGATTTTGTCCAGATTTCTTTTTCTTGCACTAAGATGTTGAGAGGCATGTTAATTAATAATTGAGGTTATCAGATGTCATCACTATGTTAGAATTAGAAAGTGTTGTCCCAAATAGCTGTATTAGAATATATAGATATAGATATCTACATAGCTATAATATATATATATATAAATATATATATATATATATATATATATATATATATATATATATATGTGTGTGTGTATATATATATATATATATATATATATATATATATATATATATAAACACACACACACACACACACACACTCACACTCTCTTTTCAAAATGTATTAGCAACGTTAAGAAACAATTCTGGAACATACTGTACTGAGTGAATGCGTTAATAGAGCTTGTTATGAACTTAAAGGCAGTAATCATTGTACTGTTTTAAAGCTCTACTTTTTCAATTGTGAAATGTCATAGCAGTACTTTACAGGAGCAAAAACAAAAACGTCCACTGAATAATAATTGCTTACACAAAAAATGCCCAGCTACAATATTAAAAATATACACTTGTAAAAAAAAATGCCTACTACAGATGTTGTAACTTGAAGCTTAACTTAATACAATACAATGTAGCACAAGGGCACTATTATACTCAACAATGAGCAACAAGATTATTCACAAGCAAAACAGATTTAGGGGAATGGCAAAGTATCACTAATTTTAATCCTAACAATAGTATTTACATTGCTTTATGCATGTTTTACCTTTGTTAGCGTTCTTTAACTATTCTTCACCTTACCTTTATGTATAAATGTACTGTAATTGAGATTACATCAATGGAACCAATAACATATTGTATGATGAAGGCTGTAGTGTTTAATGCAGAGAAGAAAATGTTGTAGTAGCAGAAGGGGATGGCAATTTTTTTATTTTTTTATTTGGTTTTAAAACAATAAATAAATCAGTTATACAACAGACAAACAGCTATTTACATAGGTCCACAGTTGATCAGTACATCACAGATATACATATCAACAACAGTTATTGTCCCGGTCCCCTTCAATAAACACAAATCTCACCGAATGACATTTGACAATCTTTATTAAACTTCCATAACATAGTTTTGAAAGCCCGTGTTTATTAATTACAACTGAACATAACATAGCATAGCTGATTTAATCAGGTCTATATTAGAACATCGAAGTTTCACAACTTTGAATGTTCTAATAATGACCCCTATTCAGCGAACGCTGACAACATTTAACATGCAGAAGAGCGAATTTTTTCCTAGAGAAAAAATTTGCTGTTCCGAAACACATACACACAACACAAGCACACCAAACAAACAGCAATCCACACACATACACTTAAAATCTTACATGTACCCCTACATTAAACTGCACATACACCACTAACTATCCACTTACCTTAACCTAAACCCTAACCCTAAGGTCCTTCACTATTGCACTCTCACCTCACCCACACCCTAACCCTAACTCAATTAACCCGCCCTAACCCTCACGTCCACACAATTGCACACTTACCTGACCCGTGCCCTAACCCTAACTCACCTAACCCGCCCTACCCTCACATCCACACAATCGCATACTTACCTGAACCAGATCCGTAACTTTCTACCACAGTGCTGAAAATAGCAAAGCGATAGAAACGGACAACCAAATTCTTTCCCAAGGAAAACATTTGGTTTTCAGCAGCTTTGCTATTTTCAGCGTTCGCTAACTAGGGGTCGATATTAGACCATTCGAAGTTGTGAAACTTCAATGTTCTAATATAGACCCGATTTAATCACAGCATAAACATCCATGCAATGTTAATCAGGACAGCATGACCTCTCATCCTGACACAGTAAGCAGCATCCTTAACTTTACTCACTTACTTTATTTATGAATCAGCGTCCAACAACTCACTTCATATACCATTTATTGAATTACACCTCAAACCAAATAGGCATTGTCCTTACCTCCACTTGCTTATATATACCACTTAAACATCCAACACCAGAGGGGAAACAGAAGAGGCAAATCTGTCCTTTTTCTCTGCCTTTCCCAGATAAAATAAGCACAATCTTCACCAATACAAAACAAAAAGGGGAGGGAGAGAGGGTATCAAGTTGACGCCAAAATGTGATCTCTTCTGCGACTACACTAGCCTAATCCCCATAAGCCCCGTCCCCTTTACCTCACTTACTCCCAATCCGCACTCTTTCTATTTAACCCTTTCATCCCCGCACCCTCTTAACTCACATTATATTATCTAACCTCCTCTTGAAGATGTTCCTGGACAAATTGGTTTGTTACCAAACCTCATTTGTCCCGGTCCCCTTCAATAAACGCATATCACACCAAATGATATTTGACGACCTTTATTAAACTTCCATAACTTACCTTTGACAGCTCATATTAATTAATTACAACTGAACATAGTATAGCTGATTTAATCACAGCATAAACATCCATGTAATGTTAATCAGGACAGCATGACCTCTCATCCTGACCCAGTAAGCAGCGTCCATACCTTTACTCACTTACTTTACTTATGAAGCAGCGTCCAACAACTCACTTCATATACCATTTATTGAATTACACCTCAAACCAATTAGGCAGTGTCTTTACCTCCACTTGCTTATATTTACTACTTAAACATCCAACACCAGAGGGGGAACAAAAGAGGGCAAACCTCTCCCTCTTCTCCGCCCACTAGCCTAACAAGGCTATTCCCCCTCCTTCATATGAAGCCAAAAATTATTCGGTGTACCCCATCCTCTTTGAACCAAACTGGACCCCTGTCATCAATATCCCACAGCTCTATCACATACAAGCCCAGTGCAACCAGTTCCCTAAGTAAATGAAACTAAACAAAACGATCCCTCTCCAATACCAAAATAATACCCCTACCCATGTAAAACCTCTGTAAATCAATCATATCCCCACTTAGCCTAATTACTCACAGCAGCTTTGTAATTATTCCAAGACCATACCTGGCAAATTTTACCACCAAATCAGTAAAAGCCCAAAGCCACCCAAAACAAAACAAGCTCAGCTGCATATCATCCCCGCCTAACTGCCACCTTTTAACACCCAAAGGATATAAAATGACCAGCAATAGCTTTCCCTTTCACCCAGCTCAATTTAAAAATTCAACCCCCATACCCAGCATTACAAGGCAAAAACTTCCAATGACCAATCTAAAATTTGCTGACCAATGCACCACCCTGTTAATAGAATTCAGTACATGCACAATACCAACACATCCATAAGGGCACTGTCCCCCAGATTGTAACCCAACCAACCTCCATTTACCAAATTCCCACACTCACACAAACTTATCTTGTCAGTAGACACAACCAGCCAGTTTTCACATTATCAAACTTACCCCAACCCTTCAAGTATATGACTCACCCTCCCAAGCTTGTAAAATCACATAACCCTGTTAACTGTCCAACTAATCCACCTTGACCAACTGAACTACATTACCTTATTCCCAAGCTTATACACAATTTAACAAAATATTTATATTGCCTTACCATATACCTGTCAACAACCTCACTTGACCAAGCAGGAGCTCATACCACTGCCCTATTGCCCAAATGAAAATTAACCCTTTCCCCACAATGTTTACCAAACATTTCACCAGACAACTGCAACTCCACATAGTAACCTTCCTCGTCCCAACATCTTTTTATCATGTACCTCCCTCATCCAAACATCCTCCCATCCTGTCAACCAAAAAAGACATCATAAACAATCCCCAAATCTGTTTCACTTTGCACCTCACTTACCTCATCCTCACCCATCCCCATGCTACTCACAAACCACACTAACTCTGTCATGCCTTAACGATCCCCTAATAATGTAATGTAATCTGCGACCTCATGCACCACTCCAACTGCAGAAACATCCACCCCAGCAGAATCCATCACTTAGCCAATCTGCTTCCTTGAGGCCATTGACTGATGACTGCTCTGTGATACCCCATCTGTGACCTCATTGCTCAACTCCAACAGTCAGAGCTACCGCCACAGCAACATCCATCACTGTCCAAGTCAACTGCCTTCGGGCAACTGACTGATGGCCAATCTGCACTTCCCCATCTGCAAAAAAAAGAAAACTGTAAATCCTCTTCACACAAAAAACAAAACTTCTTAATGACAACCTTGAGAGCATACCTTGTTCAACTGCACAGCTGATATCTTGCCCCACATCCCCTATCCTTAGTAACCCGGGACCTCTGTTTCTTTCAGCATATCCTTTCACCAAAGAACAAACATACTGCTGTCAAACGGCTTTATTACACAAACAGTAATTGACGCTATGCCTTTAAATGACACTATTAAAACAAAATGTAAATTATCTATTACTCAAATATGTCAGACTAAACTATGACAGACTATCTTGCATCCGTGAGGTAAAAGGGGAATGGCACTCCTACGCCAAATCAATCCGAATGCATACCAATCACAATGAGTATAACATTCACCTGCAAACTGGTTAATTCACAATATACAGAACCAGTAGTATACCCAGCATTGTAACATGGACTGAGTAGTATCCCAAAACTACAATGGGCAAAATCATAACAGAACTAAATTACCATCACAGTTCCCCTATTACTCTTATAACTTAAAAAGTGGCATTACTAACAGGCTGTTTGATATCATGCATTTCTGAAGAATGATGTCAATTAAAATGCAGTATAACAATTGGAGACCCCCCCCCGATAATAAATATAAGTAAAACCATGCACTAGCCTCCGCCTTCCTCCATAATGGTTAAGACATCACCACCAGCCATTATACGGATGGGCCACAAAACCCTCAAAACTTCCTCCATTGTGACAACACTCACTGCAAAACTCCAACAACAGCCAATACAATGTACCGCAATAGCCCAGAATAGGGACAAATCTAAACACCGCTCCCCATTTTCAAAGTTATTAACAGCCCTGTTACCCCACCATTCTGTACCACCAGTAAGCCTGCAACAAAAGGGCATGTAGGCTACACTCCATCGTGGCCTCCCCCCAAAAAACAACATGCTCGTAACTCTTTTCATGCTGCCCCCACATGTCTCCCAAGAAATCCCAAAGCATCCTATCACCCACAAACTACAACCCCAAACTTGCCAACCACAAGTGCCATGGCCTGCAAATGAAACCACAATTCATTCCATGCTCGACCCGATCCGTACCTCTAACTCCCATCAGCTCCCAATAACTCGCTTAGGAATGTAATAGAAATAGTTTGTAAAATAGTGCAGCAAGCCACTAACTCAATCCTGGACCCTGTACATGCAAGTCTAAATACAAACAGTCTGGCCAGAGACACCAAAACCTACCTCTCAACATGCAAATTCTGGACAAACCTGACAAAAATATATGGAGGGGCAAAGGCTCAAATCAAAGGACAAATTGAAATTTTGCACTTTTAACTTAAGCCATTGCTAGATTAACCTGACTGATGTTAACATGCATTTCTCCCCAGGATCTGAAGTCTGAATATGAGCATAACACTATATATAGTGAACTCAGTACTCAGATCTACCAGTGAGGGATGACACAACAGAAAAAGCAAGCATGTGTCTATGCAATAGCAACCCCCAAAGAAGCCACAAATTAAGTCACCTCAAAGGAACCTGTGCCTGCAGCACTGTTTATATTTATGGGGAGTCTTGGGGTTAATCACCATCACCCCTATGAACCATTCCAAACTCATTCAATTACCCCTTGTAAGCATCAAACCATGCACATTGTGGCTGTAAGCCATACACCTACCCTTGTGAGCCATTTCAGAATTAGCCAATTACTCCTTGTGAGAATCAAGCCCCACATGCAGTGGCTGCATCTTAATCATTATGCTATCCTCACACATCCCTATGGTAGGCAGATCAAATATTCCCTGAAGAGTTGAAAACTAAAATTACATAGACATTACTGCAATTTGCTTGTGTTCACTAACAGTTTCTACACTCATTCTGGTAACCCCCCCCTTTTTTTTAATATATAATCTAAATGCTGGTAGCCTTGTTGCCATTCACTGCCACACCTGCATGATGGATGACCATTACTTGCTGGTGTCTCGCAGCCCACAAAACACATACATACATCTCAGAGAACTCAACACTCTCCCCCATACCTCTCAACTTCTTAATACAAGAAATCTAGACCAAGTCCAAAACAATGGAGGCAAAGGCCAAAAATAGGGACAGACTCCAAACATTGCTCTTATAAACTCAGAAAGCCGCTGAAAGAAATTGATTTGAGCCAGCATGCATCATCCGAAGGATATGAAGTCTGAAACTGAAATATGACATTATTCATTATTTAGTGACTTAAATCATCTGTTATTAGCCAGAAAACCACAGAGCTTATGAGGATTAGCCCAAACCCCTGATGCAGAAATCTGGACCTTCTGTGGAAATCTGTACTGTTGAGAGGTATGCTGAGTCTCCCCTTACCCACACCAAACAGCACCACACAATCACTCAAAATGGGAAGGAGCACTCTGCCTTGAAACCTACATTGAATTACCTCATAAATCAAAAAAAAAAGTGATCTAATTCCTAAATATTCCCAAAAATGACGACCTGCTGCACCCTGTGTTAAGTGCACCACTAATCCCCATTGCAAAAGCAAACTGAAACACTTGCCTTGTCAGTGTTTGCATAATTAGCTCAATAACAATGAAGTTTAAGCAAATAGGGGAAACTCGCTAATTCAAAACTTAAGACTTCCAATGTCTCAGCCGCCAACCAACTGACCGCTCTGCCTCTGTACCAATTAACTGAAGAGTGATCACATTCATAGCTCATGCCACTGTCTTGTATCAGTCTTGCGATGTTACCTACCTGTCTCTTGGCAGACCACTAGAAGTACCTTGCATACTGTATACTTCACTCAGTTGTCTAGACTCAGCTTTTACTCATATTGCAAAATCACAAAAGATTTCTTAAATTATTCAATTTCCATGCTTTGAAGAGACATTGCTGGTAATAACTCTTTTATTGGCATTTCTACTGAGTCACAATCTGACTACTTCACTGATCCAATGCTATAGCATACTACAAAACCAGGATGTGGTGCTCATGTGCAAATCTGTGCAGAACTGAGAGTGGAGAAAAAAAAATTTCTGAATGGCAAACAGGCAGGGAAAATGGACAGGAAGTCAGCTTTTCGACCGAATGGGTCTCCATCAGTTTCTTGACTGGCCAAGTACCAAGCAATGCTACCACAGACAGGAAGAATAAAATGCAAAGGAAATCTAATATTCAATGATCAAGTGTGGGCATCAGATATCTGCCAATACTGCACAAACTGCCATCACTGAGGAAGAGCCACCATTTGCTCATATCTGCATACCCACGGTGTACAGTGCTGTTCACACTCCCCAACTGCTTCAAATAACCACTTCAATATGTCGGCATAACCTCTGTCAAGGAAAAACACCCTCCCAAAAAGCCCGTACCTCCAAAATCTTGACTCTCTCCACTCTTTTTGCCTGTGAGGCAGAAGTGTGGAGCCCCGCGAAAACCTGGATAACCAAATAGTAGAACAGGTATGGCCAGCAAACAGCAAACCACCACCAATCCAAGTAGACACCAGGAAAAGTCCATGAAACAGTAACCACTGACGAATCCAGTTTAAGAAATGTGGGAGAAAAAAACTTGCCCATCCAGGCAGCCCAGTGAAAAATGCAAACCATGGCCTGTAAATTAAACAAGCCCACTGTAACCACTGTGCTCTGAAAATGAACAGCCAAGAGTCATGAGAAAACCTCAGATAAACCAAAATGTCTTCACTCAAATCCCAGTAATGAAAAGAAAGTTTGGCTCCTTTTATTATTTTTTTATTTATTTTTTCTCTTTTTTTTCTATTATTTTTAAACAGAGAAAAGGGGAGGAGATGGACAGACCTGAATTAACAACTACCTAGCACTAACCCCATACACTGAACAGAGCCATTCCCCATTCAAGCTCACCAAACTCACATCCTACAACATTTTAATGCCCAGAGTAAAACAAACCTTTAATTTACAGAAACTACTCCATCAATATCCCCTCTAGAACTGTAGCAACTTTGGAAATCTATTATTATAGAAATTAAGGCACTATTATACCACCATGCTCACCTTGTTCTATGCCTCACAATTAACCCCAATTCCTACCTGACCACCAAAGTTCCTAAAGGTCGTCTTGGATGTAACCTTGCTCTGTAGCATGTTCACACCAAAATGTGTTCTCTTCCCCAACTACACTAGCCTAATCCTCTTAAGCCCCTCCCCTTTACCTCACTGCCTCCCAATCATCTCTCTCTTCCCATTTAACCCTTTCATTCCCCCACCCTCTTAACTCACACTAATATTATCTAACCTCCTCTTGAAGGTGTACCCGGACAAATTGGTTTGTTACCTGTTGTTGTTGAGTCTTTCGGCTTTTCCCGGTTAGGGGTCGCCACAGCAGAACTCCGGTCCGCTAATGATTGGTAGTTGATTTTTACATGCCGAGTTACCAGCTCTGATGCACAACCTTCAACGAAGGTACGCCCATTCACGCATGTCTCCACACAGAAGATGCTCTAACTGAGAATCGAACCAGACAGTGTTTTACTGTGAGGCGACAACGCTACCGCAGGACCACCGCCGCGGGATCATCCTCATATATTTTTCAAGCAAGTCTTTACGTTTAAGCTAAGATTTGTATGGATGTGTAATTTTAGAGGTTTCCATCTTTATAGTATACAATTCAGTACTTCAAACAATTTTTGCCATAGTATTAAATTCAACACTAAAGTGGGTAACTTTACTTTTCCAATTTTTAGTAATTACTTTTCTGGCTATAGCAAGAATAGACCGATCAAGAGACACTTGGGTTTTTGGAATTATCTCAGGAATTGGAGCATTAAATAAAACTAAAGATTTAGAAATAGTATGTATATCTGAGCATAGAACTTGAATGAAGTTATTAATTTCATTCCAAAAAGGGGAGATGTCTTCACATTCATATACCGTGTCCATCCAATCAGCTATTATTTCAGAATCACTTCTCCAGCACTTAATTTTATTTGATTTATAAACAATGGAAGTTTTTTATGTGTGACAAAGTCTCTGTGTAAGAATTTATAAGTGAAAATGTTCCAATATAATGAAGATATAGTTTTAGCTGTATATTTTAATATTATTTTCTTGTATTCTTCAGAGATGACTTTCTGCCGGATTCACGATGGCTTGCACGGAGTGTACGAGTAGAGTAAGACTCTATGCAGCCATCATGTCCAACGAGCGATCCAGGAACAGCTTGTAGGGGCATGTAAGAGAGCTCCTAAAACATCTCCTACACGGACAGGGCTGGGATATACAAATTACCTCACTTGCAGCCGAAAGGCATGCAAATGAGGTAAATTTGTGATCCAGGAAGCACAAACCTGTCTGAGTAGGAGCCATGTTAGCTGCAGAAATGTACTCAGTTGACAAATGAGTACCGTTCTGCAAATAGCACAATGGAGCCTTGTCAGCTCCAAATAAAGGTTGCATATCGTTGAGGAAGCATGCCAATGGCCAAATATACGGCCATTGGAATTGGTCCCAGATGCAAAATTAAAATAAAAATACTTTTTTTTTCAGCAATTTCTGATGTTTAAGCATAGCGCAGCACAGCGCCGCACAAACGGGGTGCGCTAAAAAAAATCATAAAATAAGAAAAGCCACAAACGTGGAACTTATGAAAATTGTTAAATTACAATGTAAGGGAATAGCAGGCTGAAGACAACATGGCCACTGAGTAGGGGTTGCTAAGGGAAGAAGCCCAGTCTAAGACATGTAACCAAGCATTAGTAGGCAATCCTATGTAAATGAGTGTTAGGATAGTGAATCACACTTTTACATAGCAAATGAGCACAGTCAGTGGAGTGTAGGAGTAGGATATGGGGAGTAACAGAGTAGGAGATAGGCGACATCGCAAGGGGGGTATGTATGAAAGTAGTGAAGCTCATAGGAGCAGAGTGGCATGTGTCAGCTGTCAGTTAGACATCATGGAAAAAGGTGTGTCAACAGGTAGGCCAGGGAAAGCCAAGAAATGGAAGGTGTATACTGTGTATAACACCAAAGTTTCTTGCTGAGTGGGTATGCTCGCGTGTGCATGCCTGTAAACCCGAGTAAGACAGAGTGCACGTGTGGAAGTGTGAGTGAGCGCGTTTAAGCTGGAGTAAGCATGTATATGGCTGTTTAAAGACCTGTTAGTGCGTTTGCACTGGTGTGCACATGTTTTAACCTGAATAAGCAAGTTTTAGTCCGTGTAAGCATGTGCCCGAGCATATGACCTGCTGTGAGAGTGTTTGCGCTTGTATGCGCATTGCTCCCCCCTGAGGAAACAGAAAGGAAAAAGGAAGCACAAAAAATAGTAGGAAGCTACCAGGGAATACTAGTAGAGCTGGCAGGTGAAAACAATCAGAATCAGGCAATTACACAGGCAGAACACTAACCCAGCCCAGCACTTAAACCTCTGCAAACAACAGTGCAGTTTGTTTCTCTCAAGAGACACTGCAACACTAGAGTAAGCTACTAGAAGTGAAAACTGAAAAAGCTTCACTCAGACAAAAAATGCTAGGGGCTGCCATTGCTGTTATAAGGCGACATATGCAACATGCTGAGGGTGGAGACAATGCAAATGCTGCCGGACAACCCACAGTGAGGAGACGGAGAACAGTGTACAGGCCCAGAGTCACCTACCAGGGGTTACATGAGCTGGAGATAGTGGAGCACTATAGAGTGGACAGAGACCTCCTGCAGCAAATTGTTGAGCTGTGCAGGGAGAACCAACAGAGGGGAACCCATCCCAGTGGAAACCAAGGTATGTGTTGGCCTAGGAATACTAGCAACAGGTACCTTCCAGAGACCAACTGGTGATATGATGGGGATATCACAGGCATCAGCATCCAGGGTACTGCACCAGTTCCTGGATGCCATGTCAGCACATGTCGGTGATCATGTATATTTCCCCAGTTCCCATGAGGTATTGGCCAGCAATATGTGTCTCTTCCAGCAAATAGCAGAATACCCTGAGATAGTGGGTGCAATAGACTGCACGCATATATGCATCAAAGCACCAGCCGGTGAGTGGGGTAGGGCCTACATTAACCGCAAGGGCTTCCCTCCATCAACTGCCAGGTTGAGTGTGATGCCCAGGGCATAATAATGAATGTGTGTGCTGGCTGCCCTGGAAGCTACCATGATTCCCATATCTGGCATCTGACACAGCTGTACCAGACATTTGCCAATGGGGACATCCCACATGGTCACTTAGTGGGGGATGCTGGCTATGCACTGGAGCCGTGTCTGATGACACCCATCAGAAATGCACACACACCTGAACAGGAACACCATAATGAGGCACATGCACAAACACGAAATGTAATTGAGCGTGTGTTTCGGTTGCTCAAGTCACGGTTCCGGTGCCTGGACACATCTGGTGGAGCCTTGCAATACTCACCAACTACATGTACCCAAATTGTCGTGGTATGTGCTATGCTACATAATATGATTCTGAAAAATCAGCTGCAGCAGGACCAGCATAGGCCTGGGCCAAACAGCCCCCCACCATTGGCAAGGCCATCACAGGCAGAGCGTGGCTCAGAGGAGGAACAACCTGAGCCTGCCCCAGTAGGCAGAAGGAGGCATGCCCAGTATGCCTTGGCCTTGGCAAAGAGGCAATGCATAGCACATACACTGGCTCAGTAGGAATCCTGGAAATTATACCTCTCTCTGACTCCCACATATAGTGAAAGGGATGCCTAAGTTGACACAACCTGCTTTCAAACATGTGCAGGGAGTGTAGTATGTGCATCCGACATAGGCAGCCCTGCAGAACCACCTGAGGCATGATTGCCATGTGTTAAGCAATGTAAGGTAGTGCTAAACAGCATTTACCACCATGTAGTATATGCAAACTTGATGACCTTGAGTATAATCCTACCCTCACCAAACATGATGCCACAATATGAAGACAAGCTGATCAATCACAACAAGTGGCTTAAGTATTGGTGTCAGTGAAAGGGGATCCAATGCCTGTAGCCTGGGGTGACATGCTCGACAAGACATGATGCTTCGCTAGGGATGGCTTTCACCTGTCACCTGTGGCCTGTTGGATATTGCCAAAGGCTCTTGTCACCCCCATAGTGCCTTTTGTAGGTAAGGCTCAAAAGACAAACCCACCTTCATAGGTAATACAAGGGATAAGAAACTAGAAGTAATGCTACTCAATGCTAGAAGTCTAAACTGCAAGATGCACGCACTCCAAACTCTCCTCAGCATGGAGAATGTTGATATCTGTGCAGTAACTGAAACCTGGTTCAAGGCTCCTAAGAGCACCCTAGCACTAACAGGTTACACCTCATACCATGATTTACAGCTGCAAAACATGGAACAAACTACAAAAGGAGGGTGAGTATCAATATTTGTCAAAGATACCCACACCCCCAGGTTGGTGGCACAGCATGAAGCATCAGAGACTATCCATGTGCAACTAACAGTGGGTAAAACCGCCTTCCAGTTCATAGCCTGCTACAGACCACACTCCTAAACACAGGAACCACACTAGGCTGACTGGAGAACACATGAAAATATGAAGGTCTCCCTAGACACCATTATATTGGGCGACTTCAACTACCCAAACATAGACTGGGAGCATTACCCTAGCTGCAACACCCTAGCCCAAAGGTTCCTAGAATTTATAAACTCAAATACTATGGAACAACTTGCTACCACTCCCACAAGAGGGGAAAACATACTGGACCTGATCATCACCAACATGGGGACTCTATGCCCAAGACCAGAAGTGTATCCCTCACTGGTAAGATCAGACCATAGAGTAATCTCACTGGATATTCACATCCCGACCCCAGCCCATGGCCAGAAAACCACAGTGAAAAATTTCACTAAAGCAAATGTCACACTCCTCAAAACTGAGGTGGAATCCTTCACAGCCCCTGTGCCTGTGGAAAATACGGCCCAGACCTCAGAACCCTTTATAAACTCATTCTATGAACACCTTCAGGAATGCATGGATCATGCAATCCCAAATAAAACCAAGATCCAATCCTCCAAAGGCAGGCATCCTGTCTGGTGGACCCCAGCCATAAAAAACATACAATACAAGGAGGAAGCTACTATATGATAGAGCAAAATCCCAAAAAGGGAAGGCATCTCTGATCAGTATTATTGAAATACTACGGCCACACATAAAATCATCTAAGGCCATCTTTGAGATACAAATTGTACAGGATACTAAGGATAAACTCGAGGCTTTCTTTAGTTATGGTAGGTACCTGGGTGGGAACTCCCAGATATGCTCAGAATTAGTCCATAATGACAAACAATACACCAAACCCACAGACATTGCCAACATCTGGGCTGACAGGTTCAGTGCAAACCTCTCCCCCCCCTCCCCACCAAAAGGGCAAATATCTATCCCAGGAGAGTGTTGGCCCCCTGACATCTCAGATGCTCAGCAAACAGCCAGCCTCTCCAAAGCAAACACACAGCATCAATGGGACCAGACAGTGTCCTGGGCTGTGTCCAACATGAACCCCAAGAAGAATTGAACACAAACATAAAACCACTGTTCAGTCTCAACTTTACCACAAGATATGTACCCAAAGAGCAGTGTACAGCAACAGTGGTCCCTCTCCACAAAGGTGGTGCCTCAATGGATACTGCAAACTATTGCCCCAGAAGCCTGACTAGCTTGGTCTGCAAAGCTATGGAAAGGATCATCAAGACCTCAGAAATAAAGATATTGGGGACCTACAGACACTGGATCCTACCCAGTTTGGCTTTGTTAAGGGCAGATCCTGCCTCTTAAACCTGGCTGAGTCATTTGAAACAGTCACCAAGGCCACTGACGAGGGGAAGGTGGTCCACACAGCCTACCTGGACCTCGCAAAAGCCTTCCATACAATACCCCACTTGGTCATTATAGATAAGCTCACCAGCTTCAATATAAACCCCTATGTCACTAGATGGGTTGCAAACTGACTCAAGGACAGAACCTACATGATCAGAAATGCTGGAGCCATGTCAGACCCCAAACTAGCTACAAGTGGCATCCCACAAGGCTCAGTCCTGGGACCTCCCTTGTTTGGTATATATTTCTCGGAGGTACAGGCCAACACAGAAGGACTGTGGCTGACCAAGTTTGCAGATGACTGTAAAATGGGCGCCATAATCGACCCTCCAGCTGACACAAGCATCCTACAAAATGGCCTCATAGAAACAGACAACTGGTGCCAGAGCCATGTCCTCAAGCTAAACGCAAAAATGTGTATAGTCATCCACTTTGGCAAAAACTAAGTGCCCACAAATTACCACATAGGTGGTAACCCATTAAGTATGGAAGAAGTGATAAGGGACCTGGGGACCCAAGTTGATAGCAATCTCTCATTTGACAACCACATGGCCAAAGTGTTTAGAAAAACATTTCATAAAGCCCACCTAATCATGAAGGTATTCACATCTAGATCAGGAGAGGTCATCGTGCCTCTTTACTCATCCCTCATCAGGCCCATAATTGAGTACAATGCCCTTTGTGGGATGTACCTTATCAGACACCTGCAGCAGCTGGAAAGACCATAAAAGTACCTCACCAGGAGGATCAAAGGACTCAAACACATGCCATTTGCTGCCCGTTTAAAGAAACCGCAGCTCCACTCAGTGGCATACTGCCTGCCCAGAGGTGATCTGTGCCTGATGTATAAAGCCATGTCCAACCTGGAATCAATGGACATGCTGCACCTTGGAAAATCAGAATCCCATCAAGCTATGCACTCAAGAGACCTGAACCTCCGGACTGAAATAAATAGGACATGCAGGAGTGACAGATTCCTAACCCAGAGGCTCCCTCCACTCTTGAGTAAACTCCGACTCCAGGTTAGCCAGAGTCCCTCATTGACTCTCTTCAAAAGGAATCTGGATGAGTGGATGGGAGATTTTAGGTTTACCCTGGGTATCACTTCTATGTCACTGTTAGACAGAGGCACAGTATACTAACCTTGAAAAATGGCATGGCAAACTCCACTTAAAATGTGTGTTGAAAGCCAAACACACTCTGGCCAGGATTATAAATGCCCTAGGGCAGATAGCCTAGTATGAACCTATGAACAGAATCACACCAACTAGTACAACTGTGGTCAATGTGGAGAAATGTTTGGCAATGTCCACCCAAGTTGGTGAATACACAGCAATGTTGGACAAGCCTAGTTTAAGTAGGCCATAGCTGAACAAAATGCAACATGCTCATAGTTGCCCAACTTGCCCTTAACCAGTCTGGTCTGCTCAGTATGAACATTTAAAGCAGTGATGGGACTCAAACCCATGATACGATGCACCATAGTGAAAGTACTGAACCAGTACACCATGACAGTATTGCAGCGTTCAGCCAGTATGAAATAATTTTGACAAGTCTTTGCAAACTATCCCATGGAAACCCTGCAGGCACAGCACAATCCCTGTTGAGTTATGACACAAAGGAGTCTGGCAGTAAGAACACAACATGACTTCCAACACACACAGTATAAATGTCAATATTGGTCATGTTCACACACAGCCACAAATATAGTGGACTTCAGATCACAACATATGGAAAGGTCACACTGGGCATGCTCACACACTTGGATCAATAAGACATATGTCAGGCAACAAACCATGGAAAGCCTGAACTGGGCATGCTCACACACTTAGGCCATGTCTGAGTATAGCAGTCGGCCACACATATCTGGCAGTTGTATGTGTTAAGCCAGGAACCTTCCATGATCCAGCAATCTGCCCTGTGCACACAGTTAAATGACAACAGACACATATATTAATATACTGGAACCCTGTCATGATCAAACATGTTACGCAGATACACAATTTGTTCATAGAAACTGGGAAAGCTATGGCAATAAAGACCTGCAAACAGTATCAGCAACAAATATTGTGCATCCCCAACATAAACATAGGTGCAGAGGTCGATACTAGGCTGTCTTCCCTAGAGAATTCATAAGCCTAGGCAGAGTATATTTGGCATCCACCTCCCCAGTAGAGTAGCCTACTGTGCCTCTGAAAAGTAGATCACAGAAGGCACCCTTTAAGGCTAGTTTGCTGTGCCTCTGTCAAGCAGGGACACAGTGGAGATCCCAGGGGTGAATTTGCAATTTCCCATCCATGCGGCTGGAGTTTGCTGGAAGAAGGTTGGTGAGGGGCTATGTCTAACTTTAATTGGGATTCAATTCCAGAGTGAGGGGAGCCTCTGGGTAATGAATCTGTCCCTGCAGCATGTCCTACTTAGTTTTGTGCTGAGGTTTAAGTCCCTGGAGTGTGTAGCTGTAAGGGTCCTGGATGTTATGAGGTGGAGCATGTCCATTACTTCTGGGTTTGACATGGCTGTGTACGTCAGGCATAGATTACCTCTGAGTAGGCGTTAAGCAACTGAGTAGAGCTGGAGATCCTTTAGTCGAGCTGCATAGGACATCTGTGTGTAGCCCATGATCCTCTTGGGGAGGTACTGTTGTGGACACTGTAGTTGCTGCAGGTGTTGGGTAAGGTACACCCCAAAAGGGCCATTGTAGTCAACATGGGCCTGATGAGTGACTAGTAGAGGGCCACAATGACCTCCCATGATCTACATGCAAACCCCCATGTGATAAGGAGGGCTATATAAAGGTCTTTGCAATGACTCTGTCAATGTGATTAGCAAAGGAGAGGTTACAATCTATGTTGGTCCCCAAATCTGTAAATACATCTTCTGTACTTCATGGATTACCACTTATGTGGTGATTTGTGTGCACCTTGTTTTCTCCAAAGGGGATGACTATGCATGTCTTAGCATTTAGCACGAGGCCATAGCTCTAGCAACAAGCATCCATCTCTGTGAGACCCTTATGGAGGAAGCATGTGTCAGCTGCAGTGTTGCTTATGGCCCCCAGTTAGCAGTCATCTATGACGTTTGTTAGACATAATCCCCCCGTGTTAGTCTCAACCTCAGAGAAGTACATACCGAACAGGACAGGTCCCACAACTGAGCCCAGTGAGACACCAGTTGTAACTGGTCTGGAATTGGACATGGCACCTGCAAGTCTGACCATGTGGGTTCCATCCCTGAGGCAGATAGTGATATAGGGGTTGATAGTTAAGCTGGTAAGCGTATGTATGATGCCTGAGTGGGGTAGTGTGTTGCAGGCTTCTGCTTGGTACAGGTAGACTGTGTGAGCTACCTTGCCCTCATCCATGGCTTCAGTAACTGTTTCAAAGATATGAACTATGTGTAAGAGGCAAGATCTGCCCTTAACAAAGCCGAATTGTGTATGATCCACTGTCTGGAGGCTCACAATGTTTTTGATTATGACTTCCAGATAATACGCTCCATAGCTTTTTCTACCACACTAATCAGGCTTATGGGGTGATAGTTCCTGTGGTCCATTGTGGCACCACCTTTGTGGAGAGGGAGCACTGTATCTGTATGCCATTCTCAGGGTACATATCCTGTAGTAAGGCTAAGTTGGAACAGTGACTTAATGTGAGTGTTCAGTTCTACTCAGAGCTCATGTAGGACACAGCCTGGGACACTGTCCAGTCCCATACATATGCTGTGTTATTTGCTGTGGAGAGGGCACCTTTCACCTGTGCATCTGTGATGTCAGGGAGGTTACATTAATTTGGGATGGGCATCTGTACCCTTGTGGGGTAAGGGGGGGGGGGTGTTTGTACAGACTCTGTCTGCCAGAGTGTAGGCTATGTCCGTAGGTTTGGCATATTTTGTGTTGTTATGCAACAATTCAGAGCATATCTGGGTTGTTTCCACACATATTCCTGACATAACTAAAGAAGGCCTTGTGATTATCTGTAGTGTCTGGTCAATTTCACTGTCAAAACGTGCAAGTGATGATTATATGAGGGATTGAAGTGTCTTGCCATTACTGTTCAGAGATGTCCTCCCTCTGTGGGATATTGCTCTGTTATGTAGTAGCTTCCTCCTTCTGTTGTACAGCTTATATATGGCTGGGGTCAACCAGACAGGTCTCCCATTTTGGAGGAGTCATGGTTTTATTTGGGATAGCACGATCAATGCATACCTGCAGGTGCTCATAAAATGCGTTTGTAAAGGATTCTGCAGATTGGGCTGTATTATCCTCCAGCACGGGGCCTTTGAAGTATTCCAATCCAGTCTTCACAAGTGCAAAGTCTGCTTTTGAGAAATTCTTTACAGTGATTTCCTTGGCTGAGGGTGGGGACGGGATATGGATGTCCAGGGAAAGTTGTTTATGGTCTGATCTTAACAATGAGGGTTCTACCTCTGGTGTGGAACATATAGAGTCCCCATGTTGGTGATGATCAGGTCCAATATGTATTCCCCTTGTGAGTGTGGTGACTGGTTGTGCCATAACACATGGATCCACAAATTGTAGTGGCTGTATGGTGATGTTGTTGAGGGCCTGAGTAGTATCCCCAGTCAATATTTATGTACCTGAAGTCAACCACTATAATGGTGTGTGTGAAGGCCTTCATATCCTACACTGTTCCCAGGAAAGCTGAGTGCAGTTCCTGGGTATGGGGGGGTGGTCTGAACTACACACCAAACCAAAAGGCAGTTTTGCACTATGCTAGTTGTATATGTATGGCCTGTCATGCTTAATGCAGTGGTATCAACCCAGAGGTGTGAGTATCTGTGATGTATATGGATACACACCCTACTTGTGTTGTGTGTTACAAGTCCTGTGGTCATGAAGCATGGTATAGAACATAACCTGGCAGTGCCAATGTGCATATGTGACCCTGAACTAGGTGTCTGTTAATGCACAGATATTGTTATCCCCCATACTGAGGGATAGTAAAAGATGTACATTCCTCTTTGGAAGGACTAATGATGTCAGCACCCTATAAATACAGCAGGAGAAGGGAAATTGTCCAGAAATGCGAATTGCGCACTGCGCTAATGCATTTCTCAGAAGTATCATAACATAGTTAGGTAGGGGTTTGAATCCTACAAACGCTGTGTGTGTGTGGGGTGACAGGGGTGTGTGTATGTATGCAATTCTCTGTGAAAGAAATGGCCTTTTTGAAGACTGGGATAACACACTAAAAGATGTACATTCCTCTTTGGAAAGACTGATGATGTCAGCACCCTATAAATACAGCAGGAGAAGGGAAATCATCCAGTAATGCGAAGAGCGTGCTGCGCAAATGTGTCTCTCACAAGTATCATAACATAGTTGGGGAGGGGTTTGAATCCTGCAAATGCTGTGTGTGTGGGGTGGCAGGGGGGTGTGTATGTATGCAATTCTCTGTGAAAGGAATGGCCTTTTTGAAGACTGGGATAACACACTAAAAGATGTACATTTCTCTTTGGAAAGACTGATGATGTCAGCACCCTATAAATATAGCAGGAGAAGGGAAATCATCCAGTAATGTGAATAGCACGATACGCTAATGCGTCTCTCACAAGTATCATAACGTAGTTAGCTAGGGGTTTGAAATCCTGCAAACACTGTGTGTGTGTGGGATGGTACGGGGGTGTGTATGTATGTAATTCTCTGTGAAAGGAATGGCCTTTTTGAAGACTGGGATAACACACTAAAAGATGTACATTCCTCTTTGTATGGACTGATGATGCCAGCACCCTATAAATACAGGAGGAGAAGAAAAATCATCCAGCAATGCGAATAGCGTGCTGTGCTAATGTGTTTTTCACAAGTATCATAACATAGTTAAGCAGAGGTTTGAATCCAACAAATGACATGTGTGTGTTTGTCACAGTTTGTCAATGTGTTGTGTGTTTTGCTTTTATTATTCTATGACATATTATTATAACAGTAATTTCAATGCACACATCAGTTATCTGTGTGCCACATACAGATATGTACCTGTGACCTTTAATAGTTCCTATGTGTGAAGCCTGCCTCATATGATTACAGTTGTTACCTTCACCAGCATGTGCTGCAGCTTACCAGACCTTAAGCCATACATGTATGTTGGTGACAATGCAGGCTACTGCAGTGATCTGTGTCCTAGGACAACTATGTAACACACACCCATGAAAGCTTTGATAGATTAATGTGGGTGAGGGTTCATGTCTGGAGTATATTTCAGACATGTTAAAACACAGCAAAGTCTGTGAGTGATGGACATCCAGTGTAGGTGTATGGCAACTTTTGCCGATATGCATACAGACACAGTCTTGCTTAGGTGATACACCGAGGGACTGCAGAATACCTTTGGAAATGTGAATATCACAGGATAGACAAGATAACACTTGTCCACATGTACACACCATTACCTTTTCTACATGATGGGTGCTACCACCTACATGGTACTGTTGGAATACTATGTTAACTACATGCCAATGACAATGCTACAGTTGCGTTACAGCAATACAGCATGGCTTGGACAACAGGTATCTGTCTGTATGATACCCTTGTGGTGGTTAGGTGTGTCATGTGTAGAATGTATTGTAGGCCACTGTATCCATTTGCAGTCGTGGATGGACATATCCATAGTGTGTTGACATGTATGTGAGACTGTTATATGCCAAAGAATATTGTTCCCAGGGATGTGTGGGGCTCAGTAAAAATGGCCACTGGTATAGTGTAGTACTACAGGGATATCACTGACACCAGGTTCCTACATCTGTGTATCAGTTGAGGAGACACCATGTAATGACCACGGAATGTCAGGCTATGTAGGCTGTATGTAGTACCAGAATGCAGGCCATTGACATATGGAAACCATATCACCCACAGCATACTGTCAAACCATGTCATGTTCCATGCTAACCATGTTCACAAATGTACACCTGCAACTCTGTGATGCAAACATCACACATGTACTGTCCACACCCCAACACATGCAGGCACAGGTACACACAACAGCCATGTGGCACATGTGCAGACAGTATACTTTGGGAATTAACACTGGTGTATACAAAACTACAGTGACAATCATAGTTAATGCATAATGCATGCTCAAATATACCCACAACTATATCATTACACTGTACTGTTAACAACATGATATTATTACTACAGTGCTATGTAGTCACCCTGTGCATCAGCACCATGCTATCCTGTTCCTGCATCAATGTTACAGATGGCAGGAGGTGGCACAGTTTCATCATATGCACAGGGTGTGTACTTGGTTTGCCAGAGTCTGCCATTTACACATCCAATCGACATGTACGTGTGTGTGTGTTAGTGAGGGACAACAGTACAACATGGGGCAATGTTGATGCGATGTGTGTGTGTATGTGTTAGCCCTAGGTGTTAGCATTATGTGTGTGTGTATGCTTGCACACAGTTCCACCACATGGCTGCTATATACAGCTGTTTGTGGACAGCCACAGACTGTACCTGCCAGGTCATACAGATCACTGTCTCTGGCCATGGACACAGTACCTGTCCCTGGCAGGGGTACTACGGATAGTATCAGGTACTAAGCCAGACTGGGTGCTGTCATCAGAAGCAGTGGGATGTTGACTGGACACATGTCCCTGCTGGGACTGTCCAGAGCCATATGCACATGGTATTCTAGGATGGTGTAATAACAGCACAGACCCAGCATTGCTGGGGCTGGTACTGGCACTATGGGAGCGGCTGCGGGTTTGTTGTCATCTGCGATGACTGCCAGCTGATGATGTTGCTGGCATACATCCACGTTGATGCCTTAACCATCCTGCACTGTCCTGGCTCCTGGACATGTAGTTATGAAAGATATCTAATGTGTCCCCCCGAGGTCTATCAATGACCTCGCTGATATTACGGATGGTAGCCGCAACGTCACGCATAGTGTCATTCATAGCAGTGCAATGTGCTCTAAGCTCCCTCAGACCCTATCTGGTGTACCATTCCATACGTGCCTGTGCCTGCATTACAGCCCGGAACATAGCTGAGGTTAAAAGACCTCTGTGGGCACGTCTGACAGGGGCAGTACAACCACGGATGCTCCCACGAGAACCCCTGGACATCTGCTGTGTGGTACCATGTCAGGAATCTGGCCATGGCTGCTGTGAGGGGATGCATGTGCCAATGATACCACACTACCCTGGTCAATGCCCACTGTATGCTGTCTCTAAGCTAAGGACATTGGTGACAATGGATGTATCGGCAGGATGACTGTGCACATTGATGGGGTTAACTGCTGTGTAGTGTTGATTGGCTGACCAGCGACAGACCCAGTCACACCTCCCTGTGCCATTACACATGTATCATCATTATCACTATCCCCAGCAGTGGCTTCAGGTTCCCTGCCGCACTCCACCAGAGCAACATCATAACCTGTGAGAGGAAGATAGGAAACACAGTTTACAAATGTGTACACAATGTTAGCACACATGCACACATGCACACATGCACACAGGCACACAGGCACAATCCTCAGTACAGCAGATACAAACACAGACACACCTGCAATCCAACACATACACAATACTGTTTGAGGGTGGGTGACAGTATCACAAAGAAAAACATCACTGCACACGTGTCAGCATGCAGATTATGTGTTGCACAGGAACATGCAGTGCAAGTCTAGACATCCCTTGTTAATAACAGTATACGTGTACTTGATGGTTGTGTGTAGTTGTTCAGTGATTGTCTCCACCCTGGGACACAATGTGTACAAGGACATAACAATGTTGTGCAAGTGTTACAAGCTGTGGGTGCATATATTTGCACACACACACACACAACACATGACAGTGCTACACAATAACTGCTATGTGTACTTTTGTGGTCAGTGGAACTGGATGTGGTGTAGTCACGTGAGCCATGATCAACATGCTTCTTGTGGTCAGTCAACATTAATGATGTGTGCCAGACAGGCAGCTAGCATGCTGTACCTGAAGTGCAATAACATGACTACATCCACAATTACACAGCCACTTGTTACATGGGTGTGTAAGGTGGCCAATAGTGAGCATTGCCTAACATGAATGTATTATTTGTTCAAGACTGTTGCACAAAGACATGGTAGGCCTCTACCCCTCAGGTACATTATGTGTGCTGTGTAGAGGATAAGTGGGATACTGAAGGGTGGCCATACAGCAGGCGTCATAACTGGACATGTGTAGCAGGCTAAGGTGTAGTGTCTATGGCAAACATGTGTGTGTTGTGTACATATGTATCAGATATGCCTATACAATGTCCAGTACTGTGTTGCCACATGTGTGTCATGCTCTGTGTATTGCATGTGAGTGAGGCAGCTACTGAGAATAATGGGATATGCATAGTCTCACAGCAAACATGCACAGCATGCATTATGCATAGGTGTTACATGTGCACACACTACACCTCCATATGACATGCACATGTCATATGGAGGTGTAGTGTGTGCACATGTGCATATGACATGCACATGTCATTAGCAATAGTATTGTTATTACACACTCACCAGCATGGATTGGCTGCCTTGCTGTCACTCCAGAGGGACCTGCAAAAATATGACAGTGATTGCCAGTGGCCACAACTGTGCCATTGATACTGTGAGTATGATAAAGTACAGTAGTACAACAGGTGGCTTTCACAGGTGTACAGATTATGCTCAGAATATCAATCTTGCAGAAGAATAGGCGGGTTAACAGCTACACACACATTACATATCTCACACATGCATAAACTACCAGTACAGAGACCAGTCAACTACAGATATGGCATGTTACATGCACGCTCCATTTCAACATGCTGGGTGGTTCCGGCCTCCATGATGACACATGTTTGTGGATGTTGTTGTTGTTGTTGGCCTGGAGCCACAACACTTAGGAGGTGCTCCTCCACACTGGTGAGGGGGGTGGGGGTGGATAGGTACCCCACCACCTGTGGCAAGCTGTTGTCTGTGGATATCAGAAGCACGCTACTGGACATGTCTAATGAAATCACTGCAGTGATGGCGTACCTGCTCATATGTCTGGTTATGCATGCCTATGTCATTTACCCGACAGACAAGATCTTGCCACAGTGCAGCCCTCTCAGACTGGTTCTGGCTGGTCCTGGAAAACAGCACAGAGAAATTCTGCACCAGGCTCTGGTGGATCTCCTGATCCTCTGCTGCTGTATAAGGTGGGTTACGCTGATGCACCATCACCCTGGAAGGAAAAGAAAAATATGTGAGCAAGTCATGTGGCACACTTAATATTCTAATGCACTGATATCACTTAACTGCCATATATAGCATCTGTCTGTCTATCAGGACATACACATGTTCGATACCACATATCAGTGTTCAGCCCACAACTGTCTGACAGTGCCTGCCACACTCCATACAACAAACTAGTATACACCAGCACTCGGCACACTGTTTGGGATACACTGCACAACCTCACACTGGGGGTATGTATCAAGCTAATGGATGAAGAATATTGTCATCCCATGCAATGAATGCAATGCACGTTTACAGTTTCAATGGTAATCCACCCTAGTCTTTGATGCCATACCCCTACCTGACATATGTGCACAGTTGATATAGCCAGCATACTGCTGTCACAGAGTATACATGCTGCCAGGTACATACACCTACCCTGTAACACACATGTGATTGCGGCCATGGTACAGGCATCATTACACACACATTACACATACATACAACACACAAATGTATGACGACACAGAAGAGCATTAACTGTGTACCTTATAGTACTGTGTGCCCCTACTTGCAGATACCTATGCATGAGGTATGTAATCTGTGCAGACTACAGGAAACACACCAGACAGTGTTACCAGGGAATGTGAACATACACAATATTGTAGTGTTTAGGCCTACAACTTCAGGTAGTACAACAGTTCATATGTGAGCTAGATTCAACAGCAGTACCACTTACTGAGCATACATGTATTGCTTCTGCCTACGATGGGACACCGCAGTCGTACACAGGGAACTACAGCACAACATATGCCAATCTACTATGTTTGCATCCCGATAACTGACACATCTTTCTCTGGCCTCACACCTATGACACAAACTACCATGACAGACACAAACTCAAGCTAAGCTATCACACCTTTACAGACCTTGCACACAGTCAGTGTCACACTCAGTCAACCTCACATAGCTGGTATTGCACTGAGTACATGTGTGTGTGCATTGTGTCATAGATAGGTACTATGCTATTGGTCCTGGGCCTAGGGCAGCCTAGCCATATGCTAACCTGTCCTTTGGGACACATGTAATGTGTTTTTACTTGCTCCTGTGAAACGGTTACATAGAGGTAACTCACAGGGCATATTACCTATCTCCATAACATTCATCAGGGGTATGTATGACATCTACTAATAAGGAGCCTTGTTTGTTAATGCTGGGTGGCTTAGTCCAGGGTATGGCATATTTGTGTATAGAAACCTGTATCTCCAGCATATATATATATATATATATATATATCTATCTATATATATATATATATATATATATATATATATATATATATATATACGCACAGCTCTATATAACTCTATATATATATATATATATAGATAGACATTCATATCTATCTGTATATATGTATGTATCTACATATCTATCTATATATGTATGTATCTATTATATTATATGTATATACATATTCTATCTATCTATCTATTTATCTATCTATATATCTCTATCTATCTATACATACCTCTCTATCTATGTATCTATATATATATATATATATATATATATATATATACATATATATATATATATATATATATATATATATATATATATAGATATCTATATAGATATATAGATATATATAGATTATGTATATATATATATATATATATATATATATATATATATACACACACACACACACACACACTTCTAAACATCCATTGCTGTACATATACATGCACATGTAAGCACATAGACTGCACACCTTTCATGGTGGGAATATCACTTCTGAAACAGTTGTGAGACATACCATTCTGTAATGATATTGCACAGTGTTGTGCAGAATGCATTATGCTGTCCTCAGGCCCTATAGCTGTAGCAGGCCTCACTGGCTCAGTCCCACAGAAGTTCACCACCACATGGCATATACCTGCACTGCATGCTGTTTTCAATGCCACACACTACAACCTATATTGATAAGTGCACATAGCAACCTTCAACTACATATGTATGTCCAGCCTTCACTAACAGTTGCAGTATGTACCTTGCCCTATGCACATCTGCATATACATATACATACAGACTGCTAACCCATATAGAGTGTTCACAGTATGTAGATTATTAGATTATGTAGTTTACATTACCTTTGTCTCTGACAGCTTTTTTCTTTTGGCTTGCTGGCTGGCTTGCTTGCTGGCCTGCTTGCTGGCTTGCTTGCTGGCCTGCTTGCTGGCTTGCTTGCTAGCTTGTTTGCTGGTCTGCTTGCTGGCTTGCTTGCTGGCCTGCTTGCTGGATTGCTTGCTGGCCTGCTTGCTGGATTACTTGCTCGCTTGCTTGCTGGCCTGCTTGCTGGTTTGCTTGCTGGCTTTTTTTTTTTGTTGGTCTCTGTCTCTATCTCTATCTCTATCTCTATCTCTATCTCTATCTCTATCTCTATCTCTATCTCTATCTCTATCTCTATCTCCCTCCAATAGCTGCAATGATATTATTGCATGTGTGGACTGGCAATACAGGCTGCTTTTGTGGGTACTCCTTGAAGGCTTACTGTGGCCGAGGCACTAGAGTGAGAGATAGAAAATAAAGCTGCTTTTGGATCCTGTGCTGATTCCTGTTGTTTTGCTGTGCTGCTTTTGTGGGTATCTGCACATGTGCATTTGATGGCCTCTGCACCAATTGGTGGCTAGCATTTAGTAATTGCATGCAGCCTGCTGTGTGATGATTGCAGTTCTCACTGTGATTTCGGGACACTGCTATAAAATGATAGGTTAGGCAGGTGTAGGCCTTTCAGTTTTGCAAGGTGGGGACCATTTTGGTTTGCTGTGGACACTGTTGTGTCAGTCAGAAGGTTGGTATATCTCTCATATCTGAGGCTGTGTTGTAGCCACTGAAATGCATGTTGTACTGAAACCTGAGTGTTGCTTCTTCCAGTGCACTCTTCTGTGTGTATGTTAACTCACACCTGCTAATGCTAACACTGTTTACATGGGAGTATGTACTTTCCTGTGGGATTTGTGGATTAACTGGCATACAACAGTAGTTCTTGCAATGAGTTGCTATGGCTTTTCTATTTTCCATTTACATTCACTCCTTGTAATGCATGATGTATTTCTTTCAGCACTAAGTTCTTATATGTTTGCTGTGGCTTGGTGGTACTTCATGCAGTCTGGTGAGCCCAAGGTCTGGGGTTTGACACTTCCAAAGGTATTTTATTTTGCTGCTGAGCAGTACTGGGGCCTTGTCATACAGAGTGAATAAGGCACTTTTAAACAGTTGTAAGCAGGAAGCAGGAAGTCAGTGGAGACACCAGCTAGGGATGTGCAGGCTGGGTGTAGGGAAGGTCCATAGCTGCACATTTCTTTAACTGCAATAGCTGTACATATGTTTGACATTTGCTGTGACATTTGAAACCTTCCACCCCTGAGAGAGAGGTGAGGACAACTAAGTATATTGTATTAACAATTATGAATATCAGGCACATGCAGTGCTTGTGAACTGCTATACTGTCATTAATATGTTAGATGGCTACATCCTTTGATATTTCTGTGTTGTACTCCTACATAAGGGCATGCTTGTGGAAGTAGACAGATAGGCTGATATGCCTGTGTGCTTCTGACACTTTCAGGCCTCAGATACTCTCAGGTATATATTTCACCAGCCTCAGGGAAAGGTACATATCAGTGGGATACACCCGTGATACATTTCAGATATTCTGCAGTTGTGACTGTTGGGTATTTTGAGCATACGTATTATAACACCATTTCTGACATGCAAGTAGTGTCTACTGTAACTTATTGACAGTTACCATTATGTGGGATTCCCCACCTTTCTGCCTACTGTGAGTACATTTCACAGGGAGTCAGTGGGGCACAGTTAACATTTTTTGCAAATCAGGGACATCCCTGTAATCAGTCACAGTTGGGAGGTCTGGCCTCTTACCTATTCAAATATGGCGGTGTTTATCCTGCTCTGATACTGTGTGGGGTTTGTAAGGTGCTACTGTAACATTATTACCTACTAGCATGGCTGTTTCTCTTATTACACTAATGTAATGCAATTCCACAAGAATTGCCAGTAAAGATACACAGAACAAGCTTTGTGTAATGGCCTTCCTATTTTCCCTTTACATTCATTCCTTGTATTTTATGATATATTTATTTCAGCACCAAATTCTTGTATATTTGCTGTGGCTGAGTGGTAATTCATTCAGTCTAGTGTTTCCAAGGTCCTGGGTTAGAGACTGACAGGGGTATTTTATTTTGCTGATGAGCAGACTACAGGCCTTGTCATACAGAGTGACTAAGGCACTTTTAAGCAGTTGTAAGCAGGTTTGCACGAGTTTGGGCGACGCTTAGCTACACTTATCTATGCTTAGCTAAGCGCATACAAGCGCACACCCGCTGACTACTGCTTAAAAGTGCTTACTCCCACTAACACCCGCACTATTTCCTTTTAAAGAAAAGAAAATGGGGAAATAGGAAAGTGGTGAAAAAGAGGGCATAAAGAGGGTAGGACAGTAGGAAAACAAGCTCAGGATGTGCAGGAAGGATGTAGGGAAGTCCCATAGCTGCCCAATTCTTTACCAGCAACAGCTGTGCATATGTTAGAAATTTAGAGTGAGATTTGACACCTTCCACCCCTGAGAGAGGGGTGAGGACAACAAAATATGTTGTACAGCCAATTGTAATTATCAGTTTACATATCCAGCAGACATGTTTGAGAAATGGGCAGCTATGTATGGGGCGTATTTTTTTTGTGGGAACAGAGTGCCCTTTTTTATTTTATTTTCAGTTGAGAGTGGAATGTGAGGTACAGGAAGTAGGTATATTTGGGGAGGTAGGTTGGGGAGGTTAACAGACAAGACAAACAAGATGCATACAGGGGCGTAGTATGACACATGTGGGGGGTAAACACAATTGACGGGGATGGATGTTTGGATATCGCAAGCCCATGAGCCCACAGATGGCAACAGTGGAACTGAGATCCCCACCCATGGGCAGGTACCACTGCACCTTCACAGCCCAGGCCGGGGCTGTGCTGGGGGCTGGATAGGATGGGCTAGGCACCCCCATGAGTTGTGCCACTCTCACCTCAAGCTGGCTTAGGGGAATCAGTCATGGAGTGCCTGATCTCACTACGCACCACAGACCTGACCCTATGGAGGGTGAGTGGAGGCTCTCCTCCGGCCACGCTTGCAGAGGGGGGACAAGCCCCATCCCCTGCAGCTCTTCCACCTGAAGGTGGCACAGGGCCACTGGAGGAGGAGATCCCGGCCTGGGCACTGGTGCCAGGTGCACTCGCCAGCTGAGGTGGGAGAGGTGGGTCCGCTTGAACCCACCTTTCCTGTTGTCCTATGTTTAGCAGTATTTAATGGTATTTTGGGTTAGTAACAAAGAACACCATTCAAAATTAGTTGTAACAGAATGCATCAGTATTCCCATTAACCAAACACACATGAATTCCGAACATTGAGCAGCAAGCATAACACATGCATATTTAGAACAACAGTGGACATTCCAACAGCATGCAGGTTTGATTGGTGGCAACAGGCCATCAGGTTTGGATATGTCAACAGGGCACATGCATCAACGTACATGCAGATATGTATAAACCAACAGGACAAATGTCCAAGGGAATTAATTGTGAATACACACACCCAGTTTGGTGTGGAATGGCATCATTTGTGAAAATAGGGTAGGGTGGAGAAATATTACATTAGCAACTTAAACTACCTATACATATACTGTACATTCCTAGTACATGCAGATATATATCCCCTGCATGTATTAGTACAGTTTCCTGTATGTAACCTTAGGACTGTTGGTGATGGGGATGTTACTGCTACATTAATATACATTCCATTTTTATTCATATATGTTCATATCTGGCTGTGTTCAGATAAAGCATCCTGCTACATTTGATTTATTTGGGTCTAGACAACTGTGGGTGTTCAGCATTTCATACAACCATACTATCTCCATAATGCAAGGGTATAGCAACATATACAAATTGTGGGACAGACACAGTCCAGGTTCTGTACTTTATTAAAAACATTTCACTCTTTGGTTGTGGCTGTCTCATTCATTTCATTATGTAGTGAATGCAGTATACCTTTATTCCAGACTTATTACAGCTTTCTTGGTAGCTTCAAACTCTCTTTCTCACACTCTCTCATTTATTTTATATTTACATTTCAGGATGGTACTTAATTCTAGACTTTATTAACATTTATTACTGGGTTACAACAAACCTTTCCAGTTGACTCACTTATTTCATATGGCAGAATTTACAAGGATGTATTCGACAGTTGTCTATCCTTTGTTGATTGATTACAACACTCATTTTCAGGCTGAAGCAGTTATCTGATATTACAATACAGGTGGGAACTGTATTTGAGACTTGTTTAATCTTTATTACTGGATTGCAATACTCTTTTCCAGGCTGCATCACTTATCTAATCTTACAATACTAACAGAATCTTTCTTCTAGGCTAATTTGACCTTTATTACTGGGTTACAACACTGAACTCTTTACAAGCTGTCCCACTTATATTCTATAACAATAGCAGCAGAATAATTACTAACCTGCCTGGTGGCACAACCTCAACAGCCTATCAGCATAGGCTTGCCAATTTGCGGAACAAACACCTGCAGCTGTAATATAAATGAAGGAATATTATAACATACCTATCCATACTATAGGCTAGAATAGCATTTCTTGCATACTTAATTACATGGATACTTACTCAGTATTGGGGCATTGGGCATTTGGTGGGCCTCCTGGATCCATCGGTTCAGTTGGTCCTCCTTTCACCACTTCAGGTCCGCATGGTGGTGTCGGACCTGTTCATCAGTCCTCAGAATGCCTGTGGCACTGGTGAGATCATGTGCCAACCGGTTCCACGCCTCTGCCTTATACGCTCCCCATTGAACATGGCCCTGCATGAGTTGCGCTTCATGATCATGGACTAGGAGCCAAACCATATATTTTGACTCCTCAACGCCCCACCTTTGTGCTCTAAAGTGATTTCCTTCTCCTGCACCTGCCATCTTGACTGCAAATGGGTACCACAATCAGTTATGGTGTGTATTCCTGCCTATGGGGCTTATATATGCCGGTTTTCCAGCACTTATCTGTGATTGGCCGTTTTGGATATTTCTCTGCTTACAGCAAACCTGCTTTGTCATGGTTATATTTTCATTCATTCCTATATGTATGGTAATACTGTATTTCTCAGTACAACTGTCATGGCTTAGTCGTTCAGTACTTTGACTATGGTGCACACTATCCCGGGTTCGATCCTTGCCATTGCTTTTTTATTTTACTACTGTCTAGACAGGCTAGTAGGTGTGTCTGTGTGTAAAGGCGACTTTGCTACAGCTTGCCCAACATTGCCCGACGGTAAGCAGGTTGGCACGCTGCGCAGCTCCACGCAAATGGTTTCCGCTGGGTAATGCGTTATTTAGCCATGAGCACTTGTAGTAAGCTGGGTAAAGCACTGCTCAGCTACGGGCACTCATATTAAGCTTGTTAAAGCGCTGCTCAGCTACAGGCACTCATATTCAGCTTGTTAAAGTGCCGCTAAGCTACGGGCACTCATATTAAGCTTCTTAAAGTGCTGCTCAGCTACGGGCACTCATATTAAGCTTGTTAAAGTGCTGCTAAGTTACGGGCAATTATGATCCTTTTTATATATACATAATATAGGTTTCATTCAGAAATACATGGGTCATTTCATTACATTTTACTTAAATTAAATTTATATATATTGGGGAATTGTTTCATACTTATTTAAAGAAAAATGGAGGGGGATGTCGTGAGGCTCGAACCGTGACTACCTATTCTTTGGGTGACGTCTGTACCGCTACTATATTGCTACTTTGCTTAATTTGCATATGTAGATCTTGTATGCTTTTCAATGTCATATCTGCTAACTGTGGTTGAGCAAAGGTCATACCTGTGCAAATGAGCGCAAATGCGTATATACATATATCTTAAGAATTCATACCAATAAATTAAGTTACTTTATTGTTTCAATACTAGCATCTTGTTCAAGTTATGAGTTTCTAAGCAGTCATCTGTATATGCAATTGGAAACATATAAAGTATTATGTTTGTAATACAATGGTTAAAAATGTGAACTCTTGGAAAAAGGAAATGATGTTATTTAAATATGTACTATGAAAAGAGGGTGTAATTCCATTTACAGAAAAGTCTTTTAATAACCATATAAAATTACTAGGGACTAATTGTTTATTACTGGTTGTGATATATTTATTATTTGCTAACAATATTTCTTGACATATTTGTTTCCATTTTGAATCATAATATGAATTTCTCCACAACACTATAACTTTTATAATTGTTGAAGTGGCATACAATTGAATATCAAGGAATCCTATTCCACCTTTATCCCAGACTTTTCTTTGCCAATCAAAGGAAACTCTTGGTTAAATAGGATGTGAGAAAAATTTAAGTAGAGTATTATTTATCTTCTTCATCATTTTTTGTTTTCTTGAGGAAATACTAAAGATTGTAAAATTAACAATATTTTAGGGACAGTTACTACCTTAATAAGCATTGATCATTCTTTCATGGTAAAGAATAATTTGTTCCAGTTTGTGATTAAATTTAAAATTTTACTGATAGTCTGTTGAAAGTTTATTTGTATAATTTCTAATTATTTAATAATGTACTTGTTTTATTATGATTAAATCTTAAGTTTGAGATTTCCTCAAACTGGCTCATGAAACTAATTATATGTTCTGTTGACTTTTCTATATTTCCTAGTGTTAGTTAAATATCACCAGCAAAGAGTTAAATCTTTAGTTCAAAGTCTTCTTTTATTTTGATACCATTAATGTTCCCGTTAGATCTAATACTATTAGCAAAAGATCTATAGCTAATCTGAGAAGTAAATGTGATAATAGACAGCCTTGTTTTGTGCCTTTTTGTAATTTAAATGAATAAGAAAGAAAATACACGTTTTAAATATTTTAACATAAGCATAGGATTTATTGTATAACTTAGCAATTAATGCAATTAGCTCAGATAAGAAATTATACACTTTAAGTGTTTTAAACAGGTAAGACCAATTAACTGAGTCAAAATCCTTATCTAAGTTAATACTGATGATAGAATGTTCTTTTATATTTGTATTTGCATTGTCTATTAATATATGTATTCTTATTATATTATTCTGTACTTGCTTTTTAAAATAAGCCCAGATTGATCATTGATAATTAGTTTAGTTATAAATAGATTAATTATGTTAGCTAAAATGGACATGGATATCTTACAGTCCACATTTAAAAGTGAAATGAGTTTGTATGATGACCACTTGGTAGAATCCTTATCTTGTTTTAAAATAGGTGCTATAAGGGAATATTTCCATGATGGCGGACTTCAGCAGTTGTTTTTACTTCTCTATAGACCTTATCTAATATTGTAACTGTATCATCCGGTAGTATTTTATATAGTTCTGGTACAAGATCATCTACATTAGTGCCTTGTTATTAACTTTTAACTTTTTTATTTGATCTTTTATTTCTGTTAAGGTGAATGGTCTAGCATTTTCTTATTTGTTCACTTGTTATTTTACTATTTATATTTTCTCTTATTATTATTTTATTATTTTATTATTATTTATATTTTCATAAAATATTTTAAAGCCCTCAAGAATGCCTTTAGTATATGATCTTCTTTCTTTTTAATTATATTGATATGATTTAGTTTGTTCATTTTCTTTGATTTATGAGCTAGTTTATACAAGCTTAATGGGTTTACTGAATATGCCTGAGGTTTAAGATTTTCCAGGTTTATTGAATCTTTATGACTTAGAATTTCAACATATTTCATAATTAAGTTTCTAAGTTCAGACTGACTGATAATGTCATTTGGTTTTGGATTTAATTTTACCACGTCTGTCTTGACCAGTAGTGTATTCAATTCTTTGTCCCATTCTTTTGTTTTACTAATATACAAGCTTGTATCTCTTCCAGTTAAGAAAGACTTTAATGATTCCCACAGGACAATGTCAGATACTTCATTATTCATGTTTATTTCTAGGAAATTTTTGATCTCTTTAACATACTGATCCTTGAATCCTTTTATTTTAATAATCTGAGCTGGTAATCTCCTGTGATGTATTAAATTGTCAGTTTTTAAAATAATATTAAAAATGACAGTATTACGGTCTGTGAATGCACACAAAACTATTGAAACTTCTCTAATATGTGATAACAGATTGTTTGAGGCAAAATTTTATCAATATTTGTTTGTGTTCCATGTCTATATGAATAAAGGGTAAATTGAAGTGAGTTTCTTTTCCTTAGCTCATATATATATCTTGCAAATTCAATGGATTTACAAAATCTGTTAAGTGTTTGAAGGAAGACATGATTCTCAGCTTTCTATCTGCAGTGGAATCTTTGTCTGATAAAATACAGTTAAAATCACCAGCCATTATGACTTCACCTTTCATGTAATAGGCTATAGTGTCTAAGTAATTCTTTGCATCTTTAGTTCCAACCACTGGAAACCGATAAGAGTTCACTGATCTAAACAGTTTTCTGTTCCACTCAATTCTAACAATATTTTTATCAACATAGGTATCTTTTAATTTAGGCATTACTGGTACATTCTTCCATAAAATGAGGGTGCATCTTCTTTTAGCTCAAATGCCAGAACCTGCTAAAACCAAATAATTCTTTAATGAAAGTTTATTTACATATTTATTAAATAAATGCATTTCCTGTATAAATACTATTTGAACTTTATGTAATTACAAGTATTTGAACAGATTCCCTCTCTTTACTGCATTATTCAATCCATTAATATTAATAGATACACATTTAAAATTAGACGTTTATATAAGAGAGAAAAAAAACAGGTATAATGAAATCATATTTATGTACAGAACTTATTATATACCTTATATATAAACAATATGAAATCTTCAGCTATGGACAACACTTCTGAAACAAATAAAAAATTACCTAATGATACAACCCTAAAACATTCTACCATGGAATAACGTATTCCTAATTTGTTTAAAAAGATGAACAAACTACCTCCCAAATGCTCCATTAGACTAAAAATGATTAGATTGTGCTTCTGATTCATATCAATGTGCCTCATTTTTTTATAGTATGTATCATCTTAACAGCCTGCCAGTGAGTAATTATGAATAAGAAAGGTAAAACAGGTGTTCAGAATATTTATTATAAGTTGAGCAAGCTTAATATCTCTGCAATCATCTTTCCCTGTACTTCACATTATCTCCCTACTCTACTATAAGGAAGAAGTCAGTTGCTATTCCCATATGTATTAATTTATACGTCAGATGATTTATATTTTTTTTGTATTTTATTCACTGTGTGTTCTATTTTATTTGCTATGTGTAAAGTTGTTCAAAGGCTCATAAGTTCATAAATTAGTACCAGGCTAACTGCTATTGTGGGCCATTCCAAGTCCAGCCAATTATCCAATGTGAGAATGAAACCCTGCACCTTGTGCCCATAAGAGAAGTTTTATTTATTTACTGGTAAGAGAAGTTTTATTTATTTTTACTGTTAAAAGGGGGGATATATTTCCATAAGAACAAGATACTTGATTAAGGTGAGAGACAAAAAAAAAAATAAGAAATGGAAGAGAGGTCATACTACAACTTTGAAAACTGAAATAAACGAGTTGGACAAACAGATTAAGCATAGCGTTAAACAAGATCAAGAAAAATTTGAAGAAAATTTATATAAAGATATTGAGCATAATAGGAAACATTTTTATAGATACATAAGATGTGGAAGGAGAATAATACACAAACTGATAAACTGTGTGCAGATTCTAAAATTTATTCTTAGACACAACAGATTATAGTTATATTTACAAAATCTTATGCAAAACAGTTTGGCTCCACAAAAGGGGTGGTAAGTTGTCCTAGTGACATCCAGGTAACCTCAGATACCGGAATCAAATTAGATTATATTGAAAAAGAACTGTGCAAACTGGATCCAAACAAAGCACAGGGAGGAGACGGAATAAGTAAAAATGACCTGAGAACACTTAAGCAAGACCTTATACTGCCATTACATCTATTATTCACTAGGTCATATAAATATGGGGAGATTCCTCAAGATTGGAGACATGCACTTATTAAACCTGTCTTTAAGGGAAAGGGGAATAGGACAAACCCAAAATCATATAGACCCTTACGTCTACTTTCATGTTGTGGAAAAATAATGGAGAAGGTAATACTGGATAAGTTATTGTCAGAACTGGATAGGTTGGGACTTGAAACCATGCATTAGCATGCATATGTTGAAAATAGATCTATTACCACCTGTAACATGATGTTCTATAACAATATAATAACAGCTATGAATGAAAAATTGTGCTGTGATGTGATTTATGTAGATTTAACTTCAGCATTTGGCAGGGTCATGCACAAAACACTGATCAATAAATTAGTACAACTAGGTATTGATGTACTGTTGATAAGATGGATAGTTGCATGGCTTACAAATAGGACATGGCAAGTATCACTCGCCAACTGGACAGGTGAAATCCGTGGTTACAGTCAAGGTATCCCACAAGGCTCTGTACTAGGCCCTTACCTGTTTAGATTGTATCTTTCAGACCTTAATTTTTCATCTGAGGTGTTCTACAGTCTATATGCTGACAATCTGAAATTGGGTAAACTGATTACAAGTGTTACAGATAAGACATGTCTGCAAAATAATTTGACTAAATTGATCATTTGGGCACAGGAAACTGATATGTTGATAAATACATAAAAATCATATGAGATTTGGGAGACATAAACTGAAAGGTAAATATTTAATATAGCACAAAGTGATTGAAACTTAGACTCATTTAAGGACCTGGGTAGATTCAGCTATGAGTTTTTTCTAATCATATCAACCAATTGGCTAATGATAGTTATAGAACTATAGGTTGTATAAAAATATTTATAAAGTCTAGGAAATCAAACATAATAAAGTCATTGTTTGTTAGTTACATTAGACCCAAACATAAGTACGGAATAACAATATGGAAACCTTATAGGAAAACAAGCATGAATAAACTGGAAAGAGTACAGCGGAAATATACTAAGGGCATCCATGGATGCGAAAATCTAAGTTATTATGAAAGACTAAAATATCTGAACTTGTACAGTGCCTCTTATAGATATTTAAGAGGAGAACTTATTTGACAGAAACTGTTGCAGAAAAGAGGAAAATCCCAGGATGTAAAAATCGCCCTTACCAGCCTCAGTAAGAAGCTGAGATCCATCATAAAATCATCCAAAGCCAGTTATGAAAATAAAATTGCCAAAGATTCCAAAGACAACCACAAGGCATTCTATAGTTATGTCAAGAATCTAAATGGCAATACTCAGAAATGCTCTGAGCTACAACAGAATAAATTAAATATACTGATCCCAAGGATATTGCCAATAGCCTGGCAGATCGATATAGTGCCAACTTCATCTCCCTTTCACCCCCTAAAGGGCCCATCTCAATTACAAATGATTGCCAAATTCTGGTAATCACGGCCACACAGGTAAAAACCACACTCTCCAAAGCTAAGAATACAGCATCCATGGGACCAGATGACATCATGGGTTGTGTACTATATAAACTACAAAATTAACTGGTACCTCACCTAAGTGTCATGTTTAATCATAACCTCACCTCAGGTGTCGTGCCCACTGAGTGGCGCACAACTACAGTTATCCCACTCCACAAGGGGGGATCCACCTTGGATCCTGGGAACTACCGTCCCATCAGTCTGATGAGCCTGATCTGCAAGGGCCTGGAATGCATTATCATGGAACTTATAAACAAAGACATTGGCAACCTTCAAACACTGGACCCCACCCAGTTTGGGTTCATGAAGGGCCAATCTTGTCTCTTGAACCTGATTGACTTCTTCAAATCAGTCTCCAGAGCTGTGGACAAGGGTAAGGTGGTCCACACAGCTTATCTGGACCTCACCAAGGCCTTTGATACCATCCCCCACTCTGGAATCATAGATAAACTTACTAAGCTGAGCAAAAATCCCTACATCACTCGATGGGTTGCCAACTGGCTTACTGACAGAACCCTGTCTGTAAAAGTAGCCAACTCCAAATCCAGCTCCAGGCAAGTGACAAGTGGAGTACCTCAGGGTTCAGTCCTGGGACTGCTCTTGTTTGCATCTACTTCTCTGAAGTACAGACCAACACTAAGGGACTCTGGCTAACAAAGTTTGCAGATGAATGCAAACTGGGAGCCATTATTGAATCCCCAAATGATGTGAATATTCTACAAAAGGGCCTTACAGAAACAGATGCTTGGTGCCAGAGCCATGGGCTCAAGCTTAATGCCAAGAAATGTATAGTTATCCCCTTTGGGAAAAAAGCATGTACCCATGAACTACCACATAGGTGGGAGTACATTAAACTCCAAAAGTGTGATGAGAGACTTAGGGACACAGGTGGACAGTGATCTCACCTTCGATAACCACATTTCCATAACAGTCAGGAAATCCTTCTATGTGGCACACCTAATCACTAAGGGCTTTTCATCAGGACAAAAGGAGATCATTGTCCCACTGTACTCATCCCTCATTAGCCCCATTATAGAGTACAACACCCCATTTGGTATGTACCACACACTATATCTGCAACAGCTGGAAAGGCTGCATAAATACCTCACTAAAAGAATCACAGGCCTAAAGCAGATGCCCTATGCTGACCATCTAAAAAACTCCATCTATACTCTGTGGCATATCATCTACTCAGAGGCAATCTCTGCTTAACATACAAGGCCATGTCAAACCCAGAGCTGTTGGATATGGTCCACTTAAAGAAATCTCAATCCCTCAGAGCCACATGCTCCAGGGATCTAAACCTTGTCATCACAATGTACAAAACATGCTGGAGGGATAGGTTCCTGACCCAGAGACTCCCCATACTCTGGAATAGACTGCCCATACATGTCAAGCAGAGAACCTCCTTGGCCCTCTTCAAAAGGGGCCTTGACGATTGGATGGGAGATAGGAAATTCACCTCGGGATTCATGTCAGTCACCCTGCTAGACAGGGGTCCAGGGAATTAAATATTGTGGGAAGAAATATCCAGGGAGTTGTTATGGCTAGGCTTGTATAGGCCCTAGGGCTGATAGCCTAGTACCAACCTATGAACCTATGGACCTATATAGGGCATTTAGGGACAACTACCTCTGGGAATGTTTGGGGTTATCAAAAAGTACTAGAGAATTGTCAGATAACCTATATAGAAGATTCTATAGGAATGAGAAGTGTACTAATTGGTTCTCTAACAGAGTAGCTGATGCTTGGAACAGACTACTAAATTACATTAAAGCAAGTACTAGTTTAGATATTTTTAAGAACAGCCTGGACATTTATTATGAGAGCAAGTGTTTTGGCATATTGGCAAGGTAGAAGGGCTTTAATGTCCGTGCTTGAAACACTTGTATGTATGTATGTATATATGTAAGGGTAAACACCTTAACCACTATGCCAACCTCCCACCCTCGTAGACATGTTTATATTCTTTAACTATACACATATTTACTTATTCTGATCTTTTTCTATTTCTATTTGTATACAATTTCTTGTACTATTACTATATTCCTAGGTTTTATATTTTAACTATAATCTTACTATAGAATATCATATAATAGAACATTTATTTTACCCTTATATATTTCATACTCTTTAATCCAGTACTACAGTTAGAGCCAGTCCTATTTTTCCTTAAATGTTATGTCTAATAATATCTGAACAAACATCTGAAAAATCTTCCCTTTTAAGATTCAGACTTTCCATGATAAACTGTTTTGCGGTATTAAGTTTTGTTATATAGCAGAGGAACACGATCCTATTTTTTTATCAGAAGTGTCTTTCTATAGACTAGTATATAAACTATCCTTTTGTTATACTGCAAGTATTACAACTATTTAATAACTGGCAGTGGTTGAGAATGTAATTCATTGCATTTTCCTTATTATCTAACTTGTATTCATTGACATCTTATCATATGATTCAATATATTATGATTATTCACTTTTAGACAGGAATAAGCAATCTGGACAGTTCTTAGAATTTTTTGAACTCCTGCAGCATTACAAAAGTGCTCATGGTACGTTTTTTCAAGATGGTTTTCATGATAAGGGCTTGAAATTGAACAGTCCGTCAGATACAATTCACATAAAAATGTTTGTAAATGAATCCAAGCCACCTTTTCATTATTCATCAATTCCTCAAACCCCTCCAAACCACTAAAAAAAGCAACATGCCTGGTGTCAGAGCCATGGCCTCAAGCTCAATGCCAAAAAGTGCAGTGTCATCCCCTTTGGTAAAAACTCTGTACCCATGAACTACCACATAGGCAGAAATCTACACCAAATGCGTGATAAGAGACCTTGGGACCCAGGTGGACAGTAGTCTCTCCTTTGATAGTCACATCGCCACAGTAGTCGGGAAGTCCTTCTCTGTGGCACACCTCATCATAAAAGGGTTCTCATCCAGGAAAAAAGAGGTCATTGTTCCCCTCTACTCATCACTCATTAGACCCATTATAGAGTACAATGCCCCTTTTGGAATGTACCTCACAAGACATCTGCAGCAGCTGGAAAGGCCACAGAAGTAGCTCACAAAGAGGATTACTGGCCTCAAACAAATGCCGTACACTGACCGCCTCAAAAAACTCCAGCTTTGCTCCAAAGCATATTGCCTACTCCGAGGTGATCTCTGCCTAACATATAAAGCTATGCCAAACCCAGAGCTGTTGGACATGCTACACCTAAAGAAATCCCAATCCCTCTGAGCTACACACTCTAGAGACCTAAACCTTGTCACCACAATAAACAGGACACGCTGGAGGGATAGATTCCTGTCCCAGAGACTTCCTATACTCTGGAACAAGCTACCCATCTATGTCAAGCAAAGTTCTTCATTAGCACTCTTCAAGAAAAACTTTGATGATTGGATGGGAAATAGGAAATACACCCTGGGGATCACTTTTGTGACTCTGCTGGACAGTGACACAGGAAAATAACTTTATTTGATGGCGTAAGCTATGGAACCTTCCTAGCTAGGCTTACATAGGCTCTTGGGCCGATAGCCTAGTATCTACCTATGAACCTATGAACCTATGAACAAAAAACATTCTGAAGCATTAACCACTAAAAAGCTATTGTCTTTAAAGAAATAACATTTAATGATTCAGTAAGCACTGTTTGTATGAGATATTTAATATAAAGCAGACTGTCATTTTTAAAGGAGACATGGCATATAAACTTGCATTAAAAAAATGACAATTATGTGTGATCCAGGTAATTTATAAAAGTGTGAATGTTACTCTAATGTTCTGATATCATTCCAATAATAACTTTTATATACGTAAAAAGATATATTTTGTATACTTTGTTTATAACATAACATGTCTTTCATGGATGCTATTGTATTTCAAGTATGCTATCAGTGGTACACTATTGTACCATTTTTAGGAATGCAGAATGTAATTGAACATGCCTCTTTAGTGTCATTTCTTGCATCTTGTATTATATTTTATAATACTTTTCTCAAGTATGACAAGATATCAGAAAGTGTGGCACCTGAGATAAGTTTCATCATAGTAATGATTAACTTTTAATAAGATGAATAGTTTAACCATTTAAACTCAAAATGAAAATAAGTGCCTTTAATTTCATATATAGCTAAAAGAATCAAACTCTAACATTTTAAAAAAGGAACTAGTAACCATTTGAAGTAAGGAATGAAAGAAATAAATGATTTACCTTGTAAAAAATAATATTCAGCACTTGTGCATAAGTATTCAAGCAGTTCTTTAAATTAAGAAGTATTTATAACCATGAAATACGTTGATTTCCATTTGTCTTTTTTTTTTTTTTTTTTTTTTTTTTTTTTACTGTTTTTGTCTTTTATTAACCAATCATCTCTTTTTGCGTTTTTCTTCAAGGTTTCCAGTCCAGTTTTCTGGGTTTTTTTTAGGATTTTATTTTTCTATATAAAGTCCACTGTATCTTACAAGGTGTTAAAACTCTTCTTTCCTTCTGGAAGAAGAATCTTTATTTTTGTCAGAAACAAGATTTGTGCTTTAATATTGTTTTTCTTTAAGCTTTTAACAAGTGGCACACGTGTTTTGCTCTATGACATCACTAATGTTTAATAGTCATTGTCATATCTTATAGTATTTTCTTTCTGAAGAATTAGTCCATACAATTTTTAAGACTAAATCCTTATCCTGACTTAAGATAAATCTTACAATCACTCCATCACTGACCTTGGTGAAGGTGTTTTTTTTTTAAGCTGAGTTGGAAAGTGGTCTATGTGCCCTTTTGATGGGAAAGGGAAAAGCTTCAGGTAGGTTCAAAGTTTTAAGCAGCCATGTATAAAGGAATTGAATCATACTGTCTCCCTCTTCTTTTTCAGGAGTCATGTTAATCCAGATATTATTCCTTCTAGATCTGTTCTCTAAGTCTTCTATTTTTTCCCAGAATTAGTTTTTATTGGCCAGGAAATACAGCTATGCAGGACTATATAAGAAGTGTAGTAGATAGGTTTAGCTATTATAAGATTAGGTAATGGTGCACCAATGTGGTGCTGATCAGCAAACATAATATGTCAACTTTCCTGCTGATGATATATCGGTCTTCAATGAAGAATTTGGGGATTATAAACAGGCAAGATGGACTTCTGAAATTCATTCATTAAAATGAGGTATTCCCATAACAGATATGGCCTGAGAAACTCAGCTTGCCTCAAAACAACTAAAGTATATAAGAAAGCATGGTCTTATTTTGAACCTTTAGACTATAAATCAGCCAGGATAATGGTTCTACATTGACGCTGATTAAATAAGATTAGGAAAAATGAGGAAATTTTCATAACACAGTCTTGAAAAATCAGTCACTCTTCCTGGGCTTCAGAAATTTTTATGTTGCAACAGGCAGTTATGTGTGATGAGAAGCCATGCATAGTGTGTGTTAAACTCAGAGACCCATTGAGCATAATCAGGGAAGACTGAGCAACCTAATGACTCAGATTGTATGCTAATGGTAATAAAACAACATGATTACTAAAGTAAGGGACTCAGCAGATGCAAATGAAAGTAAGCATTATAGCTGAACTATTCAGGAATGCATACATTGTAAATTAGCTCTAGCAATTCAACCCAATGAACTGTTGGAGTTACAGGAGGTGAATCACTCAAAGATTTATGCACTATCTGTATCTTTAACAAAGTTGTAGTTGAAACAAGCTTTTTATGCAGCCAGCAGTCATGGCATTGTGTATCCTTGCTTCCGAGGTGCCATAACGTCTGACTGCACTAACATATCATAAACCTTCATGACACTGAAAATTTAGTTAGAGTCACTATGCAGGAGATGGTTGAGATGAGTATCTCTCATTTGAAGGTTCTTGGGACTTGTGGAGTACTTATCCCTGTGGATAATAAGGTATTTGTGGCTTTGAGAATACCAACTACAAGAACCTTGCATTGACCAATTTCTGACACAGTAGGGTCATATACGGTATCAACATCAAGGATAGTCCACTAGCTCCATAATGTCATGCACCAGCATGTCGAGGAGCATATGTGGTTCCACAGCACCACAAAGGAGAGGGACAACATTATGTAGTCTTTTTATGACATAGACTATCCCCTTATATACGGGGGACCATAGACTGCACCCAGATTTCAAATAAAGGCCCCAAACAGGATGCAGGGTAGAAGGCATATTAACCATAAAGGATAAATTCCATTAACTGTCAGCTGCTCTGTGACACTCGGGGTGCAGCCTACAATGTGTTTGCAGGCCACCCAGTCAGTACACATATGGCACACATGTGATCCATATCAACTGTTTGTGTGAGGTGATTTTCACTGAAAGCATTTTTTGGCAATGCCAAATATGCCATTTAGTCACAGTTGATGATATCAGTCAAAACTCAAGAGACCCTGGCAGACAATGGCTACAAAAATGTGCTGTCATGAACTGGAATCATTAGTGAATATGTGTTTGGCTTGCTAACAGCTCACTTTCACTCCATGGATCTATCTGGTATTGCCATGCAGAATGACCCTGGCATATGGATTTTCTGTCTCTTCTATGTTACATAATGTAATATTGAGATAACAGTTGCAGCAGTGAGTATGCATGCAAGAAAAAGTTGCACTACACCAGGCCAGGGAGGATGACCCCAATGAGAAGGCTGTGGAGGAGCTAGCAGAAGAAGAAGAAGACTATACCAGATGATGGTGGGTGCAGTATGCTGTGGAATTGGTTAAGAAATAGTGGCTGTTGCATTACTATAGGCAAGATTAAAGTGTTATACTGCATATTAAAACTGATGCATGCAATCCTAAACCCAGGCTGTATCTTTTCAGCAAGGACTGAGCTATTGTTAGCCTGTCCTTTTATGATGGTCCTACACAGTTGGTAGGTTCATAGGTAAGTACTAGGCTAGATGACATTGTGAGCCATTTTGAGCCTAGCCAAATTCCCTTCCAAAGGTAAGAATCAAACCCTGTACCTTGTGTCTAAGAAGTAAGCACCTTAATCATTATACTAATCCTCAATGAGTAACAAGCATAAAGCCAGCTAGATCACTGAGGGGAAGTGGCTGATCCCAATGGTGCCTACAGATGTCAACATGCCAAACAACCCTGTGATCCCCATGCTCAATGTGGTGAAGACATCTTAATAAATTGAATATTTTGTTTTACAGCTTTGAAGCTACAGAAGAAAAATAGAAGATAAAGTGAAGGATTCAGTGTAGAAAGTTTAACACAGGTCATATCACAGCATGAAGGATTAACTAGTCCCCAAAGTAAGGAGAAACAAGAGGAGCAGGAGATATCTGAAGAAGAAATATGGACATGGGAAAGATAAAGAGATTTAATATGATACAATATTTATGCAAAGGAGAAACAAAACAAATCAAAGCAAAAAAAGATCAGCACCAAAGATATTTGAAGAGAAATACAGACAAAGACATTTACAATACAAAAATAAGAAAACAGAGAAGAAAAATAGAAAAGAGGTTTAGTAATGGAGAAGTTAAAGCAATAGAAACAGAGATTATGGATTATGTGCAAAGTTAAGAATTTACTGTAGAAAATTTAACTCAGATAACAGCACAACAGGATAAAGCAATGGACACCCAAATTAAGGAGAAACCAGTAGAGCAAGAAGAATCTAATCAGTTTACATATGAAAATAATTTGGAGCCTCCCATAGTAAACCAGTACAAAGGTTCAATTGGAGCTATACAGCAAGGGAAATAACAGGAAACATTGGCAATTCTGACACAGTCAATGTCAGCGAGTGATAGGCCAGTGATTTCCCATATGAAAGAGCAATGGATGATGACACAGGGTGAAACTGAAGAGAATGTGGCACAGGAAGAAGCTCTGGAACTTTCTATGGAATGTCCGCACTAAATTGGGAACAAAGACTGTGCCCTCAGTTTATAAGAAAATGATCAAAGAGAAGAGTTGTTTGATTTAATAAAGATGGATAGACATATTAAGATCAATGAAAGAAATAGACTGCAGAAGGTCAGTAAAACCCAAAAAGTTAGAAGTTTGATAAAACAAATGAAAACAGTAATTAGTGTCCATAGAAATTCATACAACATAACAGAAGTAAATAGGATACATTACTGTGCAGCCAATTTAATAACAGATAAAAGTCCAACCACAAGAACATATGGTAGTAAGGGAAAAGACAGGGAGAAATCAAATGCCGTCATGGAAGTATTGAACAGAGAAAACTATAAAGCAATTAAGACAAGAAGTGTCACTGTTAGAAGAGTATAGAAGAGGGAACAGATCAACAAATTACTCAGAAAGATAGACATGATAAAAGCAATGCACACTCTTATAACAGATCAGGATTAATCATGCAGTATCACAAATAATAAACTAAAAATATCAGCACAGACAGAAAAACTTAGAAGATACACAAATACATATAAAGGAAAAGTACAAAATAAGCAGTTTATTGATGACCCAAAAAAGTTTTATAGAGACTTGGAAAAGAAGGTAAAAGGAATTGAAAGACCACCAAAAAAAAAAGAAATAGATAAGTTTTGGAGAAATATTTATGAAGATCCTGTGGAAAATAACAACGATGCTAATGGATAGAAGTAAAAGAAAGAATAAGAAGTACAAATGCACATGATATGAAATTGGATGAAGTAATGGCCAAAGATATTGAAATAAATTTAAGAAAAACCTCTAACTGGAAAATCCCAGGCCAAGATGCAATACCTAACTTTTGGCTAAAATTGTTAACATCTTTACATGAAGATGCAGCCATAAGTAAGAACTATTTATACCCACACCCGAACAGAAACCAGCCTGGCTAACAACAGGAAAAACAATGCTCCTAGTAAAGGGTGAAACTGCAAGCTACCCTAAACACTATAGACCAATAACTTGCCTTCCAGCAACATATAAACTATACACTGGAATTGTTGCCAACAGAATTTATAGTCATTTAGAAGAAAACTCATTTATGGCAATAGAACAAAAGGGTAATGAAAGAAAGTGATATGGAACAAAGGATCATTTGCTGTTAAATAAAGTCATAGGAGAGAATTGTAAAAAGAGGAAGAATCTAAGTATGGCATGGACAGAGTACAAAAATGCATTTGGCAGAATCCCACATTCATGTATAAAAGAGTGCTTACAAATGTATAAGATACATCCTTCACTGATAAACTACATCACAGCAAACATGAAACAGTGGGAGACCACTTTGCAGCTAAGCCGTGATAATGGACAAATTATCATTCCAGTGATAAAAATCCAAACAGGGATAGTCCAGGGTGACTCTGTCACTACTGGTCTTTTGCCTTGACCTTAACCATTAAGCTGCTTGCAGATTTGGTGATGGCTATAATTTGCATCTATATCATGTTATCGAAATCTTACTACATTGAATCACTAAAGGTTGACCTCTAGTGATCGATGTAGTAAAACATCAAATAACATTTAAAAAAAAAACAAACAAAAATAAAAACTAACTAGTGTACCCTGCACCCCCCCTATTTAAATATTCCAACTCAGAGATCGCACTATATTGAGGTAAACGGAAATCTCCCCCTACAGAGATTTCCATTTACCTGCAGGATGTTCTGCGCTTTCGATGTTGTGGTGCCAACAATATCAGCTTTGATATTGTAGGTTTTCGACATTGTGAAGTAGACCCTATAATTTGGCTACCAGAAAGCAACAAAGTGTAAATACTTCTTATCTTCTCTTTGTTGATGATTTAAAACTGTATATTTATTTATTTATTTATTTTATTTATTTGGCATTGGTTAATCGGGTTAATCCATCTGAGCCAGGGGGCCCATTTTCAGTGAGGACCCAAGGAGAAAAGCTCCAGATAATAGACAAATTTTTAAAGTATAAGAACATGGACAAAGTGGTCAACTGTTAAAAATAAGACATGATATATAATAATAACAGATCATATCATTACATTCTGTAATAGAAATAATATATACAAAAAATGGAACACTAGAAAGAAAACAGAATGAAAAAATGTTGTTACAATTGAAATACGATATATGAGGCATGTTTGTGGTATCTGACCAAAGAGACATGGGTTGACAATTACAGTTATGTTTTTAATACAAGCTGTATGACGTAAGATTGTTTGATAGAGAGAAAATGAGGAAAAAGAGGTGGTAGATGGGAAAAGGTGCAAAAGATGTGTATCTGGGAATAGTTAACATATGGGGGGTTGACATAGGAAGGATCAGGTTGTTTTAGGTATTGTTTAAGTTCACGTTTAAACAGGTGCGTTTGGGAGATGCTTCTGATCTTGAGGGGAAGTCTGTTCCAGGCATGAGCTATTGAGTATTTATAAAGGGACTTACCAATATTTTTGTTGGGTTTGTAGATAACAAGGAGGAGTTTGTTGGATGTACGCAAGTGACGGTGGGAGCAGTAATAGGATATAAGGTTACAGACAGAGGGGCACAAAGAGAGACTGTTCAGAATAGAGTGGGTAATATGTAATTGTTGAAATAGTAGTTGGTTAGGGAATTCAGGCCACTGAAGTGCCTTAAGGGCAAGACAATGATGGGACTTGTGGGGTAGATTCATGGCAAATCTGGTGATTTTATTCTATGTTTCTTCAAGTCTGAATAGTAGTGTAGATTGAATTTTAGTGAAGATAGGGCTGTGTACAGTAGACAGGGTAACGGAGACTGAGCTATGGGGATTTTGGAGGAAGGTGTTAGGAATTTCTGATTACAATAGAGGAGTCCTGGTTTCTGGTGTTTTTTTATACATTGTTGGATGCATATATCATATTTCATTTCATCGTCAATTATGACGCCAAGTAGTTTGGTATGGGGTTTGGGTTTGATAATGGTATTGTTGAATGAGGTGATGGAAAAGGAGGATTTGAGATATGCCAGTGATTTGGGAGTGAAGAGAAGGAGTTTAGTTTTTTTGGGGTTACTTACAAGTTGATTTTCAAAGAGCCATGTTTTGACAAAAGAAAAGGTGTCCTGAGTAAGAGCTAAGAGATCGGGAATGCTATGAGCAGTGGAGATTAGAGTAGAATCATCAGCATATTATAGGAGTGTTGAATGGTTACAGACTGAATGAAGATTATTAGTAAAAATATTGAACAAGACAGAGCCTAGGGTAGATCCTTGTGGAACACCGGTGTTGACTGTAAGGAAGGGGAAGAAAACAGTTTGCCTGCAAATGGATTGTTGCTTGTTGTTGCGCTAACTTGTGAACCAGTTTATGGAGACGCTAGAGAGATAGAGGTTGGACAGTTTACTTAGGAGCTTAGAGTGACAGACAGTGTCATAGGCCTTAGAGTGATCAAGAAATAAGCAGGAGACTAACATGTTGTTGTCCTGAGCCTTGGCTACTGTTTGGGTGAAGGAAAGTAGTGTGGTCGAGGTGCTGTAGTGGGGTTGATAGCCATGTTGGGTGGAGGTTAGTAGGTTATTATCAAGCAGGTGTTTGAGTAATTGTGTGTGAATACATTTTTCCAGAATTTTGCAGGTGAGGGACAGGATTGCAATGGACCTATAATTAGAAGGGTCTGTAGAGTTTCCGTCTTTGTGAAGAGGGATTGTGTAGAAGGAATTCCAAATATCTGGGACACAGGCTTCTGCTATGGAATGATTTATATGTTTGGAGACAGGGTAGGCAATGGAATCTGCAGCTAGTTTAAGAAAATAGGAAGGTAGTTTATCAGCAGAAGGGGGGCAGGGTTTAACTTTGACAAGGAGAGATGTGATGAAGGAGATGGGAACAGGTTTGAAGGAGAGGGTATTGAAAGGTGTTATTTTGGGAGATGAGGGAGGGGAAGTATTACTATGTTGTGTAAGTTGTTGGATTGTTTCTATGAAATAGTTGTTAAGGAGAGTAGCAGTTTCTGTAGCTGTATGATGTGGGAAAGGGTCGGGAGTTGAAGGATTGCCCAGATGGAGAAGCTGATTAATGGAATGCCAGAAATTTTTGGATTTTTGTGTAGGCTACCTAGGTTAGAAATGAAGAAATGTTTCTTATAGTTGTTAATAAGTTTTTGGACAGGTTCCTAAGCTCTTTGTATCTAAGAAGTAGAACAGGGCACTTATTTTTAACCCAGGATTTCAAGACACTGTCTCTTTGATGCATTATGGAGCATGAATGTTTTGTGAGGCAGGGGGAGAAGGAACTGAAAGCACAACTGCAAGTAGTCAAAATTGATATAAAAATGTCATTTCGTCTTGATAAATGTGCAAAAACAACCTTTGAAGCAGGAAAGCTGCAGCACCCCCATTATCCCCTTTGGGGAAAATGGTGTCCCCACTAATTATCACATTAATAACAACATACTAAGCATGCAATCAGTTGTGAAGGACTTGGGAACCCAGGTTGATAGCAACATGAGTTTTGACCACCATGTTGCCTCCATTGTATGGAAGGCTTTCTACATGGCTCACCTTATAAGTAAGAGTATTTCATCCCAAAACAAGGAGGTCATAACATTCTTGTACTCCTCCCTTATCAGACCCATTATCAAGTACAATGCCCCCTTCGACATGTACCTTGCCAAGCACATGCAGCAGTTGGAGAGACCAAAGAGGTTCCTGACCAGGAAAATCCAGGGTCTCAAACACCTATCCTATACAGATAGGCTAAAAGCCCTGCCCTCTACTCAGTCTCGTATAGACTGCTCAGAGGTGACCTGTGTCTGGCATACAAGGCTGTCTCAGACTCAGCCTTGATGGAGTTGTTGCGTATCTGTAAGTCAAACTCTACTCATGCAACCAACATGCAAGGTCTCAACCTGGTCTGTGACATTAATAGAACTTGTTGGCAGGATAGATTTGTGTCCCAACGACTCCTCATCTGTGGAATAGTCTTCCTCTCCATGTCAAGCAGAGTATCTCACTAGCCCTCTTTAAGAAGAACCTGGATGACTGGATGGGAAACAGAAAACATACCCCTGGTGTCCCAACTGTGTCTCTGCTGGACAGGGAAAACAGGTGCTGACTTTGTGGGAACATGGGTGAAATTCTTGGCTAGGGTTATAAGGGCCTCGGTGCCAATAGCCTAGTATCGTCCTATGAACCTATGAACCAAGAAATAATCAGTCCGGGACAAGAATATGCTATAAAAGAACTTGAGCAAGAGGGAGTGGATAAATATTTGGGAATTGATGAAGGATCAACAATAAAACATGAACAAATGCAAATAAAACACAGTAAGGAATATTTTAGAATACTTAAATTAATCCTGAAAACAGTGTTGACATCTAGGAACAAAGTTCAAGCTATAAACCAATTTGATCTTCCTGTCCTAACTTACAGTTTTGGAGTGATTGACTGGCCCCAAAAGGTGTTGGATAGATTAGATAGGAAAACAAAAAGGATGTTTCATGCTCAGCAAATGATTTATAAAAATCATTCCATATCAAGGTTATATATTCCCTGTTCTGAAGGAAGTATGGGCCTCCTTGAAAATGATTACATGTATAGATTTGCAATCATGGGACTGCATACATATCTACTGATCTCACAAGACCCAAAAATAGTGAAAGTTTTGAAACATGAGAATAAAATTAAGATGACTTCCCTGCTTAGTCTAGCAGAAGCATATCGGCGTCAAGCGGGAATGGAAATTAATCAAGAAGTCGATAGAAATCAGGCAGCAACTGAATGTGCCAAAAAACAAAATACAGAATATAAGGAGAAGGATCAGATGAGAAGGCAAGAAATGTGGAAAATGCATAAATATAGTTGCAAGTATAGAAAACTTTTGGAAGAACCTCATGTTGATCAGGATCGAATGCAGAATGGTTAAGGAGAAGCAAATTCAAACCAAAAGATGAAAGATTAATACTAGCGGCCCAAGAGAGTGGTCTATGCAGTATGCATTGGAAACAGTTGCACACCTTGTTGCTGGTTATGACATACTAATTTCAGAAGGACTGTATACTGAAAGGCACAATAATCTAGCAAGACTGTTGCACTGGAGATTGTGCAAACATTATAATACTGATGTAGTTGGAAACATGAACCACAAAGCATCATAGAAAATGATGAAGTCTAAATCACATGGGATCACCCATTGCCAGCAGTTCAAAAGATAGATTTGTGAAAACCAGATATACAGGTCCATGAAAACTGGACAAAAATAGCATTGATTACTGAAATTGCTACATTCATTACCTACAGTGCCTGTGTACAGAGAAGCACAAAGTCATAAAATATCAGGATTTGCAGGCAGAAATAACAGCAATGTGGAAGAAAGATACCCAGACAGTTCCAATAGTAGTAAGAGCAATGACTCATATAAAAACAAAGCTACAGTCATATTTAGATAAGTTACCAAAACTTGTAAATCCATATGAATTGAAGAAGGAGTCATTACTGGGCACATTGCGGGTGCTGTGAAGAGCACTTCTGGCTAACATCAAAGATTGAAACAATACTAATTTCATGAACTTAAATCATACTTTGACTTAGGAATGGGATCAATTTCCATCATGGTATTAGAAACCCAAAAGATTTAGAGAAATTAAAAACGAGCAATATCAGGATCTGAGTGGAGAATTGATACAATCAGTAAACAAGGGAGAGTAGTATTGCTAGAACTGAATTCATCCTCAATTCATGGTGAGTACCTTCAGTGGTAGACCCTGTTTTTACAAAATCTCAGTAAGACAATACTGATATATAGACTGTATTTTATGTTGCATATATCATGGACAGAAGTAGGTTACAAAATAAAAAAGACAGCTAGGTGCTCAAGTCCCATGATAAAAAAACAAGTGCCCAATCCTGGTAGGTACACTGGTGCCAGGACTGTAAAAAAATGACAATGTAGACTCCTCAAGGCATGGAAACATGTCTACAATGGGGTTAGGATGGGCTCAGGAGGAATAGCCTCCTCCCATTATAGAAGGAAGCAGTAGTCTACTAAAAACACAAAATCTGACAGGCCAAAAAAGAGCCATAAAACATGATAGTGTGGACTATCAAGGATAAGAAACAAATTATGTAATGTTAATATTATTATGCAAGTGGCCAAAACTTTCTGGATAGAATATATTCAAAAAGATTGAGAGAAATCACAGAAAAGAAAAATACTTGCAGAAGGAAAAAGCTTCAAATGGAAATTTGTGTTCATTAATACAACAAATTCATGAAAAACATATAGATCAAGAAACACTGGAACATTTGGAAAAAGAATTGACTGAAGAAGTGCACAAATGTAAAGAACAGAGTCTAGACATTTTAAAAGGTAAAAAAATACATGAAATGGGAAAAGAAAGAGGGCAGGATTCACGAAGCCTCCGTGTAAGAGTTACAAGGCTTACACGGAGGCTGCAGTTAAACGGTGTGACGTCAGCATGTCATGCATATGCATGAGGGCATGCTGAATCACACCTAAGGCTTACACGGTCCATGGAAGACAGTAGGGGGCGTATCCATAGGCTGAACCCTGCAAACGGACATGCCCCCAGAACAGTAAATGTCCCGAAAGTAAACCCCCATGACAGAGTCCATGGAAATGTGAATAAACACAACACAACACATGCCCCCACAGACTATGAACATAAAATATATAAATGAACATGTTATATTTTTTTAAATTGTAAAGATGTTTGCCCGTGAGTGTGCTCGTTTGCGCGGGTGTGCCCGTAGCTAAGCCACAGTTAGCAGTCAGTGGAAAAGCATATAAGAACTAAATATGCAAAGTAAGCCAAAAAAGCAATAGCGTAGCGGTAGAGACATCAGCTAAAGAGCAGGCAGTCATGGTTCGAGCCCCCACAACATCAATTTTATTTTTAGTGAAATAAGCATGAAACAAGTCCATGACATATATGTACACATATAAAATTATATTTTATGTAAAATGTAATGAAATGGGCCATTTATTTTGAAGAAATGTGGGATAACAAAATAATAAAAAATGGCAGATGTGCCTATAGCTGAGCTACAGTTTAACAAGTTGAGTGCATCTGCCCGTAGGTGAGCAGTGGTATAACAGGTGTAAAATAAGTGCCCGAAGGTGAGCAGTGGTTTAACAGGTGCAAAATGAGTGCCCGAAGGTGAGCAGTGGTTTAACAGGTGCAAAATGAGTGCCCGTAGGTGAACAGGGGTTTAACAGGTGCAAAATGAATGCCCGTAGGTGAGCAGTGGTTTAACACGCTGGAACTGTGTGAACTGTGTGCCCCTAGCTGAGCTGAGCGTAATATGCGTGCTGACAGCCAAATGAAGCGTAAATCAGCGTACCCCATTTGCGCGGAGCTGCGCGCCACACCAACAAGCTAACCGACGGGCAACGTTGAGCAAGCTGTAACAAAACTGCCTTAACACAGACACACCTCCTAGTCTGTGTAGACAGTCATGAAATATAAAAAGCAGTGGCCAGGTTCAAACCCAGGATACCATGCACCATAGTCAAGGTACTGAACCACTAAGCCATGACAGCTGTACTTAGAAATGCAGTAATAGCAAATATATAGGAATGAATAGAAAGAGGAGCATGACAAAGCAGGTTTTGTAAAGCTGATACAATTCCAAAATGGCCAATCACAGATAAGTGTGGGAAAAACGGCATATATAAGCCCCATAGGCGGGAATACACAGCATAACTGATTGTAGAACCAACTTGCAGCCAGAATGTCAGGTGTAGGTGAGGGTAGTTGCTTTCGAGCACAGAGGTGGGGCGTTGAGGAGTCCAAATATATGGTTTGGCTCCTTGTCCACAATCATGAGGCCCAACTCATGCAGGGCCAGGTCCTGTGGGGAGCATATAGGGCTGAGGCATGGGACCGGTTGGCTCATGATCTTACCAGTGCCACAGGGATACCAAGGACTGGTGAGCAGGTCCGTCACCACCATGCGGACCTGAAGAGATGGAAGCAGGGCCAACTGAACCGATGGATCCAGGAGGCCCGGCAAATGCCCAACGCCCCACTACTGAGTAAGTTACATCTAATTATTTATGTAAGAAATTAACCTAGCTGATATTATGGAGATGTGTATTCCAATACTACTTTATTTATATTACAGCTGCAGGTGTCCGTTCTGCGAACCGTAGAGCCTATGGCGATAGGCTGGTGCAGTTGCGCCACCAGGCAGGTCAGTAATCCTCTCCCTGTAACTGTAAATAAATATAAAAGTATGACAGTTAGCAAAAGAGTGCAGTGTAGTCACTAAGTAATAAAATGTGCAAGTAACAGTGTAAGAGGGTTTGCAAGTATTGCTTGATTACAAAAGTGTGTTGCAGTCTGTAATCCAAACAGAAAAATGAAAATGTCTGAAATAAAGTCTGAAATAAAGATGTCCCACCTGTAATATAATAGTACATAACCTGCAGCAGGCTGAAAAGTACAGCTGCAGAAGCTGAGTAAAACACATGTGAAATATATCCCTGTTGAAATACAGAAACATGACAGAAGTGCGACTGTTGGAAAGGATTGTAATAACTACAAGTAAAACATGTCAATAAAGCCTAGAAGTAACTACCATCCTGAATTGTAAAAATAAAACAAGTGAGAGAGTGTGAGAAAGAGTTATGAATCCACCAATAAAGTAGTAATAACTCCTGAATAAAGTATACTGCAGTCAGTACAGAATGAAATGAATGTGACAAGCAGAACCAAACTGCGAAATGTGTTCAAAATGTTCCTGCAGCTGGAATGTGTATCCCAAAATCTGGATATGTTGCTCTCAGTCTGCAATATGCAGATAGTATGGTTGTCTGAAATACCAAACATCCACAGTTGTCTATAGCTATATAAAGCAAATGTAGCAGGATGATGTAGCCGAACAGAGCCAGATATGAATGTGTATGAATAAAAATGAAAATGTATATTGATGTAGCAGTAACATTCCTATCACCAACTTGAAGTAGTTATCACATAGGAAACTGTACGTAGAACTGTAGTGTGTATATATCTGCAGCTATTAGAAATGTACAGCATATGTATTGGTATTTGAAGGTGTTATTTAAATTTTCTTCACCATACCCTATAACCACATATAATCCATTCCACGTGAAATTGGTATGTACAATCACAATTAACACCCATGGACATTTGTTCTGTTGGGTCATACATATTTGCATGTATGTTGATGCATCTGCCCTGTTCATACATCCAAATCTGATGGCCTGTTGCCATCAATCAACACTGCATGTTGTTGGACTGTATATTGCTGTTCAAATTATGCATGTGTTATGCTTGCTGTTCAATGGTTTGAATATCTGGGTGTTTGGTTAATGGGAATACTAATGCATGCTGTTACAACTAATTGTGAATGGTATTGTATGTTACTAACCCAAACTGTCATGACATAATGCAAAACATAGGACGACAGGGAAGGTGGGTTCCAGCGGACCCACCTCTCCCACCTCAGCTGGTGAGTGCACCTGGCAGTAGTGCCCAGTCTAGACCCTCCTCCGGTGGCCCTGTGCCACCTGTGGGTGGAAGCGCTGCAGGGGATGGGGCTCGTCCCCCCTCTGCAAGTGTGGCCGGAGGAGAACAACCACTAACCCTCCATAGAGTCCGGACTGTGGTGCGTAGGGAGATCCAGGAAGCTGTTCTTGGGCCCCTATGCCAGCCTGAGGCACAGGTGGCACAACTTATGGGCATGCCTGCTGCCCGGCCTACACAGCCCCCAGCACAGCCCTGTCCTGGGCAGTGAAGGCACAGTGGCAACTGCCCATGGGTGGGGATATCAGTTCCACTGTTGCCATCTGTGGGCTCATGGGCTCTAGATATCCAAACATCCATCCCCGTCAATTGTGTAACCCCCCCAAAAGTGTCATACACCGCCCCTGTATGCATCTTGTTTGTCTTGTCTGTTGACCTACCCAACCTACCTCCCTAACTATACCGACTTCCTTTACCTGACATACCACTCTCACCTGAAAAAAAAAAAAAAAGGGCACTCTGTACCCACAAAAATGTACGCCCCATACATAGCTGCCCATTTCACACACGTCTTCTGGACATGGAAACTGTCAATTGCAATTGGCTGTACAACAAGAATTATTGTTGTCCTTACACCTCTCTCAGGGGTGGAAGGTTTCAAATGTCACACCAAATTACAAACATATGCACAGCTGTTGCTGATTAAGAAATGGGCAGCTATGGGCCCTACCTACATCCCTCCTGCAAAACCCAAGCTTGTTTCCCTACTGTCTTACCCTCTTTGTGACCCCTTTTTCACCACTTTCCTGTCTCCCCATTTTCATTTCTTTCAAAGAAAATAGCGCAGGTGTGTGCAAGAGTAAGCACTTTTAAGCGGTTGTAAGCGGGTGTGCACAGAGCTGACTGCCAGTGCACATGCGGGATCTCCGCGCAAACCAGCGATAACCCGGTTACAACTGCTTAAAAGTGCCTTAGTCACTCTGAATGACAGGTCCTGTAGTCTGTTCAAAAGCAAAATAAAATCCCACTGTCAATTCCGAACCCAGGGCCTTGGAAACAGTAGTCTGCATGACTTACCACTAAGCCATGACTGTTATATAAGAACATTGTGCTACAATAAATATATCATGTAATAGTAGGAATGAATGTAAAGGGAATATAGGATGTGTAGTACACAAAGCATGTCATGTATATTTACTGTCAAATCTAGTGGATTTCTATAATAGTAGTGTGCGAACAGAAACAGACATGCTAGTTGGCAGCTAGTAGGTAATAATGTCACTGTAGCACCTTGCAAGCCACACACATACTCACAGCAGGATAATCACTGCCCATACCCCACAACCTCTTACAGGAACACATCTGGACCAAGTAATAAAATATGTGGAGCAAAGGGCCAAAAACAGGGACACATTCCAAATAATGTTACAACAAACTTAGACAGTTCAGAGAGTAACAGGTTCTGCATTTTGTTGGATGTTTGGAAGGGTATGAAGTCTGAAACTTAAATGTTTGTCACTATAGTCTGACTTGAGCCCAGAGTGATTTGCCAGAAAGAGCTCTTCATGAGATATTGACCAAAATATGAGGCAGAAATGTGGACAACCTGCAAATATCTGTACACTTGAGAGGTCTGACACTGCCATATTTGAATAGTTAAGAGCCCAGACATAGCAACAGTGACTGAGTTACAGGGATGCCCCACAGACTCCATGTGAAATGTACAAACAGTGTGCAGAAAGGTGTTACAACACATGCAATGGTAACTATGAAGTACTGAAAGTATGCACCACCTGCATGGCAGAAATAGTGTAGTAATACATATGCTCATGCTATCCCACAGTCACAACTACAGAATACCAGACAATTTAATGGGTGTACCCCACTGATATGTACCATTCCATGAGGCAGATAAAAGATGCACCTGAGAGTCTCTAGGGCCTGCTCAGCAGCATACTCAAATACCCTAATAGATGTCAAGGCCCACACCATGGCCAGACCACACTGCATGCAGTAACACCCTAGCAGATATAGCAAGCATTCCAAGGTGTGAATGTACATGGAAAATAGGAAAGCCACAGCAACACATTACAGTCAAGACACCTAGCAGGCATACAAGTAGTGAATGTAAAGGCAAATATTGAAGCCATAGCAACAAAGTGCAAGAGCCACTGCTATACACCAGTTACACCACATGTCCCACAGGAAAGCACACACACCTACATTAACAGTAGTAGTAGTCTTAGGTGTCAGTGTACATACACACATAGTACAGGAAACTGGAGAAATGAATGGAGAAATGTTAATCTACAACACAGCCAGAAATATGAGAGAGATACTAACCTTTACACTCACAGAACAGTGTCCACAGCATACCAGCATGGTCCCTGCCCTTAAAATCTGAAAGGGCTATGCCTATCTCACATACCTTTTTATAGCACTGTCCTGAAATAACAGTGAGAACTGCAATCAGTACACAACTGGCTGCATGCAATTAGCAAATGCTGGCTAACAATTGGTGCAGAGGCCATCACATGGACATATGCAGATACCTACAAAAGCATGCTGTACTCCCAGTCCAAACATGCAATACTTTCATTGCACCCTGTGGAGGTAGGGAGAGACAGAGAGAGAGAGAGACAGAGAAAAAAAAATTAAACATACACAAACAAAACCGGTCAGCAACAACCACTTGAAAGCTGACAACTGGCAAGTGGAGCAGCAGGACAGAAAACCAGACGGCAACACAAGCAGCTGTGACAAACACAGGTAATGTAAAGTATTACTATAAAAGTCTACATACTGTGAACCCTCCACATGTGTCATTGGTCTGTATCCATATGTATATGAAGATGTGCAAAGGGCAGGGGACATGCAGCAACTATCAGTGAAGGCTGTACATACATATGTATGTGAGAGCATCTATGTGCACATATCAATGTACGTTGAATGTAGGTTGTAGTGCAATGTACAAAGTAGGTTTCACAGTTATGTATGTTTAGCAGTATGTTAGCGTGTGTATTCAGTTTTGTAAACAAACATGTTGATATACCTATCTATCATATGGATACGTATGTATGTCAATATATATATGTATGTATATATATATATATATATATATATATATATATATATATATATATATATAATATGCATATATGTATACATACATAGAGAGAGATGTAGGAATACATAGACAGATGTAGATAGACAGAATATGTACAAACATATATATGTAATACACACATACAGATTTAGATATATGTAGATACATATACATAGACAGACAGATCTGACTATCTACAGGTATGACTGTATATGACGATCTCATACTCCCGCTGTCCCACCCCCTCTGTCACTCTCACCCCCTCTCTGTCACACACCCCCTCCATATCTATAGCAATATATGTACATCAATATATATGTGTATATGCATACATATATATATATATATATATATATATATATATATATATATATATATATATATACACACACATATAGATATATCTATATATATATATATATATATATATATATATATATAGAGAGAGAGAGAGAGAGATGTATATATATTCTGAGTGAGGCACATGTGTACAGATGTATTGCAACTGGTGTCTGGTGACAAAGGCATGGAGTGAACACCAGTGTCAAAACTGGAGTATCATACCCCATTTCAAATCACCTACACCAGTAACCACCAGATATGTGACTGGCTGCCCACCACTGCATGTGTCAGGGGTGAACAGGGTCATAAATGTGTACAATAGTCCCCCCAATGATATTCACAGTGGCACACTATTCCTGGAATACCTGCACATGGTATGTGTCAGCAGACATGGTGTGTCAGCTATGGACATGTAGGTCAGTGTACCCCTCCACACCACATAATGGCTGCCATGGTATGTACCTCACATGACAGCTACAGATATGGAGAAGGACACAGTGACATGTACATCACTGTGACAATGCACTCAAACACATTACCAATGCGCAGTGACTGACAACACCACAAAGTACACACATACTACCCACATAGAGGTTACCACTCCTGGATTTACATACTTAAGTCACACCCATGACAGATGTCCAACAACCATAATAACACCTCACACCATCCACAACCTAAATGACAGCTGTGTGTCGTCCGTGACACTGCAATAGAGAGCACATGGTGGAGGTACAGGTTCCTACCCACAGATAAGACATACCCTGCAATAAACCACACAGCGTTAAGAAGCAAGACTCCCCATGAGTACATGTCACACATACCCCTGCTGAATGTTAGTCAGATAGGTAATATGCCATATGAGTCACCCTGTGTAACTGTTTGACAGCAGCAGATACCATCACATGACATGTGTCACAATGGTCAGGGTAGCAGAACAGTATGCTGCTGTAGTCCCAGGGGCAATAGCATATTGTATTGTATTGTATTGTAATGTATTGTATTGTGTTGTATTGTATTGGTATGTAGAGGTGCCTCCTTCGTGGAGTGGAACCACTGCTGCTGTGTGCCAGTGTACAGGTACATATCCTGTAGTCAGGCTAGTGTTACATAGCACTTCTATATGTGTGTTTAGCTCCTCTTGGAGTTCATGTAGCATGCAACCGGGGATACCATCAGGTCCCATTCATGTAGTATATCCTGCTTTCCTGAGGGCGGCTCTCACCTGGACATCTGTGATGACAGGGAGGTTACAGTCAGCTGGGATAAGTATGTCTTATTTTGGGGGAGAGGGAGGGGGGGAAACCTTCACTGAACCTGTCTGCCACAATGTTGCCAATATCTGTGGGTTCAATGAATTATTTGTTGTTGTGTACTAACTATGAGCATAGTGGAGGGTTTCTGACCAGGTTGCTAACATAACTGAAGAAGGCCTTGTGGTTATCTGTAGTGTCCCTGTTTATTTCCCTCTCAAAGTGGCCCATGGATGTTTGAGAGAAAATAGCTCCTTACTAGTGCTGATAAGACATGCCTTCCCTTTATGGAATTATGCTCTGTCTTGCAGTAGCTTCCATCTTTTGTTATACAATCTGTCTATGGCTGGGGTCCACCAGACAGGATGCTGTCCCTTTGTGGAGAGTGTCTTGATCTTATATGGGATTGCATGATCCATGCATTCTCAGAGATGTCCGTAGAAATAATATATGAAGGGGTCAGCATTGTGGGTTGTGTCTTCCACTGGCCCAGTGGGCTGAAAGGATACCATGTCACTGTTACAAAGTGTAAAGTTTGCATTTGAAATGTTATTCACTATAGTCATTTGTGCTGGTGGTGGAGGTGGGATATATATATCCAGGGCAATTAGTTTGTGGTCAGCTCACAGTAGTTGATGATGTACCCCATACAGTACCTCGATACAAACCCCCAGAGTGAGGAGGTGCTTTGGACCTGAATCAGTGTTCTGACTGCTGGGGTTTGGTAGTATGTCATATGGAGTGTGCCAGGTACTGTTGCACAGTTGTTGGCTGAGCACTGATACCTGGCCATTTACGTGTGTATCCACCAATAGACAGACAGATGCTATATATGTGAGATATGTTGTATCACAACAGTCGAGTAGCATGTGTAGTATGTGTGCCAAATACTGCTGACATATTTTGCTGATATCATGTTATTTCCTTTTTCAGGACCATGGCTCACCAGCGCAATCCAGCTTACTCAGCAGCTGAGGATGAGGAGATACAGCAGAGCCTGGTGTGGGATTAAGCAATACTCTTTTCCCGCACCAGCCAGAATCAGCCGGAGAGGGCTGCACTGCGGCAAGACCTGGTCCATCGGGTAAATGACATAGGCACGCATAATAGGACACATGAGCAGGTACGACATCACTGCAGTGATTTAATCAGAAATGTCCATCAGCGTGCGTCGGATATCCACAGGCAACAGGTTGCCACAGGTGGTGGGGTGGCTACACATCCCCCACTCACTAGACTGGAGGGACTACTCATAAGTGTTGTGGCTCCTGCCCGCCAACAACAACAGCAGCAGACATGCATTATGATGGAGGCTGGAGCCACGCAGCAGCAAGACTACGAGCATGCAGGTAATATGCCATATGTATAGTTGACTGTTGTGTACACTGGTAGTTAATGCATGTGTGAGGTGTTTCCTTGGTTTGTAGCTGTCATCATAGTATTTAATGTGCAAGTGTGATATTCCCAATATCAGCAGCTGACCTGTGAAAGGCGACTGTTGTACTACTGACCTGTATCATACTCAGTAACAATGGCACAGTTGTGCCCACTGACATTAGTTTCCTCACTTCTGCAGGTCCTTCCGGTGTAACAGCAATGCAGCCTATCCATGCTGGTGAGTGTGTATTAACAATACCTTTAATAGTCTTGATAGTAATAGTAATATTAGGCTCACTGAGTAGTGCTCTGTGTATGCATGCAGGTGTGTCTCTGTCTGTGTGTTGATATCTCGCATACTGAGTAGTGTGCAACTGTGTGCATGTGTGCAACTGTGTGCATGTGTGCACCTGTACACGTGTGCATGTGTGCATGTATACACCTGTGCACGTGTGCATGTGTGCACGTGTGCATGTGTGCATGTGTGCTGTGTGGACCTGTGCATGTGTGAATGTGTGCATCACTGGTAATATTGTGTAGACATTGTAAACTGTGTTTCCTGTTTCCCTCCCACAGGTTCTGGTGCTGCTCTGGTGTCATGCAGCAGGGAATCTGAATCAGGTGCCATGGGTACTGATAATGATGACATCTGTGTAATGGCACAGGAAGGTATGCCAGGGTCCGTCATTGGTCAGCCAATTGACAGTACACAGCTGTCAACCCCATCAATGCGCACAGTTATCCTGCCAATACACCCTTTGTCACCAATGTCCCTAGGTGATGGACAGGATACAGTGGGCATTGACCAGGGTAATGTGGTATCTGTGGCACATGCGTCCCCACACAGCAGCCATGGGCATGGTCCTGAGATGGTACCACACAGACAGATGTCCAGGGGTTCTCGTGGGAGCATCCATGGGCGTACTGCCCCTGTCAGACGTGCCCACAGAAGTCTTACAACCTCAGCTATGTTTCGGGCTGTCATGCAGGCACAGTCACGTATGGAACGGTACAACAGACAGGGTCTGAGGGAGCTGACAGCATGTCGCACAGTCATGACTGACAGTATGCGTGACATTGCTGCTGCCATCCGTAATTTCATCAATGTCATAGACAGACGTTGTGGGGACATATTAGACCGGTTCCACAACTACATGTCCATGAGTCAGGGCGATGGTGGACAGTTGAGGTGTCGACATGGGCGTATTCCAGCAACAGCAGCAGCTGGCAGTCGTCGCGGATGACAACAGGGCCGCGGCTGCCCCCATAGTGCCAGCAGCAGCCCCAGCAATGCTGGGTCTGTGCTGTCATCAGACCGCTCCAGGAGACCATGTGCACATGGCTCTGGCCAAGCCCAACAGGGATCTGTGTCCAGTCAACGAACACCTGCTTCTGATGACAGTACCCAGTCTGGGTTGGTACTGGATACGGTCCGTAGCACCCCTGCAAGGCACAGGTACCGTGTCCGTGGCCAGAGACACTGATCTGTATGACCTGGCAGGTACAGTCTGTGGCTGTCCACAAACACCAGTATATGGCAGCCAGGAGGTGGAACTGTGTGCATCCATACACACATGCGAATTGACAACACCTAGGGCTACCGCATACACGCACACACTGCATCAACATTGCCCCACCTTGTACTGCTGTCCCTCACCAACACACATACACATACATGTCAATTGGTGGTATTGGTGGCTGACTCAGGCATACCAAGTTCACACCCTGTGCATATGATGAAACTGTGCCACCTCCTGCAATCTGTAACATCAGTGCAGGTGCAGGTTAACATGTTGCTGATGCACAGGGTGACTACATAGACATGTAGTAACAGTATCATGTTATTAACAGTACTGTGTGCTGATATAATTGTGGGTATATCCCAGCATGCCTGATGCAGTAAGGGTATGATTGTCATGTACTGTTGTCTACACCCATGGTAAGTACCATAGTGTATCATCTGCACATGTTGGCATACTGGTGGTAAGGATGTCAACAGAAGGCTACATACATAGGTAGCACAGGGGATAAGGTAATGAAAGTATTGATACGCAATGATGGACATGTAAACTGCAAGTGGCATGTTGCCCACACTGGACTCTGCAATGCGGATGTGTGAGGATGTTGATATGTGTGCAGTACTACACGACTGGTACAGGACACAGAGGAGCACCCTAGCACTGCAAGCTCACATCTCATACCATGCTAGACAGCCCCAACACACAAAACTAACTGTCACAGGAGGGAGAGTCCCCATACATGTCAGGGATACTGTGGTGGCAGGCCAGGTAGCATACATCCTACTAAGTATGGAACCACTGAGTGAAGGCTCAGTGTCTGTTATTTGGCATGTGTATTACTGCAGGTATGAGCACCTGGGTTTCCATCCAGTTATTGTACATCCTGACGGTACATGGTCTGTACACTTGTGTGCGCTGAGACTGGACCCTAGCCATCTGACCTGTGTATTTCCATGTACATGTGTATAGTGCCTGCATATTTGCACTGTTACCTACTGGAAGTGGTACAGCTTGTTTGTTGTACAATGGACTACATGTAGCCCTGCTTACTGTAGCTTTGTTTGCATGCATGTTTGCTTGCAGTTACCCTGGAACACTGATCCCACCTGCAATGCAGAGTTACAGAGCCTCTGTGGACCCCTAGTGACATCTGCATAGCTTACTATATGTATGTCCATGTCTCACTTGACAGAACGTCACTGTTTGTCCTGTACACATGTACGTTGCCTGTGACACACTGCATATGACTTACCTGGCATTTGTCCACGTGAGCAGTCATATATGCCAGTGCTAACTAATCACAGGCACTACACCCTCACATACTCACCTTCTGTTGAACCACCTGCTTCGCTAGGGATGGTTTGCACCTGTCACCCCTGGGCTTTTGGATATTGGCAAAGGCTCTTGCTACCCCCATAGTGGCTTTTTTAGGCAAGGCTCAAAGGACAAACCCACCTCCATAGGTATCACAAGGGATAAGAATAAGAGTAATGCTACTCAACGCCAGAAGTCTAAACCTCACGATGCATGCACTCGAAACTCTCCTTAGCATGGAGAACATCGATATCTGTGCAGTAACAGATACCTGGTTCAGGGCTACCGAGAGCACCCCAGCACTACCAGGTTATACCTCATACAATGCTTTTCGGCCCCAAAACTTGGACCGAACCACAAAAGGAGGGGGAGTATCGATATTCATCAAAGATACCCACACCTCCAGGTTGGTGGCAAAGCACGAAGCATCAGAGACTATCCATGTGCAACTAACAGTGGGTAAAACTGCCTTCCAGGATATAGCCTGCTACAGACCACCCTCCCAAACCCAGGAACCCCATTCGGCCTTCCTGAGAACACTGGAAAATATGAAGGTCTCTCCAAACACCATTATATTGGGCGACTTCAACTACCCAAACATAGACTGGGAGCATTACTCTAGCTCCAACACCCTAGCCCAAAGGTTCCTAGAATTTATAAACTCAAATGCTATGGAACAACTTGTTACCACTCCCACAAGAGGGGAAAACATACTGGACCTGATCATCACCAACATGGGGACTCTATGCTCCAGACCAGAAGTGTATCCCTCACTGGTAAGATAAGACCATAAACTAATCTCACTGGATATTCACATCCCGACCCCACCCCCTGCCCAGAAATCCACAGAGAAAAACTTCTCTAAAGCAAATTCACACTCCTCAAAACCAAGGTGGAATCCTTCAAAGCCCCAGGGCCTGTGGAAAATACGGCCCAGAGCGCAGAATCCTCTATAAACGCATTCTATGGACACCTTCAGGAATGCATGGATCATGCGATCCCAAATAAAACCAAGACCCAATCCTCCAAAGGCAGACGTCCTGTCTGGTGGACCCCAGCCATAAACAAACTATACAATAGAAGGAGGAAGCTACTAAATGATAGAGCAAAATCCCAAAAAGGGAAGGCATCACTGATCAGTATTAGCAAAAAACTACGGGCACTCATAAAATTGTCTAAGGCCAGCTTTGAGAGGAAATTGCACAGGACACTAAGGATAGTAACAAGACTTTCTTTAGTTATGTTAGGAACCTGGGTGGTAATTCCCAGATATGCTCAGAATTAGTCCAAAATGACAAAAGAAACACCGAACCCACAGACATTGCCAACATCCTAGCTGACAGGTTCAGCGCAAACTTCTCCCCCCCCCCACACCAAATGGGCAAATATCTATCCCAGCAGAGTGCTGCCCCCCTGACATCTCAGATGCTCAGGTAAGAGCCGCCCTCTCCAAAGCAAAAAACACAGCATCAATGAGACCAGACAGTGTCCCGTGCTGTGTCCTACATGAACTCCAAGAAGAGCTAAACCCAAACATAAAACTACTGTTCAATCTCAGCCTTACTACAGGATATGTGCCCAAAGAGTGGCATACAGCAACAGTGGTCCCTCTCCATAAAGGTGGTGCCTCAATGGATCCTGGAAACTATCGCCCCATAAGCCTGACTAGCTTGGTCTGCAAAGCTATGGAAAGGATCATCATGGACCTCATAAATAAAGATTTTGGGGACCTACAGACACTGGATCCTACCCAGTTCGGCTTTGTTAAGGGCAGATCCTGCCTCTTAAACCTGGTTGATTTCTTTGAAACAGTCACCAAGGTCATTGACGAGGGGAAGGTGGTCCACACAGCCTACCTGGACCTCGCAAAAGCCTTTGATACAATACCCCCCTCAGGCATTATAGAGAAGCTCACCAGCTTAAATATAAACCCCTATGTCACTAGATGGATTGCAAACTGGCTCAAGGACAGAACCCACATGGTTAGAATTGCTGGAGCCATGTCAGACTCCAAACCAGTTACAAGTGGTGTCCCACAAGGCTCAGTCCTGGGACCTCTCTTGTTCAGTATATATTTCTCAGAGGTACAGGCCAACACGGAAGGACTGTGGCTGACCAAGTTCGCAGATGACTGCAAACTGGCTGCCATAATCGACTCTCCAGCCGACACAAGCATCCTCCAAAAGGGCCTCATAGAAACATACAACTGGTGCCAGAGCCATGGCCTCAAGCTAAATGCCAAAAAGTGTATATTCATCCCCTTTGGCAAAAACAAAGTGCCCACAAATTACCACATAGGTGGTAATCCATTAAGTACAGAAGAAGTAATTAGGGACCTGGGGACCCAAGTTGATAGCAATCTTTCATTTGTCAACCACGTGGCCAAAGTTGTTAGAAAAACATTTTATATAGCCCACCTCATCATGAAGGGATTCACATCTAGATCAGGGGAGGTCATCGTGCCTCTTTACTCATCCCTCATCAGGCCCATAATTGAGTACAATGCCCCTGTTGGGATGTACCTTACCAGACACCTGCAGCAACTGGAAAGACCCCAAAAGTACCTCACCAAGAGGATCAAAGGGCTCAAACAGATGCCATATGCTGCCCAGTTAAAGAAACTCCAGCTCTACTCAGTGGCATACCGCCTGTTCAGAGGCGATCTGTGCCTGACGTATAAAGCCATGTCCATCCCGGAATTAATGGACATGCTGCACCTCAGAATATCCAAATCCCATCTAGCTACGCGCTCGAGAGACTTGAACCTCAGCACTGAAATAAATAGGACATGCTGGTGGGACAGATTCATAACCCAGAGGTTCCCTTCACTGTGGAATAAAATCCCAGTCCAGGTCAGGCAGGGTCCCTCATTGACTCTCTTCAAGAGGAATCTTGATGAGTGGATGGGAGATCATAGGTTTACCCCGGGTATCACTTCTGTGTCACTGTTAGACAGAGGCACAGTATACTAACCTCGAAAAAGGGCATAATAAAATAAATTTAAAATGGGTGGCGAAAGCCAAACACATTCTGGCTAGGCTTATAAATGCCCTAGGGCAGATAGCCTAGTATGAACCTATGAACCTATGAACCTATGTACCTTGTTCCCCATTGGCCCTATGTGCTGTTAATCACCATGGCAATCACAATACTATGATAGCATGTGCAAAGGTCACTTGTCAGTCACCTCTATGGTACAGTTGTGGAATATGTGGGTCATGTGGCAATGTCACAGCTGCCACATGTACACAGTCAACCCTCTCCCCTACAAATGGACGTACAACACATTTATGAGTTGCAACCACATAGCCAAACTGGGGACTAAGCACTCTGAACCCAGTACTGGCATAACCTGTCAGGTGGCATGAAATACTACAGTGACTACAATACCAGTCTGATGTAGAACTACACTGACAGCAATCCAAACACTTGAACACACTGGGCCATTTGTGGAGCCTCAGAATAGCATCCTGCCTGAGCAGCAGACACCTCTGCAGCTGGCACACAGGCATACGTTAAGCCAGAACACAGCACATGCAACACATAGCACACAAATACTGTGTGCCAAACAGTCACAGCCTGTACGGCTAGACAACACACCTGCTACAGTTGTGTTAGTTACCTTTACTGTCCGGTACAGTGAGGTCCCGCTCACCAGGCTGGACAAGCTGAAGGTCATTGTGATATGCCCGTGGGGCAGTATGGTCCACCACATAACACAAGCATACAGGTCAGTCAGAGGCATGGACACATATGACTCAGTCATTGTCCATGCCACTATGGCTGACCTGTGATGTACCTCCCTGGACTACATGATAGGGAACATGGAAGGGCTCTCTGAGCATGTGGCACAGGCTGGTATGACCCTGACCTTGGTTGGCATCATACCTTCACCAGGAATGCTGACGTATTACTGAATGCTGATGAATTACTGTAGCTACAACACCCTAGCTGAAAGGTTCCTAGCATGTAGTCACTGCATTGCTATGGAACAACTTGTTACCACTCCCACAACAGGTGAAAACATGCAGCACCTGTTCATCAACAACATGTAGACTATATGCCCCAGACCAGATGTGTATCCCTTGCAGCTAGGATGATACCATATACATCTCACACTGTATATGCACATACCTCATGCAGCACCCGCACAGAAGACCACAGTCATAATGTTATCCAGTGCAAATACCATGTATTCACATGTGGCAGGCGTCAGACATGGGAACTATTGAAGGTTACAGGTACATATATGTATTTGGCACACACATACATCATCTGTGTCCATTGCCATTACTGGTTTAATCGATGTCATGCATTATTGTGAACAAAACCCAACACACATGGGCATTCTGTGTGACAAAAACACACGTGGCATGTGTGGAATTCAAAGCCATAACTAACTGTGCTATGACAATAGTGAGAGACGCAGTAGCAGAGCATGCTATTTGCATTACTTGGAGATTTGCCCTCTTCCGCTGTACTTGTAGGGTGCTGACATCATCTCTGTGTAGAGATTGGAATATGCAGCAGCTGGTGTGTTGTACTGGTTGGCAAAAGGGTCAGTTCTCTTACACATGTAATTGCACACACCCTACTTCCACCATACGTGGCATGTGTGGAATTCAAAGCCATAACTAACTGTGCTATGACAGTAGTGAGAGATGCAGTAGCAGAGCGTGCTATTTGCATTACTGGGAGATTTGCCCTCTTCCGCTGTACTTGTAGGGTGCTGACATCATCTCTGTGTAGAGATTGGAATATGCAGCAGCTGGTTTGTTATACTGGTTGGCAAAAGGGTCAGTTCTCTCACACATGTAATTGCACACGCCCTACTTCTACGTTACCATTTGCAGGATTCAAACCCCTACCTATGTTATGGAACACAAGACAGATGCATTAGCAGAGTGTGCTATTCACATGACTGGGAGGCTTTCCTTAATTTCTTTCATACAGAATTGCACACACACTAACCCCCCTCCACACACACTGAGCATTTGCAGGATTCAAACCCCTACCTATGTTATGACATTCGAGATGGACGCATTAGCAGAGCGCGCTATTTGCATTACTGGGAGGTTTCCCTTCTCCTGCTGTACTTATAGGGTGCTGACATCATCAGTGTTTAGAAAGAGGAATGCGCATCCTGTAGTGTGTTCTCCTAGTTGCCAAAAGGGACATTTTTTTCATACAGAATTGCACACACACTAACCCCCTCCACACACACACTGAGCATTTGCAGGATTCAAACCCCTACCTAACTATGTTATGACACTTGAGACAGACGCATTAGCGGAGCGCGCTATTTGCATTACTGGGAGGTTTCTCTTCTCCTGCTATACTTATAGGGTGCTGACATCATCAGTGTTTAGAAAGGGGAATGTGCATCCTGTAGTGTGTTCTAGTTGCCAAAAGGGACATTTCTTTCATACAGACTTGCGCACACACTAACCCCCCTCCACACACACTGAGCATTTGCAGGATTCAAACCCCTACCTAACTATGTTATGACACTCGAGACGGACGCATTAGCAAAACACGCTATTCGCATTACTGGGAGGTTTCCCTTCTCCTGCTGTACTTATAGGGTGCTGACATCATCAGTGTTTAGAAAGGGGAATGTGCATCCTGTAGTGTGTTCTCCCAGTTGCCAAAAGGGACATTTCCCTCACACAGACTTGCACACACACCAACCCCGCTCAACCACACACTGAGCATTTGCAGGATTCAAACCCCTACCTAACTATATTATGATACTTGAGGGAGACACATTAGCAGAGCGCACTATCCGAATTACTGGGCATCTGCGCTGCACCTGCAGTATATATAGGGTGCTGACATCATTATTTCTACAGAGGTATGTACATCTAGTACTACCTGTCAGGTGGGGGATAGCATATACATGCATTTGCAGCCATCTACTTCAGGGTCAGATATGCACATCGCACTGGGAGGTTATGTTCTATACCATGCTTCGTGACCACAGGACCTGTAACACACAACACAACCAGTTTGGACCACCCCTCCCACATCCAGGACACACACTTTGCTTCCCTGGGAACAGTGCCAAGATATTCAGGTGTTCACATACACCATTCCAGTTGTTAACGTCAGGTACAGGTATATTGTGTGTGGGAACTACTCAGGCCTCTACAACATTACCCTACAGCCACTACAATTTGTGAGTCCATGTGCTATGGCAGAACCACTCACCACAGCCACAAGAGGGAATACATATTGCACCTGACCATCTGCAACATGGGTACTCACTGTTCCACACCAGAGGTAGACCACCATTGTTGATATCTGACCATACCCACCTTTCCCTGGACATCCATATCCCATCCCCACCCCCAGGCAAGGTTGTCACTGCAAACAAAGTGTATTTATCAAAAGCAGACTTTACACTTGTGAAAACTGGGGTGGAAGACTTCAAAGGACCCATGCTGGGGGAGTATACAGGTCACTCTGCATAATCCTTGACAATTGCATTCTATGAGCATGTGGAAGGTTTGCATTGATCATGCTATCCCAAATATACCCATGACTGCTCCACAACAGGACACCTGTCAGGTGTACACCAGCCATATATGAGCTGTCCAACAGACAGAGTGAGCTAATACATTGCAGAGCAGTAGCCCACAGAGGGAGGACATCTCTGAACAGTACTGGCACGACACTTCAATCCCTCATAATCATCGCAAAAAAGTGTTGACAGTGAAATTGTCCAGACAATGCAGATGAGGCTCCCCTCAGTCTGTTATTGATGCCCACTTACTGTTAGAGGTCGTCAGCAACCCTCTTCCAGCACACACCAACAACATGGATGTGGCTTAGCAAATTCAACCCCTGGGATCTCCACTGTGTCCCTGCTTGACAGAGGCACAGCACACTAGCCTCACACGGTGCCTTATGTGACCTACTTTACACTGGCACAGTAGCCTACTGTACTGGGGAGGCAGACGCCAAGCACACTCTGGCTAAGCTGTCATTCCCTAGGGCAAACAGCCTAGTGTTGACCTCTATACCCATATGTTTAATTGTCAGATGCACAATATTTGTTGCTGATAGACTGTTTGCAGGTCTTTATTGCCATAGCATTCCCTGTTTCTATGAACAACTTGTGTATCTGTGGAAGATGTTTGAATATGGGAGGGATCCACTATATCACGTATGTCTCTGTAGTAATTTAACTGTGTGCACTGGGCAGATTGCTGTAATGTGGTTGGTTCCTGGAATAACACGTACAAATACCAGATATGTGTGGCCAACTGCTAAACTGAGATTTGGCCTAAGTGTGTGAGCATGCCCAGTTCAGGCTTCCCATGGCATGTTGTCTGACATATGTCTCATTTATCAAAGTGTGTGAGCATGCCCAGTGTGAGCTTTCCATATGTTGAACTCTGCAGCCCACCACATTTGTGGATGAGTGTGAACTTCAACAATATCTCACGTTTATGGTTGTGTGTTGTGTGTCATGTTGTGTAGTTACTGTCCAACTGCTTTGTGTCTGAACACAACAGGGATTATACTCTGCCTGCAGGGTTTGCATGGGATACTTTGCATACAGTTGTCAACATCCTTTCATACTGACCTAACACTGTAGTACCGTATAGTGTACTGGTTCAGTACTTTCACTGTGGTGGACAGTATCCTGGCCTTTAGTCCTATCACTGCTTTACATTTTCATAGTGAGCACAACAGCCTGATTAGGGGCCAGTTGTGCACATCTGACCATGTTGCATTATGTTCAGAAATGAACTACTTACACCAGGCTTGTCCAACATTGGTAGTGTATTCCACAACATAGGTGTACATTGGCAAACACTAGCGATGTGTCCTAGGCCATTTCTAATGCTAGTTGGAGAGTGTGTTTGTCCTTCGACACGCATTGTAAGTGGAGTTTGCCATGACATATGTCATGGTTAGTATACTGTGCCTCCATCTACCCGTGGCATAACAGTGATACCCAGGGTAAACCTACCATCTCCCATCCACTCATCAAGATTCCTCTTGTGGAGAGTCAATGAGTGACTCTCTGGCTAACCTGTACTGGGAGTTTACTCATGAGTGGGGGTGGCTTCTGTGTTATGGATCATTCAGTACAGTGCTGGGGTTCAGGTCTCTCATGTGCATAGCTCACTGCCATTCAGATTGTACAAGGTGCAGCATGTTCATTGATTCCAGCTTGGACATGACTTTATACATCAGGCACAGCTTGCCTCTGGGTGGGCAGTATGGCAGTGCGTGGAGCTGCAGTTTGTTTAATCAGGCAACACATGGCATCTGTTCAAGCTCTTTGATACTCCTGGTGAGGTACTTTTGGGGACTTTACAGTTGATGGAGGTGTCTGCTGAGGTACATCCCACAGGGGCTATTGTAGTCAATTGTAACGCTGATGAAGGATGACTGCAGAGCCACAATGACCTCTCCTTATCTAGATCTGACAACCTTCATGATAGGTGGGTATATGGTATGTTTCTGTAACCACTACAGCCACATGTTTGTCCAATGCAGGATATCTATCAACTTGTGTCCCCAGGTCTCTCATTACATGTTAAGTACTTAATGGGTTAACACCTATGTGGTAATTGGTGGGCACTTACTGTATATCCACAGGGGTTGACTATACACTTTTCTGCAATTAGCTTGCTGACATGGCTATGGCACCAGTTTTCTGTTTCTATATGGCCCTTTTGTGGGATGCTTGTGTCAGCTGGAGGGTCAGATATGGTGGCCAGTTTGTAGTCTTCTGCAAACATGTTCAGACACAGTCCTTCCATGTTGGCCTGTACCTATGGGACATATATACCAAACGAGGGAGGTCCCAGGACCAAGCCTTGTGGGATGCCAGTTATATCTGGTTTGTAGTCTGACATGGCTGCAGCATGTCTGACCATGTCAGTTCTGTCCTTGGTCTGGTTTGCAACCCCTCTACTGACATGGGGGTTTATATTTACGCTGGTGAGCCTATCTATAATGAACACGTGGGGTATTGTATGGAAGCCTTTGCAAGGTCCATCTACGCTGTGTGGACCACATTGCCCTCATCAATGACCTTAATGACTGTTTCACATGAGTCAAACATGTTTAAGGGGCAGGATCTGCACTTAAGAAAGCCACACTGGGTAGGGTCCGGTGTCAGTAGGTCCCCAATATCTTTATGTCTGCGGTACATGCTGATCCTTTCCATAGCTGTACAGACCAAGCTTGTCAGGATACTGGGGTGGTAGTTTGCAGTATCCATTCAGGCAACACCTTTGTTGAGAAGGACCACTGTTGTTGTACACTGCTCTTTGGGTACATATCCTGTGGTAAGGCTGACATTGAGCAGTAGTGTGATTTGGCATTCCATTCTTCTTGGAGGCCATGTTAGACTCAGCCCAGGACACCATCTCATACCATTGCTGCTGTGTGTTTTGCTTTGTAGATGCTGGCTGTTACCTCAGCATCTGCAATGTCAGGGGGCCAGCAGTCTGCTGGGATAGATATTTTGCATTCTGGGGGGGGGGGGGGTTGTACTTCACCTGTCAGGTTGTATGTTGGCAATATGTGTGTGTGTTTGGTATGTTGTTTGTAATATTTGAGTGATTCAGAGCATATCTGTGAATTCCCAACAAGGTTCCTACCATCAGTTGAGAAAGCCTTGTGATTATCCTTAGTGTCCTGTACAATTTGTATCTTCATAGGTTCATTGGTTCATAATAGGCTATCCACCCTAGGGCATTTATAAGCCTAGCCAGAGTGTGTGTGGCTTTCGCCACCCCTTGCTATGTGAATATTATGGCCATTTATGATTTACTTTACTGTGCCTCTGTCTGGATGTGACACAGTGAAGACCCCCAGTGTACATCTACGATCATCCATCCACTTGGCAAGATTCCTGTTGAAGAGTGTCAGTGAGGGGCTTTGCCTAACATGGAGTGGGATTCTGTTCCAGGGTGTAGGGAGCCTCTGGGTTATGTATCTGTCCCTCCAGCACATCCTATTTCATTGTATGTTGAGGTTGACATCTCTCACTCTCACAGCTCCAATGGCTTTGGGTTTTCTGTGGTGGAGCATGTCCATTACTCCTGTGTTGGACATGGCCTTGTACAACAGGCATACAATGCCTCTGTGTTGGCAGTATGTGACTGCATTCAGCTGGGGTGTCTACAGCCAGGCAACCTATGACATATATTTGAGACCCTTTATCCTCTTGGTGAGGTACCTTTGAGGTATTTCTAACTGCTGCAGGTGTCAGGTAAGGTACATCCCAAATGAGGCATTGTACTAGATTATGGGTCTGATAAGAGAACAGTATAGGGGCACAATGACCTCTGTTGACGTAGATGTGAATCCTTTCATGATACGGTGTCCAATATAGACAGTCTTCCTAGCCACATTGGCAATGTGAGTGTCACATAACAGGTTACTGTCCACTTGTGTCCCTAGGTCCCTGATTACTCCTTCCATACATAATGGTTTACCACCTATGTGGTAATTTGTGAGTACCTTGTTTGGTATTTGGTGGGACATTCATACTGTCCAGTGTCTTCAGGATGGCTGGGTGGGGTTCCTGTGTGTGAGAGTGTGGTCTGTAGCATGCTACAGACTGTACAGCAGTTTTGCCTACGGTTAGTTGCACATGGGTGGTCTCCAATGCTTCGTGCATTGTCAGTTACCTGGACGTATGGGTGTCTGTGCTGAATATGGATACTCCCCCTCCTTTTATGTTTTGGTCCAGGTTTTGGGGCCATAACGCATTATATGAGGTATAACCTGGTAGTGCTGGTGTGCTGTCAGGAGGCTTGCAGCAGGTTTCTGTCACTGCACGGACATCGATGTTCTCCATACTGGGGAGGGCCTCGGGAGCATGCATATTGAGGTTTACACGTCTGGCATTGGTCAGCATTACCCTTATGTTTCTTTCCACTTATGTTTTCTAGGGTGATGGGTTAGTCTTTTCAGCCTTGCCTATGAAAGGCTCTATGGAGGTGGCAAAAGCCTTATCCAATATCCAGACGCCCAGGGGTAACAGGTGCAAGCCATCCCTGGAACAGCAGCATGGCTTGTCAAGCATGACATCCCAAGCAGACAGACATTGGATCCCCTTGGAATGACACCAGTAATTGTGCCACTTGTTAAAGCTGATCATTCGGTGTTTGTACTGTGGCATCATTCTTGGTGAGGGTAGGATGCTGCAAACGGTCAGTGTCATACCGGCCTGGACTACATAATCGGATAGCTCATCTATGTCTCTTTTCATGTAGTCCGAGGAGGTACATCTCAGGTCATTCACACCAGCATGGACAGTGACTGCATCATATCTCTACTTGCTTTGGGGTGACCTGCATACTTGTGTTATGTGGCGTATTGTAGCAGCCTACAGGCAGCTTACTGTATCCTTTCCCTTGTTCAGTCTGGTGAGCGGGACAGCAGTGTGTCTGACTATGGAGTCACCTATTACAACTGTATCAGGCATGTTGTTTCTCCTTCTGGCCTGTGACTGTTTGGCACACCAGCTTTGTGTACTATGTGTTGCATGTGCTATGTTTGGAGGTTGTGGTTGCTTGGGTGTCTGCTTTGGAGGCCACTGTTGGTGTGGTGTGTTTGTAATTAGGGCCTCCGGGAATGTTTTTCTGTGTTTATGTCTTTGGTTTGCAGTTGTGATAGGTCTATGTGGGACTGGGTTTGTGGTGTGTGTGGCTACCTTCTCCTCCTGACTAGTTTTGACAGTACTGAGTTTAGGGAGCTCAGCCTCCGGTTTGAATAAATGGTTGCATCTCTCACATATATTTGTATTTCTTGGGGGGAGTTGAGGGTTGTCTGTGTACTTGGGGCAGGTGTAACATTGCTTCAAGATTCACAGATTCAACTTGTTGTAACTGGTCTTAGTGGATTGTATGTGTGGACATATTTTATTGCCATACTACTGATCAGTGATTACTTCCCTTTTTATGTTTGCTCTATCATGTAGTAGCTTCCTCATTCTCTTGCATGGTTTGGTAATGGCTGGAGTCCACCATGCCAGATGCCTGCGTGTATGGCATTGTGTCTTGTTTTTATTTGGGATTGCATACTCCAAGCATTCCTGGCAGTGTTCATGGAATGCCTGTATAACAGGTTCTGACGTGTGGCCCATATTTTGCACCTGCACAGGGCCTTTAATGGATTCCACATCAGTTTGGAGGAGTGCAACTTTTGCTTTACACATGTTTTTCACTGTGGTTTTCTGGCCAGGGACTGTGGTCAGGATGTTTATATCCAGTGTGATTACTCTATGGTCTGGTCTTACCAGTGAGGGATACACTTCTCATCTTCCCATTCAGTACCTATGTTGCTGATTATCACATCCAGTATGCTTACCCTCTTGTGGGAGTGGTACGTTGTTCCTGGACATTTTGGTTTATGGATTCTAGGAACTTTTCTCCTACAGTGTTGGAGCTAGTATAATGCTCCCAGTCTATGTCTGGGTATTTTCAGTCACCCAATATAATGTGGTTTGGAGGGCTTGATATATTCATGTATTCCAACATAGGCCAAGTGCAGTTCCTGGTGTTAGGATGGTAGTCTGTAGCAGGCTATAAACTGGGAGGCAGTTTTAGCCACTGTTACTTGACCATGGCTATTCCATGCTGCTTCTTGTTGTGGTACCAACATGGGGGTGTGGTTATCCTTGACAATTATTGCTAGTCACCCTACTTTTGTAGCTTGTTCCATGTTTTGAGGCTGTACAGCACAGTATGAGGTGTAACCTGGTAGTGTTAGGGTGCTGTTGTGAGCCTTGACCCAGTTTTCTGTTACAGGACAGATATCAACATTCTCCATACTGGGTGAGTTTAGACTGCATGCATCTTGCTGTTTAGACTTCTGGCATTGGGAAGCATTACATCTAGGTTCTTATCCCTTGTGATACCTATGGAGGTGGGTTTGTGTTTTGAGCCTTACCTATTCATGGCACACTGTGGGTAACATCAGCCTTTGCCAGTATCCATAAGGCCTGGACTGATAGGTGCATGCCACCCCTAGCAGGTGGAGCATCATGTCATGCTCAGAATGTCATCCCAGGCTGGCACACATTGGATCCCCTTTGACTAACTGCAATACTTCAGCCAATTATTGCAATTGATCATCCCATTGTCATATTGTGGCATCATGCTTGGTGAGGGTAGGATGTTAGTCAGGGTCCTCAAGTGTGTATATACTATATGGTGTTACATTGCTTAACACATGGCATTCATGCCTCACGTGGTGCTGCAGGGCTGTCTCTGTCGGATGCACATACTACACTCCCTGTACATGTTTGAGAGCAGGTTATGTCATTTTAGGCATCCCTGTTATTATATGAGTGAGTCAGAGAGGGGTATCATTCCCAGGGTTCCTACTGAGCCAGTGTATGTGCTATGCGTTGCCTCTTTGCCAAGGCCAGGGTATACTGGGCACGCCTCCTTCTGCCTACTGGGGCAGGCTCAGGATGTTCCTCCACCGAGTCACGCTCTGCCAGTGATGGCCTTGGCAATGGTGGGGGGCTATTTGGCCTGGCCCTATGCTGGTCCTGCTGCAGCTGTTTTTGCAAGATCATATTATGTAGCATAGCACATACCATGATAATTTGGGTACATGTAGTTGGTGAGTACTGCAAGGCTCCACCAGATGTGTCCAGACACCGGAACCATGACTTGAGCAGCCCAAACACATGTTCTATTACATTACGTGTTTGTGCGTGTGCCTCATTATGGCGTTCCTGTTCAGGTGTGTGTGCGTTTCTGATGGGTGTCATCAGCCACGGCTCCAGTGCATAACCTGCATCCCCCACTAGGTGTCCATGTGGGATGTCCCATTGGCAAATGTCTGGTACAGCTGCGTCAAATGCCAGATATGGGAATCATGGAAGCTCCCAGGGCAGCCAGCACACACATTCATTATTATGCCCTGGGCATCACACACGACCTGGCAGTTGATGGAGGGGAAGCCCTTGTAGTTAATGTAGGCCCTATCCCACTCACCAGCTGGTGCTTTGATGCAAATGTGCGTGCAGTCTATTGCACCCACTACCTCAGGGTATTCCGCTATTTGCTGGAAGAGACGCATATTGCTGGCCAATACCTCACGGGCATTGGGGAAATATACATGATCACCGACATGTGCTGACATGGCATCCAGGAACTGGTGCAGTACCCTGGAGGCTGATGCCTGTGATATCCCCATCATATCACCAGTTGGTCTCTGGAAGGTACCTGTTGCTAGTATTCTTAGGCCAACTCATACCTTGGTTTCCACTGGGATGGGCTCCCCTCTGTTGGTTCTGTGTGTGAGGCGTGGCCTGCACAGCTCGACAATTTGCTGCAAGAGGTCTCTGTCCACTCTATAGCGCTCTACTATCTCCAGCTCATGTAACCCGTGGTAGGTGACCCTGGGCCTGTACACTCTTCTCCGTCTCCTCACTGTGGGTTGTCTGGCACCAACTGCATTGTCACCACCCTCAGCAAGTAGCCTATGTCTCCTTATGACAGCTATGGCAGCCCCTAGCATTTCTGCTCTAAGTTCAGCTTTTTCAGTTTTCACTTCTAATAGCTTACTCCTGTCTTGCAGTGTCTCTTGAGAGAAACATCCTGCACTGCTGTTTGCAGAGTTTTAAGTGCTTGGCTGAGCTACTATTCTGCCTGTGTAATTGCCTGCTTCTAATTGTTTTCACCTGCTAGCTCCAGCAGTATTCCCTGCTAGCTTCCTACTAATTCTGTTGCTTCCTTTTTCCTTTCTGTTTCCTCAGGGGGGAGCAACGTGCATACCAGCAGAAACACGCTCACAGTGGCTTGCACGCGTGCACACAGGCTTACACGGTTCAGAATCTGCTTATTCGGGTTAAAACGCTCGCACACCAGTGCAAACAGTCTTACAAGTCTGCCAACAGGCTCCCACATGCTCAGTCTGCCTTACACGCGCGCACACTGCCCTACTCGTGCTTCATGGTGCGCACACGTGTGCATGCATGCCCAGCAAGAAACTTTGGTGTAAGCAACAGTGTACACCTTCCATTTCTTGACTTTCCTATGCTTATGTTGTGGCACTCCTCTTTCCATGATATGTGTCTGACATCTGTCATGTAACACTGACCTCCAATGAACTGCATTTCTTTCTACCATTCCCCCCTGTGATGTCACCTATCTCCTACTCTATTCCTCCCCCTTATGTATCTCTTACACTACTCAGAATGTGCTCATTTGCTATGTGACAGTGGAATTCAGTATCCTAACACTCATTTACATCAGATTGCCTACTAATGCTTAGTTACATCTCTTAGACTCAGCTTCCCCCCTTAGCATCCACTAAACGGTGGTCATGTTGTTTTTGGTCTGCTGGTCCCTGCATTGTAAATCCATGTATTGCATAAAACCCACATTTGTGGGTTTATAACCTTCATTTTTATGTTTTATACAGTGCAGCCCATTTGCGCGGGGCTGCTCTGCGTTTAAACATCGGCGATCGCCGAAAAATAAAAATATTTATTTTTCATATTTGCATTGGGGTACCTTGCCAATGGCCACATATTTGGCCATTGGCATGCTGCCTGACACATATGCACCCTTTATTTGGAGCTGACATGGCTCCATTGTGGTTTTTGCAGAAACGTACTCAGTTGTCAACTGAGTACATTTCTGCAGCTAAAACGGCTCTTACGTGGGCTGCTTTGGGCTTCATGGATCGCTAATCTACCTCATTTGCATGCCTTTGGGCTGCAAGTGAAGTGATTAGCATATTCACGCCCACTCCATGTAAGAGACGTTTTAGCTGGTCTCTTACATGGACTTTAGGGCTGTTTCTGGATCGCGAAGGCTGCATGGAGTCTTACACTACTCTTAGACTCCGTGCAAGCCTTCGTGAATCCTGCCCAGAGAGTTATGATATGGTGTAATACTTATGCAAGCGAAAAGCCAAACAAATCAATACAAAAAAAGCAACTCCAAAGATAATTTGAAGAGAAATAGCAGGAAAGGCACTCAGATATGATGCATTTTACAATACAAAAATAGAACAGACAGTTAGTAAAGCAGTTTAAAAAATTAGAAGCTGAAGTTATGGAATACCTGCAAAGTGTAAGATTTAGTGTAGAAAGTCTAACACAGGTGGCATGATGGAACAATGAGTCCCCAAAGTGAGGAGAAACAGGTGAAGTAGACATCTGTAGAGGAAATATGGACATGGGAAAGAAAAACAGATTTAATATGGTGCAATATTTAAACAAAAGGAGAATGTAAAACTAATCAATACAAAAAAAAGCAGCACCAAATATATTTGAAGAAAAATCCAGGCAAAGGTGTCTGGATATGGAAATTTTACCATTCAAAATATAAGAAAACAAAGGAGGGAAAGTAAAAAGAGGACTTGTATTGGAGAGGTTAAAGAAATAGAAACATGAGTTATGGATTAGCTGTGAAGTGAAGGATTTAGTTTAGAAAATTGAACGTAGGTAACATTACAGCATGATGAAACAGTGAGTCCCCAAATTAAGGAGAAACAAGTGGATAACATCTGATTGGGTGCCACATGAACATACTCTTGGATTCTTCAGGAGGAAACCATTACTAATGTTCAGTTGGAGTTGTACAACAAGGGAAAAAGCAGGAAATGGTGGTGACTCTGACTCAGCTGATGTTGTAGAGTTTCCATATGAAAGAGCAATGGATGATGCAGGATGCACCTGATGAGAATATGTCACAGGAAGATGAACTGGAGGGAAAGTAAAAAGAAAACAAGTATTGGAGAGGTTAAAGAAATAGAAACATGAGTTATGGATTAGCTGTGAAGTGAAGGATTTAGTTTAGAAAATTGAACGTAGGTAACATTACAGCATGATGGAACAGTGAGTCCCCAAATTAAGGAGAAACAAGTGGATAACATCTTATTGGGTGCCACACGAACATACTCTTGGAGCCTTCAGGAGGAAACCATTACTAATGTTCAGTTGGAGTTGTACAAGGGAAGAAGCAGGAAATGGTGGTGACTCTGACTCAGCTGATGTTGTAGAGTTCCCATATGACAGAGCAATGGATGATGCAGGATGCACCTGATGAGAATATGTCACAGGAAGATGAACTGGACCTTTTTGTAGAATGCCTGCCGGAAATGGAGAATAAAGAATGTGCTATCAGTTTAGAAGAAATGATTTAAGGGGTTTAAGGGAAGAGTTTCGTGATTTCACAGAGATCAATATATATATATATATATATATATATATATATATATATATATATATATACATATTTATTTTATTTTACATTTGATTACCGGGAATGTCCGACTAGAGCTAGGTCCATTTACAGCAGAGGCCCGGGGAGAAAAGCTCCACATCTAGCAAGTACAGTGGTAGATATATTGAACAAAGTATATATAATACAATGTAATACAATGCAATAAAAATATATAACAAAGTATATATGATACAATGCAATCATGCAGGTATATACAGATGTTTGTTCTATGCAAGCTAATGCTAGCATGTTTACTCATAGTTAGCTCTGGGTGAGAGTATTTAGGAGAGAAAAAATGCTCACTATCAACTTATGCAATGAAGGAGATTTCTCACAAGAACATAATATGCATAATACATAATTGTTATGTGTAGAAGTTGTTGCATTAGAGTGTTTTTAGTACAATATTGTAGAGATAGAAGTGAGTGAAGAAAAGGGGATAGTGAGAGTGGGGAGAAGAGGAGAATATCTAAGTGATGCAAGGACATAGCCAGGACTGTGTGAGGTGTGCCTTGAGTGACTGTTTGAATAGTGATATGGAAGGAGCTGTGGAGATATTTTGGGGGAGGCTATTCCATTTCTTAGTGATGGTATAGGAGAAGAGAGCTTTCCCTGCAGTATTGTTAGCTCTGGAAAAACAGAGTAGGGTTTTGCTTGATGACCTCAGGGGACGGTTTGCTACATATTGGTTTCTTAGTTGATTTAAGGCTGGGTCTTTGTGGGGATTATTTAGTTTGTTGTAGGTGAGCATTATTTGGTGGTAGCTAATTAATTGTGGCAGTTCTAGCCACTGTAGCTTTTTTAAGGCAAGACAGTGATGGCTTCTAAATGTGGAGTTATTTGTGAATTTTGCAATTTTATTGTAACACGCTTCTAGTTTGTCCATATATGTTTTCCTGATGTGGGTTAGGATTGGGGATGCGTACATTAGGGTAGAAAGAATGTGTGTTTCGGCTAGGGTGATTTGTGCTTGATCTGATAAGAACTGTTTGTGTTTGTATAGAGTACCAAACTTTTTATGCACCTTTTTAATGGTTTGAGAGATATGGACATCAAAGTGATGATCCTTATCAATTTGTATGCCTAGGAGCTTAGTGTGGGGTGATGGGGAGATTGTTGTGCCATTTTTGGAGGTGATACTGAAGGAGCTGGGTGTGGTCCTGTGTTTGCTGGGTGTAAAGAGAAGTAATTTGGTCTGGTTAGGGTTTAGAATAAGTTGAATGTCAGTAATCCATTTCCCGATGGAACAAAAGGATTCTTGGGTATGTTTTTGAAGGGTGGCTATGAATGGGGAAGAGCAGATTAAGGTAGAGTCATCTGCGTACTGCATGAGTGCTGCATGTAGGGTGGAGGTGTGTAAATTATTGGTGAAAATTGTGAATAGTAGAGGGCCCAGTAATGATCCTTGTGGAACGCCTATAGTGGTTGGTAGTAAAGGTGATAGTACACCTTGCCATTTGACTGACTGTTGTCTATTGGAGAAATAGTTTTTAAACCAGGAAGTAGTGGAGGGGCCAAAGGACATTGTGGTTAGGGTGTCTAGAAGCAGGTTGTGAGAAACCATGTCAAATGCCTTAGATAAATCTGGGAATATGGCTGATACAAAGTGATTGTTGTTTCTCAGTTGGTTAACCTGATTGGTGAAGGACAGAAGAGCAGTAGTTGTACTATGATTTGGGCGGAAGCCATGCTGTTTGGATGAGAGGAGATTGTGTGATATTAGGAAGTGCATCACTTGAGTGTTAATGCATTTCTCTAGGAGCTTGGAAAGGCAGATAGGATAGCAATGGGGCAGTAGTTTGATAGCTCATAGGAGTTACCACCTTTGTGAAGAGGAATAATGTATGATACTTTCCATAATTTGGGGATCTGGGCTTCTTGTATGGAGCAGATAATGAGAACTGAGACAGGGTAGGCCAAGGACTCTGCAGCTAATTTTAAGAAATTAGTGGGTAGACCATCTGCTGCAAGGGTGGTAGGTTTTAGTTTTAAGAATATTTTTTTTTTACCATAGAGGTTGGTACAGGTGAGAGTGTAGATAAGGGTAAAGTATTGTTCTCTTTAGTTGCTGTAAGTGTAGGATTATTGTTGGATAGTTGGGTAGATAATGTGAGAATGGATTCGGTAAAGTGGTGATTACATTGAGAAGCTATGCTGTCATTGTTATTATTGGTATTTGGGGTGGGGGTGATAGTTTTGCTGGGTTTTAGAAGGGAATTAATAGCCTGCCAGAATTTTTGTGGGTTTTTGGAATGTTTGTTTTGGACATTAAGGAAGTAGTTCTGTTTATCCAATTTTATTGTTTTTTGGCCTGATTACACAGTTGTTGGTATAATTGTCTATTTTAGCTGGTATTGTTCTTTTTCCAATTCTTCCAGGCATTGTCTCTGGCTTTTAGTAAGGCTTTAGTGGTCCTATTTAGCCAAGGGGTATAGTTAACTTTGATTCTGTTTCCTAATGGGAGCGACTGTATTTGGAACATTTATAAAAGTACTATTGAAATAGTCGACTGCCTGGTCTAGTGATAGAGTCTGTAGTGGGTGCCAGTTACATTGTTGTAGTATTCTATTAAGAATTTGTGGATTAACCTTGTGCTCATTTCTAATTTCCTTATACTGTATGGGTTTGGGTATGTTTACCTGTTTTCAAAGTAGGAATGTGGGGCAGTGGTCACTTAGTAGGTCAGGTAGGCAGCCCACATGATAGTTTTCTTTGGGGAAATTAACTAAAGTCCAATCGAGAATAGATTGTTTTTTGGTCTTTTTGTCGATTCTGATGGGTTTCTGGATTAATTGTGAGAAACCAAATAAGTTGATATGGTTTGAGGGATTGTTGGAGTTACATGTAGACCAAATAAGAAAATGAAAGAAAAAACTGGTAAATCAAAATAAAACCGACCAGCACCAAAAAGTTGAACGTTTATTGGGAAAGACAATCCCCCGGATTCACGAATCCTCCGTGTAAGACTTAATAAGTCTTACTCGGAGGCTGCAGCTGAACGGTATGACGTCAGAGTACCATGAATATTCATGAAGGCATGCTGACTCAACCGTAACTCTTACACGGACCGAGTATGAAAGCAGGGGGCGTGACCGACTGCCGAGCAGTCTAAATGTCCACACCCCTGCAAGTGTAGTAAAAGCAAAATGTCAACACACAAGAGCGAGTTCACTCAAATGTACTTGCACCCAACACCACACTCCCTGACACTGTAAACCCCCATCACAGTTATAAAAAGTAAAATATTTTTTATTTTTTTTTTAATCCACGATATAGCTGCCCGTATTTGCGCTTGTGTGTGCAGGTGTGCCCATTGCTTAGCTATAGTTAGCAATTCCGACATGGAAGAGCATAAGAAAGAATGTTTATACAAATCGCACCAAATTGCAATAGCGTAATGGTAGAGCATATGCCCAAAGAGGAAGTATTCACGGTTCGAGTCCCACCACTCCCCTTCTTATTTATGTTTTAAAGCAGTATTTGAAATAATACCAGACATATATATGATGAAAATATTGTTAAAAGCAGTGAAATGGCCAATGTATCAGTGAAAAAAATATATATTTTTAAAGGATCCAGATATATAATAGCCTGCTGTTAAGCAATGCTTTACCCAGCTAAACAGAGGTGCCCATAGTTTCATAGCGCTTTACCCAGCTAAACAGAGGTGCCCATAGTTTAATAGTGCTTTACCCAGCTAAACAGAGGTGCCCATAGTTTAATAGCGCTTTACCCCGCACAATGTGTTTGCGTGGACGTGTGCACCGTGCCAACCTGGGCACCGTAGGGCACCGGGAAGCAACGTAGAGCTAAGTTGCTTAAACACAGCCACACCCCCTAGCCTGTCTAGACAGTATTAAAATAAAAGAATGACAAAGTTTGAACCCAGGACTCTGTGCATCAGAAGCAAAGTACAGAACCACTAAGCCATGACAACATAAAGGCAACATCCACTGTTAACATTCATATACTTACGAATAATAGTTTAACCATTACTAAGCAGGTCTGCAGTCAGACGAGAATTTTACAAAACGGCCAATCACAAAAAAGTGCGGGAAATGCAGCATATTTAAGCCCCACAGGCGGGAATACATGCCATAACTGATTGTAGCTCACATCTGCAGTTAAAATGTCTGGTGTCGGAGAGGGAACATGCTTCCAAGCGCAACGTTGGGGCATTGAGGTGTCCAAATACATGGTTTGGCTTCTTGTCCACCGTCACGAGACAAGACTCCTGCAGGGCCAGTTCCAAGGGATGGAGTACAAGGCAGAGGCTTGGAACCGGTTAGCTCGTGACCTTACCAGTGCCACAGGCATTCCTCGGACTGGTGAGCAGGTCCATCACCACCATGCAGACCTGAAGAGACAAAAGCAGGACCGCCTGAACCAGTGGATACAGGAGGCCCGTGGGATGCGGGATGCCCCACAACTGAGTATGTAGCCATGGAATGCAGTATGTAAGAATTGATAATGGAGTATGTACAATGGATAGGTATGTTTCAATATCCCTTCATTTACTTTACAGCTGCAGGTGGCCGTGCTACGAATCAGCAAGCCTATGCTGATAGGCTGCTAAGGCTGCACCACCAGGCAGGTTAGTGATTATTCTGCATTTATTGTTATATAAAATATGAGGAGAGCATGAAAGAAAGTGTTGTAGTCCAATAAAACAGCCATAAAATTGTCTGAATAAGTCATCTGCATGTACTGTCAGATAAAAATGTCAGAGAGGCAGAAAAAGAGTGTAGTAACCCATTAAGAAAGGTAACATATGTCTGGAATAATATCTCTGCAGGCACTGTCATGTAACATAAGTGAGTGAGCCTGAAAAAAGATTGTTCTAACCCATTAATAAAGGTATAATATGTCTTGAACATGTCTGCCATATACACCTTTAAAACAAATAAAGGAGTGAGCCTGTGGAGAAGTGTGTAATTTCATTAATAAAGGTCTAAAACCCGGAGTGTGTCTATGTCACAGAGTCTGAAATTTTGTTGTACCCTTGCATTATACAAACAGTACTGTTTAAAAAGGTGCTGGCAACCCAGAGTTATGCAGTCCCATATAAAGTGGGTGATGGAAGTGCTAGTAGCTGTGAAACATATATACAGTCCATACTAGTCAGTTACTGGCTGGCATGAATAAGTAAACCTGGCACACGTGTAGCATGTAATTTTTCCCCAGAAATGTGAGTGTGTGTGTCAAGAAATGCAGGGTTCTGTACAAATTGAAGTGAAAATGTCATGTGAAAACATCCCAGATATGTAGATAAAGAAATATAAATGCAATCAAGAAATATGTAGCAGTAACATCTGCATCATGGACAGTTAGTATGTCAGATATAGGTTAGGCATATATTGAACTAGCCAAACCCATGACACAACCTAATGTATGGTGGCAAGTGTAATAATACAGGTAGGGGATATACACTTGCAGTCACTAGGAATGTAGTGTAGACTAAAAGGTCATTATAAGATGTTAACCGGGGTTTTTTTCTACACCCTACTATATGTGCATAAATCATGCAATTCCACACCTCAATGGGTATGTGCAATCTTAAATATTTGTTGGGACATATGGCCTATTGTTCTATAAATATTTGCATTCAGGTTGCTGCATGTGCCCTGTTTAAACACCACAATCATGGTGGCCTGTTGCTACCAAACATCCCTGCATGCTGTTGGAATAACCGCTGTGGTTCAATAAATGCATGAGTTATGCTTGCTGTTCAACTGTTGTACCCTTGGTGTGTTGGGTTAATGGGAATATTATTGCATGCTATTACACCTAATCTGGAATGCTGTTTCGCTTATGTTGTAATTAAACACACCTAATCACAGAACGTATGGGAAGGTCGGTCCCAGCGGACCCACCTGTCCCTCCTCAGCCGGCGAGTGCACCCTGGCACCAGCAGGTCTGGTGCCCAGCCCAGGCTCCCCTCCTCCGTTGGTCCTGTGCCACCTTCAGGTGGAAGCGCTGCAGGGGATGGGGCTTGTCCCCCCGTGCAAGCGTGGGCGGAGAAGAGCCACCTGTCACCCTTCGAAGGGTCCGGTCTGTGGTGAGTAGGGAGATCCAGTGTTCAGTCGCTGATCCCCTACACCAGATTGAGGCATGAGTGGTGCATCTCTCGGGTAAGCCTGCCTGTCCTACTCAGCCCCCAGTACAGCCACCCTCGAGGCTGTGAAGGTGCAGTGGTGACTGCCCATGGGTGGGGATCTCAGTTCCACTGTTACCATCTGTGAGCTCATGGGCTTGCGATTTCCAAACAACCTTCCCTGTCAATTGTGTTCACCCACCCCATGTGTCAAATTCTGCCCCTGTATGCATCTTGTATGTCTTGTCTGTTTACCTCCCCAATCTACCTCCCCACATATACCTACATCCCCTACCTCACATTCCACTCTCACCTGAAAAAATAAATTAAAAAAAAAGGGCAATCTGTTCCCACAAAAAAATTACGCCCCATATATAGCTGCCCATTTCGCACACATGTCCGCCAGACATGTAAACTGATAATTATAATTGGCAGTACAACATACTCTGTTGTCCTCACCCCTCTCTCAGGGGTGGAAGGTTGCACATTTCATGCCAATTTACGAACATATGCACAGCTGTTGCTGGTAAAGAAATGGGAAGCTATGGGCCTTCCCTACACCTATCCCAGCTGGTTTCCCTACTGTCTTTCCCTCTTTGTGCCCACTTTTTCACCACTTTCCTATCTCCCCATTTTCTTTTCTTTCAAAGAATTTAGCGGGGTGATTAGCGGGAGTAAGCACATTTAAGCAGTAGTTAGCGGTGGTGCACGAGTGCGAGCTTGTGTGCCCTTAGCTAGCCATCACTAAGCATCACACAAACCCGTGCAAACCCGCTTACAACTGCTTAAAAGTGCCTTAGTTACTCTGTATGACAGGGCCCTTGTATTGCTCAGCAGCAAAATAAAACACACCCATCATTCTCGAACCCCAGACCTTGGGCTCACCAGTCTGTATGAAGTACCACTACATCACAGCAGATATACAATAACTTGGTGCTGAAATAAATATATCATGCATTACAATGAGTGAATGTAAAGGGAGAATAGGAATGGCATAACACAAATCATGTTCTATGGCCCTTAACCAGCAAGTGTTGTGGAATTGCATGACATGACTGTGAAAAGAGAACCAGCCATGCTAGTAGGGAATAATGTTACAGTAGCACCTTACAAACCCTACACAGTATCAGAGCAGGATAAACACTGGCATATTTGAATAGGTCAGAGGCCAGACCTCCCAACTGTGACTGGTTTACAGGGATGTCCCCAATTTGCAAACAAATGTTAGCTGTGCCCCTCAGACTCCCTGTGAAATGTAGTAACAGTAGGCAGAAAGGTGTGGAATGCCACTTAATGGTCAATAAGTGAGAGTAGACACTGCTTGCACGTCAGAAAAGGTGTAGTAATACATATGCTCAGAATCCCCCAAAGTCGCAACTGCAAAATATCTGAAATATATCACAGGTGTATCCCACTGATATGTACCTTTCCCTGAGGCTGTTCAAATATATACCTGAGAGTATCTGAGGCCTGGAAGAGTCAGAAACACACAGGCATATCAGCCTATCTGCTGTTACACACTGCGAATAGCTGTAGAATGAATTCCACAAGCATGCCCTTATGTAGGAGTACAACACAGAAATATCAATAGATGTAGCCATGTACTGCTAGCAACCACCTGTGACAATGTCATTGTTCAGGTGCTGAAAAGACTGGTGTGGTGCACAGTCAATGAATACTAGGCTAACCTCTGTCTACCATCTGGATATGTCCACAGGTGGGAGCTACTCAGACAGATTACTAGCCTTTATAGACTTACAGGTACACAGCAACTCTGCATGTTCAGCAAGATAAACATCACACAATATTAAATAATGCACTCTGCAGTTCTGCACCCCTACCCAAAGGTACTATATACCCGTGTAGTCAGGCACAACCAAGGGTGTAGGTAGGCATACTCAGTAGAGAAATATGTCCAGTTGTCCTGAGCAGACTGTGCTAATGTCAACACAAACAAACCACAAACTGTTCAGAAGTGAGTAATGAACTAATGACAGTATAGCAGTTCACAAACAGTGCATGTGCCTGATATTCATAATTGGTAGTACAACATACTCAGTTGTCCCCACCCCTCTCTCAGGGGTGGAAGGTTTCAAATATCCCTCCTAATGTATTGCATATGCACAGCTGTTGCTGGTAAAGAAATGGGCAGCTATGGACCTTCTCCACACCCATCCTGTACATCCTGAGCTGGTTTCTCTACTGTCTTCCCCTCTTTGTGCACCCTTTATCACCACATTCCTATCTCCCCAATTACTTTTCTGTCAAAGAAATGAGCGCAGGGGTTAGTGGGAGTGAGCACATGTAAACAGTAGTAAGCGGGTTTGCACCAGTGTGTGCATGTGTGCACTTAGCTTAGCATTGCTAAGATATGATAAGCTAAGCCAAGCTTAGCTTAGTATTGCTAAAATAAAATAAGCTAAGCTAAGCTTAGCTTAGCATCGCTAAGCGTTGCGCAAACCCGCTTACAACTGCTTAAAAGTGCCTTAGTCACTCTGTATGACAGGGCTCTTGTACTGCTCAGCAGCAAAATAAAATACCCTTGTCAGTCTCAAACCCCACACCTTGTACTCACCAGTCTGCATGACGTACCACTAAGCCACAGCAGATATTCAATAACTTGGTGCTGAAAGAAATATAACATGCATTACAATGAGTGAATGTAAAGGGAAAATGGGAAAGCCATAGGAATACATTGCAATAACTACTGTTGTATGCCAGTTAATTCTCTAATTTGAAAAGAAAGTACATACTCCCATGTATCCAGTGTTAGCATTAGGAGGTGTGAGTAAACCTACACACTCAGAAGAGTGTACTGGAAGAAGCAACAGTCAGGTTTCAGTACAACATGCATTTCACTGGCTACAACCCAGCTTCAGATATGAGACATATACCAACCTTCTGACTGAGACAACAGTGTCCACAGCAAACAAGCATGGTCCCCACCTTGCAAAACTGAAAGGGCTACGCCTACCTAACCTATCATTTTATAGCAGTGTCCTGAAATCACAGTGAGAACTGCAATTACCACACAGCAGGCTGCATGCAATTACTAAATGGTGGGCACCAATTGGTGCAGAGGCCATCACATGCACATGTGCAGATACCTAGAAAAGCAGCCTGTATCTGCTGTCCACACATGCAATAATATCATTGCAACAACTGGGAGAGAGAGAGAGCATGAGCAAGAGAGACAGACAGAGACAGACAGACAGACAGATACAAGTAGGCAGTAGGAGACAGACACTGAAAACAAACAGCAACACACAGAGGAAACCAAAACCAAAATAAATAAATAAAATAAAATACAACACCTACAATGGATGGAGGCGAGAAATACAAAGGTAAGGTATGTAACAGATATGTATTTGCTGACATCCGAAAGGTGTGTCTGAAGGGTACTCTACATACTGTGAATCATCCATATGTGGCAGCAGTCCGTATCTACATGTACATGCACATTTGCATAGGGCAAGGGACATACTGCAACTGTTAGTGAAGGCTGGTCATATGTATGTTGTTGAAGGCTGCTATGTGCACATATGTATGTAGGTTGTAGTGTGTGGCATTGCAGACAGCAAGCAGTGCCGGTACATGTCATGTGGTGATTAAATGCTGTGGGACTGAGCTACAGGCAGTGAGGCCTGCTACAGCTATACGGCCTGAGGAGAGCAGAATGCATTCTGCACAACATTGTGCAATAGTATTACATAACCGTATGTATAATTGACATCCCCACCATGAAAGGTGGGCAGTATATGTGCCAATATGTGCAGCTATATGTACAGCAATGGATGTTTAGATGTATGTGTATATATACATATATATATATATATATATATATATATATATATATATATATATATATATATATATGTGTGTGTGTGTGTGTGTGTGTGTGTGTGTGTGTGTGTGTGTGTGTGTGTATGTATAAATATATATATATATATCTATATATATATATATATATATATATATATATATATATATAAATATAAATATAGATATATAGAATTATAGATATATAGATCTATATATATAGATATACACATATATACTATATATATATATATATATATATATATATATATATATATATATATATATATATATATATATATACACATATAAAGATAGATATATGTAGATATATAGAGATATATATATAGATATCTATATGGATATATATATATATAGATATCTATATGGATATATATATATAGATATCTATATGGATATATATGGATAAATATAGATATATATGGATATATATATATATATATATCTATGGATATATATAGATATATATAGATATGTATGGATATGTATGGATAAGTATAGATATGTATGCATATGGATAATATGTATAGATATGTATATATGTATGTATATATATATGTTTTTATATATATATATATATATATATATATATATATATATATATAGAGAGAGAGAGAGAGAAAGACATGGGGTCATATGTACTGCAACAGGTGCCTGTTGGCAAAGGCATGGACTGAACACCAGTGTTGATACTGCAGTTCCATATCCCATTCCAAAACACCTTACGCAGTAACTGCCACGTAGGTGGTAGCCTGCCTAACACTGAAGGTGTTAGAAGGGTACACGGGACACAGGTGGACAGTAGGCTCCCCTTTGATAATCACAGTGCCACAGTAGTCATGTAATCTGTCTACGTGGTACGTGTCATCACAAAAGGTGTGTCATCTAGGGAAATATAGGTCGGTGTTCCCCTCTACTCATCACAATGCCCCATGTGGTATGTACCTCAAATGACAACTACAGCAAGTGGAAAGGCCACAGACATACCTAACAAAGAGTAATACTGCCCTCAAACACATGCCCTATGCAGACTGACTCACAAAACAACAGCTAGAGTGTGTTGCGTACCGCCCACCCAGAGGTTACCACTGCCGGACATACAGAGGTATGTCACACCCATAGCAGTCGGCCAACCACCATGACAACACCTCACAATCCCTCCGGGCTACATGACCTAGGGCCCTAATCCTTGTCACCTCACTAAACAGCACATGCTGGTGGTACAGGTTCCTATCCACAAATATGCCATACTCTGGACTAAACCACCCAGCATTAACAAACAAGGCTCCTCATTAGCATATGTCATACATACCCCTGATGATCATTCTGTAGATAGGTAATATGCCCTGGGAGCCATCTCTGTGTATCCGGTTGACAGGAGCAAGTGAAATCACATTACATGTCTGTCAAAGGGCAGGGTAGCATATGGCTAGGCTGCTCTTGGCCCTAGGTCCAATAGCATATTACCTACCTATGACACAATGCACACACACACATGTACTCAGTGCAATACCTGCTATGTGAGGTGGAAGCAGTGTGACAGTGACTGTGTTCAAGGTTTGTAAAGGTGTGATAGCTTAGTGTGAGGTTGTGTCTGTCATGGTAGTTTGTGTACTAGGTGTGAGGCCAGAGAAAGATGTGTCAGTTATTGGGATGCAGACATAGTAGGATGGCATATGTTGTGATGTAGTTCCTTGTGTACGACAGTGGTGTCCCATTGTAGGCTGAAGCAATACATGTATGCTCAGTAACTGGTACTGCTGGTGAATCCAGCTCACATATGAACTGTAGTACTACTTGAAGCTGTAGGCCTAAACAGCACAGTATGGTGTAGGTTCACAGTCCCTGGTAACACTGTCTTGTGTGTTTCCTGTAGTCTGCACAGATTACAAACCTCAGGCATAGGTATCTGTAAGTAGGGTCACACAGTACTATAAGGTACACAGGTAATGCTCATCTGTGTCAGCATACATCTGTGTGTTGTATGTATGTCTGATGTGTGTGTAATGATGCCTGTACCATGCCCGCAATCACATGTGTGTTACAGGGTATGTGTGTGTACCTAGCAACATGTATAGTCTGTTACAGCAGTATGCCAGCTATATTAACAACCATGCACATATGTTAGGTAGGGGTATGGCATCAAAGACTAGGGAGGTTTACTGGTAATACGTAAATGTACATTACATTCATTGCATTGGATGACATATTCCTTCATGCATTAGCTTGATATATACCCCCAGGGCGAGGTTGTGCATTGTATCCCAAACAGTGTGCCGAATACTGGTTTGTTATATGGAGTGTGGCAGGCACTGTCAGCCAGTTGTGGGCTGAGAACTGATATGTGGTACTGAACGTGTGTATCCTCTGATAGATAGATGCTATATATGGCAGTTAAGTGATATCTATACTTCATAATGTTAAGTGTGTCACATGACTTGCTCACACATATCATTTAATTGTCTTCCAGGGTAATGGCTCATCAACGTAATCCATTGTATACAGCAGCGGAGCAGCAGGAAATTCAGAACAGCCTGGTGCAGCACTATAACCTGCTTTTTTCCAGGGCCAGCCAGCACCAGCATGAGCGTACTGCACTGTGGCAAGACCTTGTTTGCCGGGTAAATGACATAGGCATGCAAAACCGGACATATGAGCAGGTACGCCATCACTGCAGTGATTTAATTAGACATGTCCGGCGGCGTGCGTCTGATATCCATAGGCAACAGCTTGCCACAGGTGGTGGGGCGGCCATACATCCCCCCCTCACCAGAGCGGAGGAGCTGCTCCTAAGTGTGGTGGCTCTTGGCCTACAGCAGCAACAGCATCACACATGTGTCATCATGGAGGCCGGAGCCACCCAGCAGGATGACATGGAGTGTGCAGGTAATATGCCCTAGCTGTAGACTACCGTTACCTGCATTGTTAGAATATGCATATGTGAGATGTGTACTGTGTGTTTAGCAGTTGTGCTGCCTATCGTGTGCATTACTGATATTTGGAATAGTATCTGTACACCTGTGACTGTTGACTGCTGTTCCACTGTAGTTTAGCACACTCACAGTAGCAATGCCACAGTTGTGGCCACTGACAAACTGTGTCATATTCTTGTAGGTCCCTCTGGTGTGACAGCAGGGCAGACAATACATGCTGGTGAGTGTGTTAACACTTTAATATTGGTAATGACGTTCATGTCATAGGTGAGGTGTAAGCCATGTACACGTAACACACCTACACATAATGCATGCTGTGCATGTTTGCTGTGAGACATCAATCATTTCAGTAAAGTCAGTAGCTGCCTCAATCACATGCAATGCACAGTGCAGCAGACACAATTGTGGCAACACTGTACTACACATTGGATATGCATAGTTGCTACAGCTGTACACAACAGAACACGTTTATCATATGCAGTACACGAAACATGCTACATTTGGCATTAACACACACACATGCTGTAAGGTCACACTTCTGTATCCCACATGTCATGCACACACACATGATGTACCTCAGGGGTAGAGGCCTATCATGGGGCTGTGCAACACTCTGCAACACATAACGCAGTCATATTAGTCAATGCTCCCTATTGGGCACCTCTCACACCCATGTACAAGGTGGCTGTGCAATTGTGAATGTAGCCACGGCACTGCAGTTCAGGTACAGCATGCTAGGCGGTGGTCTTGCACACATGAGTAGCCATGAGTGACCACAAGATGCATATTGATGATGGCACAGGGTACTACACCCCATCCAGTTACAGTGACCACAGTACTACTCATAGCAGTCATTGCTTTGCACCTCAATGTTGTGTGTGTGCAAACATATGCCAGTATACACATTATGCACAGCAATTGCTATCCAAAGTGTCACATATATGTCCTGGAATGCTAGTGGGTATATAGGTCACTTGACACACATTGGGTATGTGTGGTGTTTAATGTTGTAGTCATGTAGCATGCCATGCCATGTCTGGCACCGACATATCTGCAATATGTCCCACACACACCATAACCACTGTACACTGGCCATGTTGAGCATTGGGGTTCCTTCACGTCAACATGCACCATGCATCCAGTGTGTGTACATAGCATGCATGTGCTACACCCGTGTCGACTATTATCTGCTATGGACACAGACACTGTACTCAGACATGGATATCTATGTGTCACACAGATAACACATGCAGCCATGGCATGTATACTTGTGAGTGATGGTGCACAGGGCATTGCAGAGCTGATAATACCTGCACAGCAATGTTGTGTCCATGTACACATTGTGTTCCAGGGTGTAGCCAATCACTGAACAACTACACAGTTGCATCAAAGCCATGTATATTGCCATTAAATAGGGGCATCTACATTTGCATGGTCTTGTGCAACACATATTCTGCATGCTGACACGTGTGTGGTGGCTGTTTACCTTGTGATACTGACACCCACCTTCACCCACTATAGATTATGTTTTGGATTGCTGGTGTGTGTGTGTGTGTGTGTGTATGTGCTGTAGTGAGGAGTGTATTAGTGTTCATGTGTTCATGTGTGCACGTGTTCATGTTTGCACGTGTTCATGTGTGCATGTGTGCATGTGTATGTGTGCATGTATGCATGGGTACATGTGTGCACGTGTTCCTGTGTGCACGTGTTCATGTGTGCACGTGTTCATGTGTGCATGTGCAGACCGTAAAGTGTGTTTCCTGTCTTCCTCTCACAGGTGCTGAGTTAGGGCTGGCCGCAAGCAGCAGGGAACCTGAAGCCACTGCCACGAATAGTGGTGATGATGAGACATGTAATTTGGCACAGGAAGGTTTGACAGGGTCTGTCGTTGGTCCGCCAATCGACAGTACACAGCGTTCAACCCCATCTATGTGCACACTCATACTGCAATACATCCCTCACCACCAATGGCCATAGGCGATGGACAGCATACAGTTGGCATTGACCAGCAGTGTGTGGTACCCATGGCACTTGCATCCCCTCACAGCACCCATAGCCATATTCCTGGAATGGTACCTCATAGGCAGAGGTTCAGGGGTTCTCAGCGGAGCACCGCTGGTCGTATTGCCCCTGGCAGGCGTGCCCTCACAGGTCTTATGACGCCCAGTATTTTCCAGGCTGTAATGCAGGCTCAGGCATGTATGGAACGGTACACCAAGCAGGGACTTAGGGCGCAGAGGGCACATTACACCGCTATCAATGACAGCATCCGTGACCTTGCCGGTGCCATCCGGACTTACACTGAGTTCATTGATAGACATTGGGGAGACATTAGATGCCCTCCACAATATGTCTTCCATGAGCCAGGACTGTGCGGGATGGTTGCGACGTTGACGCGAATGCATGCCAGCGACAGCAACAGCTGGCAGTGGTCATGGACAGCCCACAGTTCACAGCCGCTCCCGTAATGGCAGTACCAGCCCCAGCAATGCTGGGGCTGGCCTGTCCATTGACCATCCCAGTAGAACACGTGCACGTGGCTCTGGCCAGTTCCAGTAGGGACATGGGTCCAGTCGTCATACCTCTGCCTCTGATGACAGTACCCAGTAAGGGTTGGTACCCGATACTGTCCGTAGCACCCCTGCCAGGCACAGGTACTGTGTCTGTGGCCAGAGACAGTGATCTGTACAGCCTAGCAGGTACAGTCTGTGGCTGTCCCACAAACTACTGTATATGTCAGCCACATGGTGGAGCTGTGTGCATGCAGACACACACACATTAACCAAACAACTAGGGCTCACACATACACACACACATTACATCAACATTGGCCCATGCTGTACTGTTGTCCCTCACACACACACACACACACACACACACACACACACACACACACACACACATGTCGAGTGGATGGGTCAGTGTCAGGCTCTGGCAAACAACAAAATGCCCTGTGCATATGATGATACCTGTGTCGCCTCCTGTCATCTGTAACATTGACGGAGGAAGAGGCTAACATGGTGCTGATGCACAGGGTGACACTATAGCAGTGTAGCAATATTAGCAAGTTGTCAATAGGAAAGTGTAATGACATCCTTGTAGGTATATCTGAGCAGACATTATGCATCAAAGCTCTGATTGTCAGTGTGGCATTGTTTACACCACTGTTAGGTCTGAGTATATATTGTCTACCCATGTGTCACTTGGCTGAAGTGTAATGTGTTGCCAGCATGTGTTAGTGAGTGGACAGCACATTTGTGATGTGTGCAGTACAGATTAGCAAGTGTACATCTGTGAACATGGTGGGTGCGCACTGTCTGCATGTACGTGCATAGTGGACACATGGGACGTGTGTCATACCCTGTTGTACACATTGTTAACATCTCATAACATCTTTCAATGGACAGTATGCATTCTACTACATTTATGTACCAACATGGGTAGACATGTGTGTATGACATGGGTTGACACCATGCTGTGGGTGATACTGTTAATATCTGTCAATGATTTGTGGTCTGGTAGTATACACAACCTCAACAGCATGACTATAAGCAATCATTGGATGATGTCCTGACAAATGACACACAGTCGTAGGGAACTCAGTAACAGTTGGATCCTTCCGGTGCTACACTATAACACTGACCAGTGGTAATGACCACCACCCATTCTTGTGACCACACCTGTTTGGCATATAGCCCCCTTAGGTACATGCAAACACACTAGGGATGTGTCCATCCATATCTGGAAATGCATGCATTGGCCCACAATGCATTCCCTGGATGGGACGCTTATCCTACACAAGGGTATAATACAGACAGATACCTGTTGTCTGATACATGCTGTATAGCAGTAAGCCGACTATGGCATAGTGATCCACATGTACTATACATACTATCCCGTCAGTACCACACAGGTGGTAGCCCTCAACATGTATGTTGGGTACCAATGTGTACATACGGCCACATGTTATGTCATGTGTCCCTTGGTATCCACATATCCATAGACATTGTGGAGTCCCAAGGTGTATCACATAAGACATTAGAGGCCTGAATGCATATGCACAAGGCAGTTGTACACCTATAAAGACTGTCCATTATTGGCAGTCGTTGTGTATGAACATGTCTGACATATACCCCAGGCATATACCCTCACTCACACTACTCTTAGGTAACTGTCATGGATGTGTGTGGCACAGATGACCTTGGCCACAGATCACGACAGTGGACGGCCTTGTCACATACATACATATGTGACCTACGATCTGAGAAGCAGCGGCACAACCTGTCAATGGAAACAAATGTATTCATGTAGTATGCAGGCTTCACACCTATGTACTGATTGAGGGGACATGTACACATATATTTTTGCACCGCAGATACCTGATGTGTGCAATGCACTTACTGTTGCAATCATAATATGTCATACCATAGTAAGAGCAAAGCCAACACTGCATTGACCAACACTCAGCGTTTGCAGGATTTAAACCCCTACCTCGCTATGTTATGATACTAGAAAGAGAGATGCATTAACACGGCGCACTATTTGCTTTATTGGGAGTTTTACTTCTCCTGCTGTATTTATAGGATGGTGACATCATCAGTCTTTCCAAAGAGGAATGTACCTCTTTCAGTGTGTTTTCCCAGTCTCCAAAAAGGCACTCTTTTCAAAGACAATTGCACACATACACACAGTTAGCATTTGCAGGATTTAAACCCCTACCTAACTATGTTATGATACTTGAGAGAGATGCATTAACACAGCGTGCTATTTGCTTTACTGGGTGGTTGCACTTCTCCTGCTGTATTTATAGGATGGTGACATCATCAGTCTTTCCAAAGAGGAATGTACCTCTTTCAGTGTGTTTTCCCAGTCTCCAAAAAGGAGCACTCCTTTCAAAGACAATTGCACACATACACCTACACCAACCCCAGTCAGTATTTGCAGGATTCAAACCACTATCTAACTCTGTTATGACACTAGAGAATGATGCATTAACATGGCACGCTATTTGCTTTATTGGGTGGTTTCATTTCTCCTGCTGTATTTATAGGATGGTGACATCATCAGTCTTTCCAAAGAGGAATGTACTTCTTTTCGTGTGTTTTCCCAGTCTCCAAAAAGGGCACTCCTTTCAAAGACAATTGCACACCCCACCCACACAGACAGCATTTGCAGGATTCAAACCCCTACCTAACTATGTTATGATACTTGAAAGTGATGCTTTAATATGGCACGTTATTTGCTTTATTGGGTGGATTTACTTCTCCTGCTGTATTTATAGGATGGTGACATCATCAGTCTTTCCAAAGAGGAATGTACCTCTTTTAGTGTGTTTTCCCAGTCTCCAAAAAGGGCACTCCTTCCGAAGACAATTACATACATACACACACCCCACCCACACAAACAGTGAGCATTTTCAGGATTCAAACCCCTACCTAATTTTGTTATGATACTAGAGAGAGATATGTATTAACATGTCACATTATTTGCTTTACAAGGTGGCTTCCCTTCTCCTGCTGTATTTATAGGATGGTGACATCATCAGTCTTTCCAAAGAGGAATGTACCTCTTTTAGTGTGTTTTCCCAGTCTCCAAAAAGGGCACTCCTTTCAAAGACAATTGCACACATACATACCCACCCCCCCCCCACCCAGTCAGCATTTGCAGGATTCAGACCCCTACATAACTCTGTTATGATACTAAAGAGAGATGCATTAATACGGCACGCTATTTGCTTTATTGGGTGTTTTCACTTCTCCTGCTGTGTTTATAGGATGGTAACATCATCAGACTGGACAAGGTAATGTGTGTACACTTTGTTTTATGCCATTCCAGGAATGCTCCATGTGGGTCATCGAGTGTCAAAAGCTTGAACAGGAACACTTAATCCTTACCTTGTGTGATCTATCTGTGGACACATTGACATTCCTTCATATGTCAACACATATTTATGCACAGCTTGTTGGTTTTCTGGGTACTACATGTGTCTGGGATGTTGATAATGGGCTATTCAATGTCTATGTGAGACGTGTAGCTGTGTTCAGTGACGTATGTCCTGGGTGGCTGCCTTGCAAACAGTCTAGCATGTTTGGGAACCATGATCCGCACATGAACATACCACAGTTAGTGGGGTTGTGTGTATGTCAGCTTCCAATAGCTCTGTTTATGACTTCAACCATGATGGACTACATGGCCTTGCAGATCAGATTTCATAGTCGTACTGGACTGTACTTACCATGGTGTGTTGTGCACCAACACTTGTGTGTAGTGACATATGTTGCTGTAACACATTCAACAGTTCCACATTCTGTGTAGGGGGGGAGGCTCAGCTGACTGCTCAGGTGCAGGATCTGTTTGTTCTGTAGTTTATTCATGACACATATTGTGAATCAATGTATTCCACTTGCTGCCATGCTTTTGGCATTGGGGGTAGCTGTTCATCCATTCTACATGTGATATATCCTGGTATTTTGATATGGACTATCATCAGTGGGAGGTGGGTCTGTATATATGGGCCTGTCTGTCAGGATGTCGGCATAGTCAGTCAGGTACAGTTGGCCCTGACTCATGACATATATGAGTGTACATTGCTATATATGACATAGTTGTCGGAGGTGTCATGATTCAGTCTGGACTCCTTCTCAGCTACTCTTTACAGAACACCAATGAACCTGAGCACTAATCCCTGTTATACTCTTTTACACACTTGACACCCTGCTAATCCTTTGTGATCTGGCTACAGTGTATGTCATCATAATATCCTGGCATGTCCAGGGGTCGGTTTCGTGTGTACTCTCCAGTCCAGCTGGTGAATATTGTGATGTTGACACAATGTCACATCTGCCTCATGTACACAGACAACCCTCTCCTCCTCCCGACAAACTCAGCTATATGTGTGAGATGCACCTATAGAGACATACAGGGTGCTGAACTCTCTTGACCCATGACTGTCACAGTCTATCAGGTGGTGAAGGTAACCACACACAACACATATCAGTCTCACATATCCTCTGGTGACAGCACTCAAACCACATTATCACACATAGACATACTCGGATGCTGTAAATGAACTCTGCCTAAGCAGCAGAGACCTCCACAGCAGGCACACACACAACTACTACCCCACTACAATACCCACATATCACATAGTTCACAATGTCAGTGTGCCACACAGTCACTGCCCTTCAGGTTAGACAACTCACCTAGTACACTTGTAATAGGTGACACTTATTGTCAGAAACACTGATGTACCACTCACCAGCCCAAACATGGGACTAGCCACTTTGGGCTGTCTGTCGGGTGCCAGGATCTGCCACATAACACATGCAGTCAGGTCACTCCAAAACAAGTACAGGACTGGCACCATCATTGTCCATGCTGGTGCATAAAACATCGGACGTTACTCCCTGGACCACATGACATGGTATATGGAGGAACACTCTGATCATGTAGCCCAGGCCAGTATTATCCTGACCTTGTCTAACATCTTGCACCCACCAGTTATGATGTCAAAGTATACAGAAAAACATATCACATTTAACAGTTGGCTAACAAATTGGTGTCATTCATAGGGGATACAGTGTCTGTCAGCCTGTGGTGACATGCTCGACATGCCACGTAGCTTCAGTATTCACAGCTTGCACCTGTCACACTTGGACCTTCGAATGCTGGCTAAGGTTCTTGCTACCACCATAGTGCATTTGTTGAGCAGGGCTCAATAGACAAACCCACCTCCATAGACATTACAGGTTATATGACACTAAGGGCTCAACACCAGATGTGTTACCCTCCTATTGCGGCCACTCAGGACTCTCCTCAGTATGGAGGATAGAGATATCTGTGCACTAACAGACGCCTAGTTCAGGCTCACATATGCACACCAGCACTACAAGGTTATGTTTCATACCATGCTTTCTAGCCACAGGACTTGGAACGGACAACACAACTAGGGGGAGTATCCATATACATCACAGATACACACACCTCCAGGTTAGTAGCACTGCACAAAGCATCACAGACCATACATATACAACCACCATGGTGCAGAACTGCCTTTCAGTTTGTTGCCTGCTACTGACCACCCTCCCATACTCAGGAACCACACTCGGCATTCCTGGGAACAGTGGGGAATATGGAGGTCTCCACAAACAACATAATATTGGGTGACTTCAAATACACTAATATTGACTGGGGATACTACTCAAGCCCCAACACCCTCGCCCTACAGTCGCTACAATTTGTTAATTCATATGCTATGGCACAACCAGTCACCACAGCCACAAGGGGGACTACATATTGGACCTGATCATCACCAACATGGGGACTCTATGTTCCACACCAGCGATATACCCCTCATTGGTAAGGTCAGAACATACATATATCTCACTGGACATACATATACCCTCTACACACCCATCCTGGGTATTTTTGGTGGACTTCTCATGAGCCAATGTCTCACTTCACCAAAGCAAGGTGGTATCCTTCAGAGACCCTGAGACAGTGGCAAATACGGCTCCGACTGCTGAATCCTTTACATACACATTCTATGGACACCTAGTGGACTGCATGGATTGTGCTATCCCAAATAACAACAGGGCTCACTCCTCCAATGGCAGGGGACCTGTCTGGTAGACCTCAGCCATTAATAAGTTGTTCAACATCAGGAAGAAGCTACTACATGATAGAGCACAATCCCAGACAGGGAAAGCATCTGTGATCTGTACTAGCAGACAGCTACAATCACTCATGAACTTATCTAAGGGCTGCTTCTCAGGTACAATTGCACCAGACATGTAGAAATGTCACAAGGCCTTCTTCAGTTATGTCAGGAACCTGGGTGGACACTCACTGATATGTTGTGTGTTACTGCATACTGACTAAACTTACCCTGAACCCACTGGCATTGCCAAAATCCTGGCAAACAGGTTCATTGCAGATGTCTCCCCCCCATCCCCCCTAGGGAGCAACTATCCATCCCAACAGAGTGTAACCTCCCTGACATCACACAGTAACAGGTGAGTGCTGCCCTCCCCAAAGCATTTATCACAGAATCAATGGGACCAGATGGTGTCCCGACATGCATCTTACACGAGCTTCATGACAGACGTAACCCTCACATTACATCACTGTGCAATATCAGAGTTACTACACGATATGTACCCATGGAATGGCATACAGTGACAGTGGTCCCACTACACAGAGTTGGTGCCACAATGGACCACAGACAATATTGTCCTATAAGCCTAACTAGCCTGTTCTGCAACACTATGGAGCATATTTCCATGGGTCTCTTACACATACACATCGGGAACCTACAGACACTGTGTCCTACACATTTCAGTGTTGTTGTGGACAGATCTTGCCTCTTGAACATGTTTGTATTCTTTACATGGTTAACAGGTCCATCGACATAGGGACAGTTGTCCACACAGCCTACCTGAACCTTGCAAACCCCTTCCACACAATAACCCACTGGGCCATTATGCATAGGCTCACCAGCGTCGATATGGACACATATCTCATATGGTGGATTGCTACCTGGATCAGGGTTAGCACCCACATGGTCAGAATTGCAGGTGCCATGTCTGACTATACACCAGTTACACGTGGCATTCCACACGGCTCAGTCCTGGGACGTCTCTTATTCAGTATATATTTGTCTGACGTACAGGCTACCACAGGGGGAATAAGGCTGACCTTGTTCGCACTTGACTGCAAACTGTGTGCCATAATTTACTCTCCGGCTGCCACATGCATACTCAAACAGGGTCTCACAGAGATGGATGACTGGTGCCTGAGCCATGGCCAACAGCTAAATGCCATTGGTTGCATAGTCATCCCCTTTGGGAATAGCAACATGACCACACATTACCACATTGGTAGTACTCCATTACATACGGTAGGAGTTGTTAGGTGATTGGAGACATGGCTTTTTTGTACTGTCGCCTTTGACGTTCACGTTGCCAAAGTGGTTGGACAGACCTTCTATATAAGCCAACTTATACCATATGGTTTCACATGTAGATCGAGTGAGGTCATTGTGCCCCTATACTCATCACAACCATGCTAGGTTACAATGCCACGTTTGGGGTGTACCTTGCCCAACACCTGCAGCAACTGTACTAGCCACAGAAGTTCATCACCAGGCAGATGTAGGGACTCACACAGATGACCAGCTCAGTTCGGATGCAGTAACTCCAGCTATACTCGGTCGCTTACCACCTACTCGGATATGATGTGTGCCTGTTGTTTATGGAAATACCCAACCCAGAATTTCTGGACATGCTCCACCTCAGGATATCCGACTCCTTTGGAGCTACACACTTCAGGTACATATACCTCAGCACAGATGTTAATTGGACATGCTGGAGGGACAGATTCTTATCCCAGGGCCTCCACTCACTCCGGATTGTGATCACAGTTTCAAATAGGCAGAGCCATCCACTGACCACCTACAGGGGACATCTTGACGGCTGTATGGGTGATCGTATGTTTACCCCTGGGATATCTTGTGTGTCCCTGCTAGACAGAGGCACACTAGCCTAGACGTACATGGGCTATCTTGTGTGACCTACTATTCACTGGCACAGTGTAGTAATCTGACAGGGTTGCACAAGCCAAACACACTCTGGCTAGGCTTGTACATGCCCTAGGGCAGATAGCCTAGTATCAGAGAGAGGTATCATTTCCAGAGTTCCTACTGAGCCAGTGTATGTGCTAAGCATTGCCTCTTTGCCAAGGCCAAAGCATACTGGGCACGCCTCCTTCTGCCTACTGGGGCAGGCTCAGGTTCTTCCTCCTCTGAGTCACCCTGTGTCTGTGCAGGCCTTGGCAATGGTGGGGGGCTGTTTGGCCCTGCCCCATGCTGGTCCTGCTGCATCTGTTTTTGCAGGATCATGTTATGTAGCATAGCACATACCATGACAATTTGGGTACATGTAGTTGGTGAGTACTGCAAGGCTCCATCAGATGTGTCCAGGCACTGGAACCGTGACATGAGCAGCCCAAACACACGCTCGATTACATTTTGTGTTTGTGCGTGTGCCTCATTATGGCGTTCCTGTTCAGGTGTGTGTGTGTTTCTGATGGGTGTCATCAGCCACGGCTCCAGTGCATAGCCAGCATCCCCCACTAGGTGACCATGTGGGATGTCCCCATTGGCAAATGTCTGGTCCAGCTGTGTCAGATGCCAGATATGGGAATCATGGCAGCTTCCAGAGCAGCCAGCATACACATTCCATATTATGTCCTGGGCATCACACATGGCCTGGCAGTTGATGGAGGGGAAGCCCTTGTGGTTGAAGTAGACATGACCCCGCTCACCAGCTGGTGCTTTGATGCATATGTGCGTGCAGTCTATTGCACCCACTACCTCAGGGTTTTCCGCTATTTGCTGGAAGACATGCATATTGCTGGCCAATACCTCACGGGAATTGGGGAAATATACATGATCACTGACATGTGCTGACATGGCATCCAGGAATTGGTGCGGTACCCTGGATGTTGATGCCTGTGATATCCCCATCATATCACCAGTTGGTCTCTGGAAGGTACCTGTTCTTAATATTCTTAGGCCAACACATACCTTGGTTTCCACTGGGATGGGTACCCCTCTGTTGGTTCTGTGTGTGAGGTGTGGCCTGCACAGCTCAACAATTTACTGCAGGAGGTCTCTGTCCACTCTATAGCGCTCCACTATCTCCTGCTTATGTAGCCCCTGGTAGGTTACCCTGGGCCTGCACACTCTTCTCCGTCTCCTCACTGTAGGTTGTCCAGCAGCATTTCCATTGTCACCACCCTCAGCATGTTGCATATGTTGCCTTATAACAGCAATGGCAGCCCCTAACATTTCTTTGTCTCAGTAAAGCTTTTTCAGTTTTCACTTCTATTAGCTTACTGCAGTGTCTCTTGTGAGAAACATTATGGACTGTTGTTTGCAGAGTTTTAAGTGCTAGGCTGGGCTGGGCTACTGTACTGCCTGTGTAATTGCCTGATTCTGATTGTTTTCACCTGATAGCTCTGCTAGTACTCCCTGGTAGCTTCCTACTATTTGTTTTGCTTCCTATTTCCTTTCAGTTTCCTCGGGGGGGGGGGGGGCAACACCATGCACACAAGAGCAAACACGCTCACAGCAGCTCTCACACACGCACACATGCTTACAATGACTACAACTTGCTTATTCGGGTTAAAACTCACTCACACCGGCGCTAACACGCTTACAATACTTTAAACTGCCTTATACATGTTTACTCTGGCTTAAACATGCGCACTCACGCTTACACGCGTGCACACTGTCTTACTCGGGTTTACAGGCGTGCACACGTGCGCATACCCGCTCAGCAAGAAACTTTGGTGTTATTCATGGCATACACCTTCCATTTCTTGACTTTACCTAGCCTACCTGTTGACACACCTCTTTCAATGATGTGTAAATGACAGCTGACACATGCCACTCTGCTCCAATGAGCTTCCCTTCTTTCATACATACCCCACTCGTGATGTCACCTATCTTCTACTCTGTTACTCCCCTTGTCCTACTCCTACACTCCACTGACTGTGCTCATTTGCTATGTAAACCTGCGATTCAATATCCTAACCCTACTTTGCATAGGATCGCCTACTAATGCTTGGTTACATCTCTTAGACTGTGCTTCCCCCCTTAGCAACCTCTACTCGGTGGACATGTTGTCTTCAGCCTGCCATTCCCTTGCATTGTAAATTAACAATTTACATGAAATCCACATTTGTGGGTTTTAATTTTTATTTTTCTGGTTTTTAGAGTGCAGCCCGTTTGCTCGGCGCTGCGCTATGCTTAAACATCGGAAATCGGAGAAAAAAATTTTTTTTTTCTTATTGCATCGGGAAACATTGCCATTGGCCATATATTTGGCCATTGGCATGCTTCCTGCACTGGATGCAACCTTTATTTAGAGCTGTCTCGGCTCTGTTTTGCTATTTGTAGAACGGTACTCAGTTGTCAACTGAGTACATTTCTGCAGATAACACTGCTCTTACTCGGTCAGGTTCAGGTTTCTTGAATCACAAATCTGCCTCATTTGCATGCCTTTCGCCTGCAATTGAGGTAATTTGCATAACCCGGCCCTGTCCGTGTAAGAGCCGTTTTAGGAGCTCTCTTGCATGCCCCTTCAGGCTGTTCCTGGATCGCTCGTCGGACATGATGGCTGCATGGAGTCTTACTCTACTCTTAGACTCCGTGCAAGCCATCATGAATCTGGCCCCTTGAGTGAAACAGTACACTTACAGGCATAGCTTTTTGTGGTGGTTCATTATCAGCTAGCATAATTCTGTGCAAAAGAAACAAAACAAAAAATATGTAATTCCATGTAGGTTCACATGTCATATAGTTTAACTGACTATTCCATAGCTCATGCATGTGTCATTTACTTCTGGCATATTACAGGAATGCAAACATTTAGCTGTGATGTACAGATGTACTTGGTATTATGCTTTTATAGCCAGTTTTACCACAGTGATGGTCTATCACCTGTTTATTCCTTTTGTTATTCTAAGGCATCTGGTCTGTTGTCACCCTATTGAATGCATCTCACTAGTGACTACATAGTACACGTTCTGCCCATAACCTTTCATGCCTGCATAGTTCATTACTACTATTCTTCCTCCTGACCAAGTGTGACAAATTAAGACAACCCCTCTTGCTCAACAATCCCCTGATCTTCCATTTTTCTGGTTCACTGATCAATCTCGGTTTATCTGTGTCACAATCAGGACTCTCTTCCTCTGCATCTCAGAGCCAGGCTATACATTCTATATCTTTCACAGTGCTATTTTTCAGTACATGGCTGCATTCAATTTTTTTTCTGATTTACAGCTAAAATGTTCCAAAGACTGGAATATTGTGTGACATATAATGGCATTATCCATTGTGGAATGGACAGCATGGTTCAATGCCTTAGTATTTTATTAATTACTTGAATATTTTCATTGCAAAATTACATAAAGAAAAAAAATGTAATAATGGTCGACAGTTAAACAAGTCTTTAAAAGAATATCACAATATTGTAAGAGACATCTACTTTTTAATATATAAATAATAAATCATTGTTAGCTTTTAGAACTTGTAACTGATGGATGGCTAATGCTGTCATTTAAAGATAACACAAAACTGAAAAATGTTTATGCAACATTAAACTGGATTATAAGAACTTTCTAATACAAAACTAGTACTTAATGTTCATTTGGGACTAATTAGCTGAAACTGATTAAATCTGGAAGCTCTTTTCAATTTATGTTACATTTTCCTATCAAATAATTAAGTCTAGCTGTGATATTCTGTGGCCAAAGATTTGAAAGTAATTATTGTCTTTGTTCAGTTAATGAGGTGTCTAAACTTATCCAGTGAATGTGTTTTCCAGCATTACTTTTGTGCTGTTCATTTATTGGAAGACATTTGATAAGATACAGAGATGTGATAAAGCTAAAAGTACCTACAGTACAGGCAACATAAACCATCCAGCAGGGCATAGCAATGCATTCTACTATATCTAATTCTTGTCAGAGGGCTTTTAATCTTGATTATACGAGGAGATGAGGTGCACACAATAAAATAGCATCTTATAGCTAACTTTAATGTGCAAACTGGGAAAAGTTATGTGAGAGATCTCTATAAACTTAAAAAGAATAACAATGGGTCTATTTTAATTTCATTTTATAATAGTTATGAACAGAGTAGGCACCTTTTTTAATATCCACATTGCACATACACATTAAAACGCAGATGAAATAGCTTAGGGGGCAATGCACAGAGTCTATATCAGAACATTGAAGTATTAAAACTTTGAATGTTCTGATATCGAACACTATTCAGCAAACGCTAAGAATAATGAAGCTGCAGAACAGCAAATTCTTTCCTCGGGAAAAAGTTTGGTTGGCCGTTTCTGTGGCTTTGCTATTCTTAGCACTGTGGTGGAAAGTTACGGGTTGGATTCAGGTATTTGTGTGATTGTTTGTACATTAGGGTTATGGGAGGGTTAAGTGAGTTAGGGTTAGGGTGCGGGTTAGGTGTGTGTGCGATAGTGACAGACTTTAGGGTTAGGGGCAGTTTAACTGAGTTAGGGTTAGGGCGCAGGTTAGGTGAGTGTGCGATAGTGACAGACCTTAGGATTAGGGTTTGTGTTAAGGTAAGTGGGTAGATAGTAGTGTATGTTTAGTTTAGTGTAGCGTTAGATGTAGGAATTTAAGTGTATGTGTGTGGTTGCTTTTTGTTTGATGTGCTTGTGTTGTGTGTAAGTGTTTCGGAGCAGCGAATTTTTTCCATGGGAAAAAATTTGCTGTTCTTAATGTTCGACATTTTCATGTTTAGATGTTTTGGGGCCAATGAAATAGCGTTCGCTATTTAATTCTTTCGATAACGTGATATAAACACAATACACACACATATACACACACACACACACACACACACACACACACACACACACACACACACACACATATATATATTTATATATATATATATATACATGGGTCCCCTTCACATGGTTGACATTTCAAAATGCCAAATTTCATATGGCCAAGATGATATGGTCGTCATTTGAAATGTCGACAATGCAAAACTGGCATCTCCGTACAGTGCAGAATGAAAATATTTTCATTCCTGCACTGTAGTGCAGTCTCAGATTTGGTATATTTAAGTTATGGGGGTGAGGGGGTTGGATCCCCCCATGGGGGGGTAGCAATGTTTAGGTAAGTGTTTATTGTTTTTTACTTTTGTTTTTCATATGTTCTACATTTCAAATGGCGATCATATGGTCTCAGCCATATGAAATTCGACATTTTGAAGTGTCAAACATATGAAGTAGATCTATATATATATATATATATATATATATATATATATATATATATATATATATATATATATTTATATGTATATGCTCTAATGCCACCAGTATTACCCTTGGGGTTCGAAATTAGTTGGCGTTTGGTGGATTGGGGTAGGGAAATAGAAAGGAAGGGATTTAAATGCTGGCAGCATCACATACACTGTTTCTTCATGTTATGGATTTTTCCCAGGCACTAGCTTCCATAGTAGTGATGTATAATGTATGCCTGGGCAGGGAATGGGGACCAGTCTGTAAGGAAGTGTCCACCCTGGTGCCTAGGCAGCCCTGCTTCATTGTCCATCCTACATGCCCAGACAGTTAATTGCCCAAAATCCAGGCCTCTGTCAGGGCTTAATGAGTGGACTGCCTTTTACCACAATGGTCTCTTAACACTGAGCCCACAGACCTTTTTTTAAAATTACTGGGTATAACTGTAGAACACAGTTTCTGCTCCATCTTTGTAAATTTTGCAATAAAATATCTGTGCTTGAATACAAGTTTTCATTTCTATATGCTTCTTCAAAGAATATGAAACAGAAAGAAGAGAAGGGGTGGCAAGTATTTTCTAAGTTCAGAAAAGTCAAAGAATTTAAACTAACAATGTGAATTTATATAAATAACATTTCTTTATGGTTGTATATGTTTATTCTGAAAAATACATGGTAAAAACACTCAGTGCTATGGACATGCCCAAATATGCATACCTCTCAATGACTACAATTTAGGCTTTCTAATTCACTCTTGTCCCTCCTAGATTTACTGATGTTCTGCATTAAAGTCAGACTTGTTTATGAGAGCACATTGTTAAATAAATAAACAGAGTAGGTTGGATGGATAGCTGGATACAAATATTCCCAATCACCCACTCTATAGGGTTTGGTATATGAAGACCTTTGATTACAAAAAAATAACATGCTCGTCTTTCTGGCATACTCTATGTATTATAAAGATGAAAACTACAATTGTAATGCACTAAGGATGAAAGGTATCCATATGAATTAATTCTGAATTTGGATTAGCCTAAGCATTTGTATGGGTCTATATTAGAACACTGAAGTTTCACTACTTTGGATGTCCTAATATCGACCCCTATTCAGCGAACACAGAAAGTAGCGAAGCTGCAGAACACCAAATTTCTTCCTAGGGAAGGAATTCAGTTGGCCGTTCCTGTGGCTTTGCTATTTTCAGCACTGTGGTGGAAAGTTACAAGTCGGGATCAAGTAAGTGTGCGATTGTGTGGACATGAAGGTTAGGGTGGGGTAGGTGAGTTAGGGTTAGGTTGCGGGTGAGTGTGCGATAGTGACGGACCTTAGAGTTAGGGTTTGGGTTAAGGTAAGTAGATAGCTAGTGGTGTATGTACAGTTTAGTGCAGGGTTAGATGTAGGATTTTAGGTGCATGTGTGTGGATTGCTGTTTGTTTGATGTGCTTGTGTTGTGTGTATATGTGTCGGAACAGCAACGTTTTTCCCTGGGAAAAAAATTTGCTGTTCTGCATGTTCGATATTGTCAGCGTTCATTGAATAGGTGTTGATATTAGAACATTCGACATTTAAAGAGTTAGTGTTCTAATATAGACCCCATTTGTATCAATGTACAGTACGATCAATTCATTAAACTGTTAAACTAACATTTTGAGATTAAATTTCTAATAATTTCAAAAAAATAATAAGTATGCTTAAACCATTACAGTCAGAGAACTAACCAAAATGTGATACTGTATATGAAACAAGGTGTTATAAACTGTGTATTTCATTAGTTTCAATGAGACGTTTAGAGGCATATTGGAAAGTGACAATAACAGCAAAACATGCCAGACAACAATACTATCTGATCATATCAGCATATTCCAAGGAGTTTGAGACTGGCTTAAGTATGAAACCTGCAGAAAGGATACTCAACAGAAAGCACAAGGTACAGGCTGGTGCAACCTAAACCCGAAAAACAATCATTTTTTTACAAGAAGTAAGAAGTTATGCTACATGTGTCGTTTATTAATTTATTTTATTGACATTTAATTACTGTGAAAGTCCAACTGGATAGGAGTCCATTTTCAGCAGAAGATTGAAGAGAAAAGCTCCAAATTATTACAAAACATTTTAAGAATAATAATTTTACAGTCTTTAAAAATGATACAAAAACAAATACAGTTAAAATAAATATACAATATTAAACATAATATGAAAACTTTGGTTAAGAATACATACAAGTTATGTGGCAGTAATACAACAGAAATTTTAGCCAGGTTATAGAGAAATTAAATTTAAATTAGTATAATACGAACAGGAATTGCTATACAAAGTGAGAGAAAAGCAGCCGTATGCTATATTTGGAGAGAAAGTCAGGGCAAAGAAGTTGATAGAAGTAAGGAGTGAGTTAAGAAGGGAGACTAAGGAGGTGTAAGGTATGAACAGGTATTTGTTCACAATTAGAGATATAGTTTATGCTAGTGTTTTTACAAGAACTGAGCCAGTTTTTTGGCTAGGATGTCTTTCAGAATAGTTTTAAAGGACAGCAGGAAGGGTACTGACCTGATGGATAGAGATAAGGAGTCCCAGGATAGGAAAATCAAACTACTAAAGTCTTTATAAGGAGCTTAGGTACTGCATCTGTGGAATGCTTTTATATGGACTGATCCTGTTATAGCAAAACACAGTGTCAGTAAATGAACAAAAATAGCAATTGTAGCAAAAATACTAAATGTATTTGAAATGATGAACCAGCCAATTAAACTGCAAATGACCAATGCATGTTTTCAATATGTCCTCATCAAAAGAAAGAATTATTTGTGCCTTGTATTAAATAATAAAAAATGTGATCTACTGCAAGCATTTATATGCTCCTTGCTCATGAGATACTTGCTCAAAAAGTCAAGTACACTACCTTTCACTAACTCAGTCTTTTGTAACTAGTTAGTGCTCCCAACACCCTACCTGCTAAAACTGTACAGCCCTACCAGAACCCTACATCTAACCATAAAACTCCCTTAATGTTCCTTGAACCTAAAATTCACATCATACTCCCTAACCCCAAGACAAACTTCAAACTTCATATTTTTAAAACTTTCTTCCTTCCTACCTCTTAAACCTAAAATCCTCATGCTGCTCCCTAAAACCTAAAACTCCCTTTGCAACCATTTCCATAATCCACAGTCCCAACCTTCCTATCAACTCAGCATTGCTGCTTATCTTACCATGCTCAAATCTGAATACTGTGCAACAACTGCATGCCTGAACTCATGTTTGAGCAAATCTGACTGCCTATCCAAACTAAAGGTCGCTTGAGTCCCTGGCTTTGAGGCTGAGGTCTATGATGGCTTGGAACTTGAGTCCTTCTTGTAAACCCTAAAAATGACACGGGAATATATAAATAAACAGTAAAAAAAATCTCTTACAGCTGGATGAATATTTCTCACATTGTTTTCCAAGTTAAAACACATGGCTACAGTATATCATGAAAAGTAAAAAAGAACTTGTGTCCTTAGTTGTGGTAAACGATGAAGGACCAACCTTCTGAAAGACAACTTGCTACAAAAATAAGTCCTAAACTGGAAACATATTTAGTTTGTGAGCCAACATATCCTGCATGTTTTTAAATCACTACAAAAATAATTGATTTGTGTGAAGAAATGTTTTTCATGGAAATGGCAAAACTGGAGATGTTAAGTTTCCATTTTAGTGAATTAGAAATCTGTCACACAAGGGTTTGCAAAAGTATACTCTTTAACAGTTTAAAGAAAGAAATAGTATTTAAAGAGCTTGGAGTGCTTGAGAAGAGGCAAATGAATCAGGGATCTGTCATGTAAAGGTTTTGCAAAAATACACTGTTAAGATCTCCAAACAACAAAATAGTAAATAAAGAGAAACTCATTGCATTAAAAAAATAAATCTAACTCTCACAAATGCCAAAATCCCTCTTGCTTAACTAAACAAGGAACTCCAGACACTGAGTATCTTCATGTGGCAAGTGATCAGATGCTTTCTGTTCCACCTGTTTCTCCTTAATTTGGGGACTCATTGTTCCAGCATGTTGTGAAATGGATATAGCCATGGACATGGATAGACATACCCGTGGTTCCTGTACTTCTATTTTATATTATAGATTAGTTGGAAGTTCACCAGATTTATCACACAGCACTGTATTCTTGCTTCATTTTTATGCAGACAGTAGTTGAATGGGCAGTGGTACCAGAGCTGCCAACTTGCCATCTTCCTGTGTAAACAGTCACTCCACCTCCATGCCATATTCCCAGCCCAGGTCTGCCTGTAATTATGTACCTGGTGTTACACGGATCAGGTGTCTCACTGGGCAAACCTTGCAGGTTTGTAAGCATAAACTTAAAGGACTATGTTTTAAGGGGGTTGTTTTTAATATGTTACTGCACTGTAGTAGTTTTGTAATGAGCATTACTGTGGGGAGTTTGCATGCAGGTGAAAAGTTAAAGTCACACTACCACTCTTTGCAGAGGTCGATGAATTGTGAGAAGTGGTTAAGGCAGTTTATTTATAGCTCTCAATGAATCAGGGGCAAATCTAGCAATAATTGGGGACACTAAAAATGTATTAGTACTTTTATTTTGAGACATTGACAAGATAAAAGAATATAAATTAATATGCATATTTATGTGAAAGAAGTTTATAACTCTCATTTGTCATTATGAATTCCCAGTCCCACAATTCCACTAGAGTGGGCAGGGTTGCACAATCATGTATGCTAATTTATGCTAATCAGTGTCCCAATTTTTGGCCAGTTGTACTTGCTTTTCATGGGCCTTTGTCCAGATTTTTGACGTTTGCAGGTTGAGAGATGTGTACAATATTCAGTCTCTCTTTTCTTTCCCGTGTCCATGTTTCTTTATTTAATTAATTTATTTATTTCATATTTGTTAACCAGGTTGGTCCTGCTGAGCCAAAAGTTCATTTTCAGAGGAAACTCAAGGAGAAACGCTCCAGTACAGTGCAAACAATTATGAACTTTTAGCATAATGCATGCCAAGACTTTAACATGAGGTAAACTATTCTAGACATAGCAGACATTTCATTAACATCAGAACAAGAAAAACAACAGAAATTTGATCAAATAAGTACTGTGAAAACAGACAGCTATATCTATATCTATATATATATATATATATATATATATATATATATATATTTATAAATGTTTCATCCCATGTGCCTTCAGATTTGCATTCCATTCTCCTATCCTTTGCTGAAGTTCTAGATCAGAGTCTGCCTGTACTGCCACATCGTCTGCATACAGCAGCTTTGTTGCTCTGACCCCTCCAACCTGTTTGCTGATGTAGTCCATTACCAGTGTGAACAACAGTGGGCTCAGAGCTGAACCCTGGTGTACACCCACTCCCACTGGGAACCCCTCAGTGAGGCCAAACACTGTTCGTACTTGAGTCACTGGGTCCTTGTACATAGCCTGTACTAATTCTAAAAATGTTTCTGGGACTTCAAACCACCGCAGTACTGCCCAGATCAGCTTTCTTTGGACCTTGTCATATGCTTTCTCCAAGTCTAGGAAAGCCCAGTTTGACTCTCTCCTCTTCTCTAGTTTCTTCTCAAGTATCTGTCTCAATGCAAACATCGGGTCAATTGTGCTGCATCCTGATCTGAATCCGAACTGTTCATCTCTAATCTTACATTCTACTATTCTGCGTATCCGTTTATCAATCACCCTCTCCAGAACTTTCATGTAATGTTGTAGGAGTTTGATGCCTCTGTACTGTCCACAGTTGTGGATGTCCCCTTTGTTCTTGTACACTGGCATGAGTATGCTTATTCTCCAGTCATCTGGAATACGTCTTTCTCTCCACACTGCAATTAGTACCCTCAGGAGCCATTTCTACCCTAGCTCACCCAGCATCTTTATCATATCTGCTGTGACCTCATCTGAGCCTGCTGCTTTCCCTGACTTCATTTTCCTTAGTGCTGCTCTTACTTCTTCTAAACTGGGCTCCTCTTCTGCTCTCATTGTAGGCTGTTTCTTGTGCAGTACCACTTCTGTGTGGCACATGGGATGAAACTAAGCACAGATAAGACAGTGGTAATGGCAGCAGATTGGGGAAATCAGAAGAAGCTGAGAACAGAGATAGATGGGAAGATAGTGAAACAGGTAAACAGCTTCAAGTATCTGGGAGGGGTGGTTGAGAAGAAGGGTAGTCTGAATGAAGAGGTCAAAGCTAGAATCAGAGGGGCTGCAGCCAACTGGCATAGAGTATCAGGTGTAGCCTATGATAGAAGAATGCCAAAGAAGCTGAAAAGTAAGGTGTACAAGACAGTGGTGCGACCAGTACTACTGTATGGTACAGAAACCTGGGCAGTAAAGGCAGAACAGTTGAAGAAGCTAGAGGTGATGGAAATGCAGTGCCTGAGAAAGGTGGTAGGATGAACACTGCAAGACAGGTGAAGAAATGATGACATAAGAGCAGAAGCCAAAGTAGCTCCAATTGCAGAAAAGATCAAAGAAAACAGATTACGATGGTATGGGCACGTGTAGAAAAGCAGAAGACAATCTGGTGAGGGAGATTTGGGACAGACAGGAAGAAGGTAACAGGAAGCGAGGGCGTCCAGCAAAGAGGTGGATGGATTGTGTGAAAGAAGATCTGCGACAATCAGGCATGAGCGTTGAAGAAGGCAGGAGAGTGGCACTGAATCGAGAGAGTTGGCGACAGTTAATATGATACCCCGACCCCATGTAAAAAATGGGAAAAAGGGGATGATGAGATATATATATCTATATATATATATATATATATATATATATATATATATATATATATAGTATGGGTTGATATTTGGTTGAATATTGCCCCTATTAAAGAGAAATAGAGTTGAGGGAGGTGGAGCTGAGAGAAAAAAAGTAAAGAAAATGAAAATGAATGAGGGGAGTTTTCATGTTGGGTCATTGCAGCGGCAGATCCAAGAGTTTGTAAGGAAGTTTTTTAGCTCTATTTTGAAAAGATGAATTTTTGTGATGTTTCTAACAGGGCAGGGGAGTTTGTTCCAGGTGTGGGGCACAGAGTATTTATATAATAGTTTGCCCATGTTTTTCTTGGGTTTGTAGGTATCTAGGAGATGTTGATATGAGCTTTGGGGTGAACAATTTTTTTTTTTAGGATAAGTTGGTTTTCAGTAAGCCATCTTTCAATAGAAAGGAAAAAGTTTTGGGTAAGTGTGTGAAGAGCAGAGATGCTATCAGATATGGCGATGAGTGTAGAGTCATCAGCATATTGTATGAGAAAAGAGAAAGTGCAGGAATTGTGGAGGTTGTTAGTTAAAATTTTGAATATCATCTGACAGATTGTAATCTGTTATTAAGGTAGCAGGAGAACCATTGAAGAGTGGAAGATGAGAGGTTGAGTTCAGATAGTTTTTTTTAGTAGTTTAGGTTGAGACACACTATCAAAGACTGTTGAGAGGTCAAGAAGCAGACAGGAGACAAGTAGCATGTCTCGTGCTTCAGTGACAACTTGAGTAAAAAATATAAGGGCATTAGCAGTGCTGTGGTTAGGCCGCAAACCATGTTGAGTAGGAGTCAGGAGGTTTTCTTGGATGAAAATTTTGAGAAGCTGTGAGTGTTATTTTTTCGAGAATTTTAGACAGTGTAGAAATAATGGCTATGCTTCTAAAACTGGAAGGGTCTGTGGAGTTTCTGCCTTTATGACGAGGTATAGTATATAATGTTTTCCAGACGACTGGAACTGTGTGTTCTTATATTGATCTATGTATTAGTATGGAAATAGGGTAGGCTATAGAGACTGCAGCAAGTTTAAGAAAGTGGGGTGGCAGGTTATCAGTAGAGGAATAACCTGGTTTTAGTTTATTATTTTTAAGTAATGCAATGATCGTTTTGAAGATAGTATGACATGTACATTATATCTACCAGTGTAGTTCTGTAACAAAATATATAACTCATTTCCTTCAATATATAGACACCTGTGTTCAGTAAAAAATTCCTAACCACCTTGTAATCTGATTCTCAAAACTTCCTTTAGGATGCCTGGCAAATGTAGCTGTCTAACACTATAACAGGCATTTTAGTATTCAAGTCTCTGTAGAGACAAAACTGCTAAAATTTCAGAAAACCTATTAAAGCCAGCACTTTATAATAGAACAGACTTATACTAGTTAATGCATGTGGCTTATAGTTTAGGATAATGACAAAAGTGATAGTGGAAATCTACCAAAGAGCAGTTTGACTGAATCTTCCTTAAAAGATGCTGCTATTACAGCACCCCTCCCACACACACATATCCCCAAACTTATAATATAATGCTCTGAGGTGCTATGCCCTAAGAGTTGCTTATACTAAGCTAGATAATCCTGGGGATAACTCACCTCAAATGGGGGAGTACACCCTGAGTCTTCTGATTTCATCAACTGAATGCTATGCCATAATATTCAATGAATCATTTTTCAGATGACATCCCCTTTGATCAACTCTTTGTGAGGCTTTGTAAATCCTTTCCTTTGCGGTAACAAGTAGTTATAGTCAGTAGTTAATTCAAACAACAGGGAAGAGCATATTTGTAAATAGTAATCTCATGATGTTAAGGGATAATAAGTATGGGTAAATGTGTGTGCAGAGAAAATGATAACAAGTTGGAAGCATGACATAGCCTAATATAGTTCCATAGATCAGAACATATTCAGAGAAATGACAAATTATAATCTGCCAGATTTTGGATTCATTAATATCTGGGAATCAGTGTAAGACTAGAAATACACATGGGTATAAGTCTGATCCAAAAGTACCAGTTGCTTAATGATGGCATAAAGTTAACCATCACTTAAATTAAAGAAAAACATGAATACATATGAAAATGTCATTATGAGATTGTGAAATATCTGTCTGTCTTCCTATCTTTCTGTGTAATGCACATCTCATGGTCTCTGCATTAAATGCCACATTTATATAGCTATAGCTCTATATCTATATCATATATATAAATATATACATCTATAAAAATCTCTGAGTATGTTATGATCTGTCAATTTAAACATTCTTTGAATCAAAACTAATCATAAGTATTTCATCAAGTGCACTTTCAAACAAACCCACAAGGTAAAGGATCACATTTTACTGCTAAAGTAAAACTAAAAGGAAATACCTTCCCTTGACAGAAGACACAACTGCCTTTTCACTGCAAGACAGCGATCTTCAGCATTACACTGCAAACAAAAACTAACTGCTTCATATGCAGACTCTTGCAGAAGTTGCAGCACATGAGAGTAGATCAAAATATCACAACAGCATGAGCAACTTCAACTTCTAAAATGTATCCACCACATACTCCATAGGAGCAACTTCCTGTCAGAATGAAGGCCCAAAGGAGCACATTCCTGTTGGAATGAAGCATGTTCACATTGGGAGCTTTGTCTAAGTCCATAGCAGGAGATATCTGACACTAATAGGCTCTTACTTTTATATATTAAGTCCACAGTCATACAACCTCAACAACAGTGAATACTTAAGTTTCTGTCCAACTCATGACGATAACACAACTCACTATTCTGAGCATTTGATAATTATTTGTACCTCTGCAAGCTTCTTGGCAAGTATTCGACAAGCTGTGTAGTCAACGAACTGTATGGTGAAAGCTAGAATCAAAGGTGCGTGTCAGTGTGTGCATGTGTGTGTGTGTGTGTAAATAAACAAACAGACAGAAATATAGATATATAGTTAGCTATATTTTATTACTATATCTGATCAAATTCATAATACTCTGTCTTGGATTAATATACAAAGGTCTACTGGAATATGAGTAGATCCATCTTTCAAGTTATTTAAAAGTACCTTAACTATAGTCTCGAAGCAAATAAGATTATCTGTTATCTAGGCCCCCATTCAAACCAAGTATAACTGCATTTTTTCCATAATGGGACCTACAAGCTGGAGCAAAATACCAGTTGACATGAATACTAGATGATAGAGTTGTCTTCAAGCTGAAACTATTTAGAGTTTCTAAAAAACAGTAATGCTGTTTTAGATATATGAGTACACATTGGCAATATTGTCAATGCATACTACTTCCAAACAGTCAGCCTTCTCAACATATATTTTGATATCATTGCACAAAGTTGCTGTACTTTCAAAGAGAAGAATGACTTGTGATTTGCTCTGAGAAACCATGTTGTTATATTATGAACTGTTTCAAATGATTTTTTTACTGTCTTGGATGATCACTGCAATTACAAGGTGTATGTCTTCTTCAGTGTTGAATTGAAATGTTGCTTATTTTTCAAGACATAAAAATATTTGTGAATTCCCTGCTTTAAGTCTTTACATGTCAATAATTTCTGATTTTTCTTGCCTAATTGGGTCATGATTTAAAAGGGCTTTGGACCATTTCACTTCCTTGGCAACACATGTAAAGTAAAATAAGAAATAATTTTATGGCTTTAACAAATGAAAGCTGGTAAATTATAAGAAGTAGAAATCTATATTGCTTTGTTGCCAAAAATCATAGCCTGTATCATGTCTCAAAATAGGTCAAAACAGATGGCTGATGCACTTATGTCTATATGTTTCGGCCAGATTTATGATGGTTTGCATGGAGTCTAAGAGTAGAGTAAGACTCCATGCAGCCATCATGTCCGACGAGCGATCCAGGAACAGCCTGCAGGGGCATGCAAGAGAGCTCCTAAAACGGCTCTTACACGGACAGGGCCGGGTCATGCAAATTACCTCAATTGCAGCCAAAAGGCATGCAAATGAGGTAGATTTGCGATTCAGGAAACCCAAACCAGTCCGAGTAAGAGCAGTGTTATTTGCAGAAATATACTCAGTTGACAATTGAGTACCATTCTGCAAATAGCAAAGTGGAGCCGTGACAGCTCCAAATAAAGGTTGCATCCAGTAGAGGAAGCATGCCAATGGCCAAACATACTGCCATTGGCAATGTTTCCCAATGCAATATGAAAATAAAAATAATTATTTTTTTCTCCGATTTCCGATTTTTAAGCATAGAGCAGTGCCGCGCAAACAGGCTGCACTCTAAAAACCAGAATAATAAAATTCAAAACCCAAAAATGTGGATTTTATTTAAATTGTTATTGTACAATGCAAGGGAATGACAGGCTGAAGACAACAGGGCCACATAGTAGACGTTGCTAAGGGGGGAAGCACAGTCTAAGAGATGTAACCAAGCATTAGTAGGCAATCCTATGCAGAGGAGTGTTAGGATAGTGAATCGCAGGTTTACATAACAAATGAACACAGTCAGTGGAGTGTAGGAGTAGGATAAGGGGAGTAACAGAGTAGAAGATAGGTGACATCACGGGTGGGGTATGTATGAAAGAAGGGAAGCTCATTGGAGCAGAGTGGCATGTGTCAGCTGTCATTTACACATCATTGAAAGAGGTGTGTCAACAGGTAGGCTAGGTAAAGGCAAGAAATGGAAGGTGTATGCCATGAATAACACCAAAGTTTCTTGCTGAGTGTGTATGCGCACGTGTGCGCACCTGTAAACCCGAGTAAGACAGTGTGCGCACGTGTAAGTGTGAGTGTGCACGTTTAAGCAGGAGTAAGCATGTATAAGGCAGTTTAAAGTGTTGTAAGCGCATTTGTGCTGGTGTGCGCGCGTTTTATCCCGAATAAGCAATTTGTCATCCATGTAAGCATGTGTGCGCGTGTGTGAGCTGCTGTGAGCATGTTTGCACTTTTGTGTGTTGTGCTGCCCCCACCCCCCCCTGAGGAAACAGAAAGGAAATAGGAAACAAAACAAATAGTAGGAAGCTACCTGGGAGTACTAGCAGAGCTAGCAGGTGAAAACAATCAGAATCAGGCAATTACACAGGCAGTACACTAGCCCAGCCCAGCCTAGCACTTAAAACTCTGCAAATAACAGTCGATTATGTTTCTCACAAGAGACACTGCAGTAAGCAATAGAAGTGAAAACTGAAAAAGCTTTACTGAGACAAAGAAATGTTAGGGGCTGCCATTGCTGTTATAAGGCAACATATGCAACATGCTGAGGGTGGTGACAATGCATATGCTGCTGGACAACCCACAGTGAGGAGACGGAGAAGAGTGCACAGGCCCAGGGTAACCTACCAGGAGCTAAATAAGCTGGAGATAGTGGAGCGCTATAGAGTGGACAGAGACCTCCTGCAGCAAATTGTTGAGCTGTGCAGGCCACACATCACACACAAAACCAATTGAAGGGAACCCATCCCAGTGGAAACCAAGGTATGTGTTGGCCTAAGAATATTAGCAACAGGTACCTTCCAGTGACCAACTGGTGATATGATGGGGATATCACAGGCCTCAGCATCCAGGGTACTGCACCAGTTCCTGGATGCCATGTTAGCACATGTCAGTGATCATGTATATTTCCCCAATTCCCATGAGGTATTGGCCAGCAATATGAGTCTCTTCCAGAAAATAGCGGAATACCCTGAGGTAGTGGGTGCAATAGACTGCACGCACATATGCATCAAAGCACCAGCTGGCGAGCAGGGTAGGGTCTACTTCAACTGCAAGGGCTTCCCCTCCATCAACTGACAGGTCGTGTGTGATGCCCAGGTCATAATACTGAATGTGTGTGCTGGCTGCCCTGGAATCTACCATGATTCCCATATCTGGCATGTGACGCAGCTGTACCAGACATTTGCCAATGGGGACATCCCACATGGTCACCTAGTTGGAGATGCTGGCTATGCACTGGAGCCATGGCTGATGACACCCATCAGAAACGCACACACACCTGAACAGGAATGCCATAATGAGGCACACACTCAAACACGAAATGTAATCGAGCATGTGTTTGGGCTGCTAAAGTCACTGTTCCGCTGCCTGGACACATCTGGTGGAGCCTTGCAGTACTCACCAACTACATGTACCCAAATTGTCATGGTATGTGCTATGCTACATAATATGATCCTGTGAAAACAGCTGCAGCAGGACCAGCATAGGCCTGGGCCAAACAGCCCCCTACCATTGCCAAGGTCATCACAGGCAGAGCGTGACTCAGAGGAGGAACAACCTGAGCCTGCCCCAGTAGGCAGACGGAGGCATGCCCAGTATGCTTTGGCCTTGGCAAAGAGGCAACACATAGCACATACACTGGCTCAGTAGGAACTCCGGAAATTATACCTCTCTCTGACTCGCACATATAGTAAAAGGGATGCCTAAGTTGACATTACCTGCTTTCAAACATGTACAGTGAGTGTTGTATGTGCATCCGACATAGGCAGCTCTGCAGCACCACCTGAGGCATTATTGCCATGTGTTAAACAATTTAAAGCAGTGCTAAACAACATTTACCACCATGTAGTATATGCAAACAGAATCGCACACACCAACTAATACAACTGTTGTCAATGTCAAGTAATATTGGGCAATGTCCAGCAAGGATGGTGAATATACAGCAATGTTGGACAAGCCTGGTCTAAGTAGGGCATAGCTGAACAAAAGCAAACATGCTCATATTTGCTTAACTGGCCCTTAAGCAGTCTGGTCTGCTCAGTATGAAAATATAAAGCAGTGATGGGCCTCAAACCCAGGATACTGTGCACTATAGTTAAAGTACTGAACCACTAAACCATGGCAGTATTGCAGTGGTCAGCCAGTATGAAGGAATGTTGATAAGTCTATGCAAAGTATCTCATGGAAACCCTGCAAGCACAGCATAATCCCTGTTGAGTTATGACACAAAGGTGAGTCCTGCCGTAAGACCAGAACTTGACTTCCAACACACACAGTATAAATGTTAATATTGGTCATGTTCACACACATCCACAAATGTAGTGGACTTCAGATTGCAACATACTGAAAGGTCACACTGGGCATGCTCACACACTTGAATAAATGAGACATATGTCAGGCAACAAAATATGGAAAGCCTGAACTGGGCATGCTCATACACTTAGGCCATGTCTGAGTACAGCAGTGGGCCACACATATCTGGCAGTTGCATGTGTTAACCAAGGAACCTCTCACTATCCAGCAATCCACCCTGTGCACACAGTTACATGACAACAGACGCATATATAATATAGTGGAAACCTGTCATGATCAAACATGTTCTGCAGATACCTAAGTTGTTCATAGAAACTGGGAAAGCAAAGATGATAAAGACCTGCAAACAGTATCAGCAATAAATATTGTGCATCCCAAACATAAGCATAGGTTCAGAGTTCGATACTAGGCTATCTGCCCTAGGGAATGTACAAGCCTAGCCAGAGTGTGTTTGGCTTTTGCAACCCTGTCAGATTACTACACTGTGCCAGTGAATAGTAGGTCACACAAGATAGCCCATGTACATTTAGGCTAGTGTGCCTCAGTCTAGCAGGGACACAGAAGATATCCGAGGGGTAAACATACGATCACCAATACAGCCATCAAGATGTCCCCTGTAGGTGGTCAGTGGGTGGCTCTGCCTATGTGAAACTGTGATCACAATCAGGAATGAGTGAAGGTCCTGGGATAAGAATCTGTCCCTCCAGCATGTCCTATTAACATCTGTGCTGAGGTATATGTCCCTAGAGTGTGTAGCTACAAGGGAGTCAGATATCCTGAGGTGGAGCATGTCCAGTAATTCTGGGTTGGGTATTACTGTAAACAACAGGCACACATCATATCCAAGTAGGTGGTAAGCGACTGATTAGAGCTGGAGTTACTGCCACCGAACTGTGCAGGTCATCCGTGTGTGTCCCTACATCTGCTTGGTGAGGAACTTCTGTGGCCAGTACAGTTGTACAGGTGTTGGGTAAGGTACACCCCAAAGGTGGCATTGTAACCAAGCATGGTTGTGATGAGTATAGGGGCACAATGACCTCACCCGATCTAGATGTGAAACCATATGGGATATGGTTTGTTAATAAATTTCAGGGTTCCTGTGTTACAGAGTTTACAACATTTTCTGATATTTTCACCAACATTATTAGTTCTAACTGGTGTGTGTTGAAAAGTAATAAAGACCTTTTTGAAGTAGTAGGACCTAAACCTACATTTACTTTTAGGACAGGTAGGAATTTTAAAAAAAGTTTTGAACAGATTGATAACAGTGTTCAGTTCATAAAAAACAAAAATACTTTTCCGTATGGTAGTTGCTCCCAATGTCCCCACATTTTTAGAGATCCACATATTAGATTAAAGAATGGGTTAAACAGTTTTGTTAGATTTTGCAAAGGTAATTGCAGAACTAAAATGCTTGTCTATTTAGCTGTCTGTGTTGGTTGTCCTGCTTTTTATGTAGGAAAAACCGAGAGAGCATTTAGAGACAGAATATATGAACACCTGTATGACATCAGGACAGGCAAGGACAGTAGTGCACTGTTTAAACATTCAGAGGTTTGTGTTTCCTTTTCTGGTTTTAAGTTTGGCATTATTGAAGTTGTTAGGAATAATGCCAGAGCGGGTGATTGTAAAAATATTTTATTAAATAAAGAATTGAAGTGGCATCTTAGGTTGAGAGCCAATATTCAACCTGGTCTTAATGAATATGTCAGTATCAAACCAGTCCTGCTACCTAAAGCTGCCAGGGTTTGAAACTGTTTATTTTAGTCATGATTTACTTTTTATTCATGTTCCTTTTTTGTTCCAGTTTTACACTTTTCAGACACAATTTCACTTCCATTATATATCTATATATGGTTTTTGTGCATATTGTAACATGTTTCTTTAAAAGTTTAATTGGATGATTTATGAGTTATTATATATGTCTTGTGTAGCACCTGTGTTTTCATGTATCTGATGAAGTCTCATTTAGACGAAAGCGCTTTTACATAAAGCTTTTTCGTCTTCTCTTGTGGTTGGATTCTTTTTTATTTCATTGTTGTTCTGGTTTTCGTTTTTGGAGCTCCTGCACTGTAGTAGTTTTGTAGTCAGCATTGCTGTGGGGAGTTTGCATGCAGGTGAAAAGTTAAAGTCACACTACCACTCTTTGCAGAGGTCGATGAATTGTGAGAAGTGGATAAGGCAGTTTATTTATACCTCTCAATGAATCAGGGGCAAATCTAGAAATAATTGGGGACACTAAAAATGTATTAGTACTTTTATTTTGAGACATTGACAAGATAAAAGAATGTAAATTAATATGCATATTTATGTGAAAGAAGTTTATAACTCTCATTTGTCATTATTAATTCCCAGTCCCACAATTCCACTAGAGTGGGCAGGGTTGCACAACCATGTATACTAATTTATGCTAATCAATGTCCCACTTTTTGGCCAGTTGTACTTGCTTTTCATGGGCCTTTGTCCAGATTTTTGATGTTTGCAGGTTGAGAGATATGCACAATATTCAGTCTCTCTTTTCTTTCCCGTGTCCATGTTTCTTTATTTAATTAATTTATTTATTTCATATTTGTTAACCAGGTTGGTCCTGCTGAGCCAAAATTTCATTTTCAGAGGAGACCCAAGGAGAAAAGCTCCAGTACAGTGCAAACGATTATGAACTTTTAGCATAATAATAATTTAACATGAGGTAAACTATTCTAGACATAGCAGGCATTTCATTAACATCAGAACAAGAAAAACAACAGAAATTTGATCAAAAAGTACTGTGAAAACAGACAGCTATATATATATATATTTATATATATATATATATATATATATATATATATATATATATATATATATATATATATATATATATATATGTATATGTTTCATCCCATGTGCCTTCAGATGTGCATTCCATTCTCCTATCCTTTGCTGAAGTTCTAGATCAGAGTCTGCCTGTACTGCCACATCGTCTGCATAGAGCAGCTTTGTTGCTCTGTCCCCTCCAACCTGTTTGCTGATGTAGTCTATTACCAGTGTGAACAACACTGGGCTCAGAGTTGAACCCTGGTGTACACCCACTCCCACTGGGAACCCCTCAGTGAGGCCAAACACTGTTTGTACTTGAGTCACTGGGTCCTTGTACATAGTCTGTACTAATTCTATCAATGTTTCTGGGACTTCAAACCACCACAGTACTGCCCAGATCATCTTTCTTGGGACCTTGTCATAAGCTTTCTCCAAGTCTAGGAAAGCCCAGTTTGACTCTCTTCTCTTCTCTAGTTTCTTCTCAAGTATCTGTCTCAATGCAAACATCGGGTCAATTGTATTGCATCCTGATATGAATCCGAACTATTCATCTCCCATCTTACATTCTACTATTCTGCTATCTGTTTATCAATCACCCTCTCCAGAACTTTCATGTAATGTGGTAGGAGTTTGATGCCTCTGTACTGTCTACAGTTGTGGCTGTCCCCTTTGTTCTTGTACACTGGCACGAGTATGCTTATTCTCCAGTCATCTGGAATATGCCTTTCTCTCCACACTGCAATTAGTACCCTCAGGAGCCATTTCTCCCCTAGCTCACCCAGCATCTTTATTATATCTGCTGTGACCTCATCTGAGCCTGCTGCTTTCCCTGACTTCATTTTCCTTAGTGCTATTCTTACTTCTTCTAAGCTGGGCTCCTCTTCTACTCTCATTTTAGGCTGTTTCTGGTGCAGTACCGCTTCTGTGTGGCACATGGGATGAAACTAAGCACAAATAAGACAGTGGTAATGGCAGCAGATTGAGGAAATCAGAAGAAGCTGAGAATAGAGATAGATGGGAAGATAGTGGAACAGGTAAACAGCTTCAAGTATCTGGGAGGGGTGGTTGAGGAGAAGGGTAGTCTGAATGAAGAGGTCAAAGCTAGAATCAGAGGGGCTGCAGCCAACTGGCATAGAGTATCAGGTGTAGTCTATGACAGAAGAATGCCAAAGAAGCTGAAAAGTAAGGTGTACAAGACAGTGGTGCGACCAGTACTACTGTATGGTACATAAACCTGGGCAGTAAAGGCAGAACAGTTGAAGAAGCTAGAGGTGATGGAAATGAAGTGCCTGAGAAAGGTGGTAGGATGCACACTGCGGGACAGGCGAAGAAATGAGGACATAAGAGTAGAAGCCAAAGTAGCTAAAATTGCAGAAAAGATCAAAGAAAACAGATTATTATGACATGTGTAGAAAAGCAGAAGACAATCTGGTGAGGGAGATTTGGGACAGACAGGAAGAAGGTAAGAGGAAGCAAGGGCGTCCAGCAAAGAGGTGGATGGATTGTGTGAAAGAAGATCTGCGACAATCAGGCATGAGCATTGAAGAAGGCAGGAGAGTGGCACTGAATCGAGAGAGTTGGCGACAGTTAATACGATACTCCGACCCCATGTAAAACATGGGAAAAAGGGGATGATGATTGATATATACATATATATATATATATATATATATATATATATATAGTATGGGTTGATATTTGGTTGAATATTGCCCCTATTAAAGAGAAATAGAGTTGAGGGAGGTGGAGCTGAGAGAAAAAAAGTAAAGAAAATGAAAATGAATGAGGGGAGTTTTCATGTTGGGTCATTGCAGCGGCAGATCCAAGAGTTTGTAAGGAAGTTTTCTAGCTGTATTTTGAAAAGATGAATGTTTGTGATGTTTCTAACAGGGCAGGGGAGTTTGTTCAAGGTGTGGGGCACAGAGTATTTATATAGGAGTTTGCCCATGTTTTTCTTGGGTTTGTAGGTATCTAGGAGATGTTGATATGAGCTTCGGAGTGAACAATTTTTTTTTTTTAGGATAAGTTGGTTTTCAGTAAGCCAGCTTTCAATATAAAGGAAAGAGTTTTGGGTAAGTGTGTTAAGAGCAGAGATGCTATCAGATATGGCGATGAGTGTAGTCATCAGCATATTGTATGAGAAAAGAGAAAGTGCAGGAATTGTGGAGGTTGTTAGTTAAAATGTTGAATATCATCTGACAGATTGTAATCTGTTATTAAGGTAGCTGGAGAACCATTGAAGAGTGGAAGATGAGAGGTTGAGTTCAGATAGTTTTTTTTTTAGTAGTTTAGGTTGAGACACACTATCAAAGACTGTTGAGAGGTCAAGAAGCAGACAGGAGACAAGTAGCATGTCTCGTGCTTCAGTGACAACTTGAGTAAAAAATATAAGGGCATTAGCAGTGCTGTGGTTAGGCCGCAAACCATGTTGAGTAGGAGTCAGGAGGTTTTCTTGGATGAAAATTTTGAGAAGCTGTGAGTGTTATTTTTTCGAGAATTTTAGACAGTGGAGAAATAATGGCTATGGTTCTAAAACTGGAAGGGTCTGTGGAGTTTCTGCCTTTATGACAAGGTATAGTATATAATGTTTTCCAGACTACTGGAACTGTGGGTTCTTATATTGATCTATGTATTAGTATGGAAATAGGATAGGCTATAGAGACTGCAGCAAGTTTAAGAAAGTGGGGTGGCAGGTTATCAGTAGAGGGATAACCTGGTTTTAGTTTATTATTTTTAAGTAATGCAATGATCGTTTTGAAGATAGTATGACATGTACATTATATCTACCAGTGTAGTTCTGTAACAAAATATATAACTCCTTTCCTTCAATATAGAGACACCTGTGTTCAGTAAAAAATTCCTAACCACCTTGTAATCTGATTCTCAAAACTTCCTTTAGGATGCCTGGCAAATGTAGCTGTCTAACACTATAGCAGGCATTTTAGTATTCACGTCTCTGTAGAGACAAAACTGCTAAAATTTCAGAAAACCTTTTAAAGCCAGCACTTTATAATAGAACAGACTTATACTAGTTAATGCATGTGGCTTATAGTTTAGGATAATGACAAAAGCGATAGTGGAAATCTACCAAAGAGCAGTTTGACTGAATCTTCCTTAAAAGATGCTGCTATTACAGCACCCCTCCCACACACACATATCCCCAAACTTATAATATAATGCTCTGAGGTGCTATGCCCTAAGAGTTGCTTATACTAAGCTAGATAATCCTGGGGATAACTCACCTCAAATGGGGGAGTACACCCTGAGTCTTCTGATTTCATCGACTGAATGCTATGCCATAATATTCAATGAATCATTTTTCAGATGACATCCCCTTTGATCAACTCTTTGTGAGGCTTCGTAAATCTTTTTCTTTGCGGTAACAAATAGTTATAGTCAGTAGTTAATTCAAACAACAAGGAAGAGCATATTTGTAAATAGTAATCTCATGATGTTAAGGGATAATAAGTATGGGTAAATGTGTGTGCAGAGAAAATGATAACATGTTGGAAGCATGACATAGCCTAATATAGTCCCATAGATCAGAACATATTCAGAGAAATGACAAATTATAATCTGCCAGATTTTGGATTCATTAATATCTAGGAATCAGTGCCAGACTAGAAATACACATGAGTATAAGTCTGATCCAAAAGAACCAGTTGCTTAATGATGGCATAAAGTTAACCATCACTTAAATTAAAGAAAAACATGAATTCATATGAAAATTTCATTATGAGATTGTGAAATATCTGTCTGTCTTCCTATCTTTCTGTGTAATGAAGATCTCATGTTCTCTGCATTAAATGCCACATTTATAAAGCTATAGCTCTATATCTATATCATATATATAAATATATACATCTATAAAAATCTCTGAGTAGGTTATGATCTGTCAATTTAAACATTCTTTGAATCAAAACTAATCATAAGTATTTCATCAAGTGCACTTCCAAACAAACCCACAAGGTAAAGGATCATATTTTACTGCTAAAGTAAAACTAAAAGGAAATACCTTCACTTGACAGAAGACACAACTGCCTTTTCACTGCAAGACAGCGATCTTCAGCATTACACTGCAAACAAAAACTAACTGCTTCATATACAGACTCTTGCAGAAGTTGCAGCACATGAGAGTAGATCAAAATATCACAACAGCATGAGCAACTTCAACTTCTAAAATGTATCCACCACATACTCCATAGGAGCAACTTCCTGTCAGAATGAAGGCCCAAAGGAGCACATTCCTGTTGGAATGAAGCATGTTCACATTGGGAGCTTTGTCTAAGTCCATAGCAGGAGATATCTGACACTAATAGGCTCTTACTTTTATATATTAAGTCCACAGTCATACAACCTCAACAACAGTGAATACTTAAGTTTCTGTCCAACTCATGACTATAACACAACTCACTATTCTGAGCATGTGATAATTATTTGTACCTCTGCAAGCTTCTTGGCAAGTATTCGACAAGCTGTGTAGTCAACGAACTGTATGGTGAAAGCTAGAATCAAGGGTGCGTGTCAGTGTGTGCATGTGTGTGTGTGTAAATAAACAGACAGACAGAAATATAGCTATATAGTTAGCTATATTTTATTACTATATCTGATCAAATTCATAATACTCTGTCTTGGATTATTATACAAAGGTCTACTGGAATATGAGTAGATCCATCTTTCAAGTTATTTAAAAGTACCTTAACTATAGTCTCGAAGCAAATAAGGTTATCTGTTATCTAGGCCTCCATTCAAACCAAGTATAACTGCATTTTTTTCCATAATGGGACCTACAAGCTGGAGCAAAATACCAGTTGACATGAGTACTAGATGATAGAGTTGTCTTCAAGCTGAAACTATTTAGAATTTCTAAAAAACAGTAATGCTGTTTTAGATATATGAGTACACATTGGCAATATTGTCAATGCATACTACTGCCAAACAGTCAGCCTTCTCAACATATATTTTGATATCATTGCACAAAGTTGCTGTACTTTCAAAGAGAAGAATGACTTGTGATTTGCTCTGAGCCACCATGTTGTTATATTATGAACTGTTTCAAATTATTTTTTTACTGTTTTGGATGATCACTGCAATTACAAGGTGTATGTCTTCTTCAGTGTTGAATTGAAATGTTGCTTATTTTTCAAGACATACAAATATTTGTGAATTCCCTGCTTTAAGTCTTTACGCGTCTTAATAATTTCTGATTTTTCTTGCCTAATTGGGTCATGATTTAAAAGGCTTTGGACCATTTCACTTCCTTGGCAACACATGTAAAGTAAAATAAGAAATAATTTTATGGCTTTAACAAATGAAAGCTGGTAAATTATAAGAAGCAGAAATCTTTATTGCTTTGTTGCCAAAAATCATACCCTGTATCATGTCTCAAAATAGGTCAAAACTGATGGCTGATGCACGTATGTCTATATGTTTGGGCCAGATTCATGATGGCTTGCACGGAGTCTAAGAGTAGAGTAAGACTCCATGCAGCCATCATGTCCGACGAGCGATCCAGGAACAGCCTGCATGGGCATGCAAGAGAGCTCCTAAAATGGCTCTTACACGGACAGGGCCGGGTCATGCAAATAACCTCAATTGCAGTCGAAAGACATGCAAATGAGGTAGATTTGTGATTCAGGAAACCCAAACCAGTCCGAGTAAGAGCAGTGTTATTTGCAGAAAGGTACTCAGTTGACAACTGTGTACCATTCTGCAAATAGCAAAGCGGAGCCGTGACAGCTCCAAATAAAGGTTGCATCCAGTAGAGGAAGCATGCCAATGGCCAAACATACTGCCATTGGCAATGTTTCCCAATGCAATATGAAAATAAAAATAATTATTTTTTTTCTCCGATTTCCGATGTTTAAGCATAGAGCAGCGCCGCGCAAACAGGCTGCACTCTAAAAACCAGAATAATAAAATTCAAAACACAAAAATGTGGATTTTATTTAAATTGTTAATGTACAATGCAAGGGAATGACAGGCTGAAGGCAACAGGGCCACAGAGTAGACGTTGCTAAGGGGGGAAGCACAGTCTAAGAGATGTAACCAAGCATTAGTAGGCAATCCGATGTAAAGGAGGGTTAGGATAGTGAATTGCAGGTTTACATAACAAATGAGCACAGTCAGTGGACTCTAGGAGTAGGATAAGGGGAGTAACAGAGTAGAAGATAGGTGACATCACGGGTGGGGTATGTATGAAAGAAGGGAAGCTCATTGGAGCAGAGTGGCATGTGTCAGCTGTCATTTACACATCATTGAAAGAGGTGTGTCAACAGGTAGGCTAGGTAAAGGCAAGAAATGGAAGGTGCATGCCATGAGTAACACCAAAGTTTCTTGGTGAGCATGTATGCGCCCGTGTGCGCACCTGTAAACCCGAGTAAGACAGTGTGCATGTGTGTAAGTGTGAGTACGCATGTTTAAGCAGGAGTAAGCATGTATAAGGCAGTTTAAAGTGTTGTAAGCACATTTGTACTGGTGTGCGCGCGTTTCAACCCGAATATGCAAGTTGTCATCCGTGTAAGCATGTGTGCGCGTGTGTGAGCTGCTGTAAGCGTGTGTGCACTTGTGTGCGCGGCACTGCCCCCCCTCCCGAGGAAACAGAAAGGAAATAGGAGACACAACAAATAGTAGGAAGCTACCTGGGAGTACTAGCAGAGCTAGCAGGTGAAAACAATCAGAATCAGGCAATTACACAGGCAGTACACTAGCCCAGCCCAGCCTAGCACTTAAAACTCTGCAAACAACAGTCGATTATGTTTCTCACAAGAGACACTGCAGTAAGCAATAGAAGTGAAAACTGAAAAAGCTTTACTGAGACAAAGAAATGTTAGGGGCTGCCATTGCTGTTATAAGGTGAAATATGCAACATGCTGAGGGTTGTGACAATGCAAATGCTGCTGGACAACCCACAGTGAAGAGACGGAGAAGAGTGTACAGGCCCAGTGTAACCTACCAGGAGCTAAATGAGCTGGAGATAGTGGAGCGCTATAGAGTGGACAGAGACCTCCTGCAGCAAATTGTTGAGCTGTGCAGGCCCTGCCTCACACACAGAACCAATAGAAGGGAACCCATCCCAGTGGAAACCAAGGTATGTGTTGGCCTAAGAATATTAGCAACAGGTACCTTCCAGTGACCAACTGGTGATATGATGGGGATATCACAGGCCTCAGCATCCAGGGTACTGCACCAGTTCCTGGATGTCATGTCAGCACATGTCGGTGATCATGTATATTTCCCCAATTCCCATGAGGTATTGGCCAGCAATATGCGTCTCTTCCAGCAAATAGCGGAATACCCTGAGGTAGTGGGTGCAATAGACTGCACGCACATATGCATCAAAGCACCAGCTGGCGAGCAGGGTAGGGTCTACTTCAACCGCAAGGGCTTCCCCTCCATCAACTGACAGGTCGTGTGTGATGCCCATGGCATAATACTGAATGTGTGTACTGGCTGCCCTGGAATCTACCATGATTCCCATATCTGGCATCTGACGCAGCTGTACCAGACATTTGCCAATGGGGACATCCCACATGGTCACCTAGTGAGAGATGCTGGCTATGCACTGGACCCATGGCTGATGACACCCATCAGAAACTCACACACACACCTGAACAGGAACGCCATAATGAGGCACACACTCAAACATGAAATGTAATCGAGCGTGTGTTTGGGCTGCTAAAATCACTGTTCCGGTGCCTGGACACATCTGGTGGATCCTTGCAGTACTCACCAACTACATGTACCCAAATTGTCATGGTATGTGCTATGCTACATAATATGATCCTGCGAAAACAGCTGCAGCAGGACCAGCATAGGCCTGAGCCAAACAGCCCCCCACCATTGCCAAGGTCATCACAGGCAGAGCATGACTCAGAGGAGGAACAACCTGAGCCTGCCCCAGTAGGCAGACGGAGGCATGCCCAGTATGCTTTGGACTTGGCAAAGAGGCAACACATAGCACATACACTGGCTCAGTAGGAACTCCGGAAATTATACCTCTCTCTGACTCACACATATAGTAAAAGGGATGCCTAAGTTGACACTACCTGCTTTCAAACATGTACAGGGAGTGCAGTATGTGCATCCAACATAGGCAGCCCTGCAGAACCACCTGAGGCATGATTGCCATGTGTTAAACAATTTAAAGCAGTGGTAAACAGCATTTACCACCATGTAGTATATGCAAACAGAATCGCACACACCAACTAGTACAACTGTGGTCAATGTCAAGTAATATTGGGCAATGTCCAGCAAAGATGGTGAATATACAGCAATGTTGGACAAGCCTGGTCTAAGTAGGATATAGCTGAACAAAAGCAAACATGCTCATATTTGCTTAACTGCCCTTAAGCAGTCTGATCTGCTCAGTATGAAAATATAAAGCAGTGAGAGGCCTCGAACCCAGGATACTGTGCACTATAGTTAAAGTACTGAACCACTAAACCATGACAGTAATGCAGTGGTCAGCCAGTATGAAGGAATGTTGATAAGTCTGTGCAAAGTATCTCATGGAAACCCTGCAGGCACAGCATAATCCCTGTTGAGTTATGACACGAAGGTGAGTCCTGCAGTAAGACCAGAACTTGACTTCCAACACACACAGTATAAATGTTAATACTGGTCATGTTCACACACATCCACAAATGTAGTGGATTTCAGATTGCAACATACTGAAAGGTCACACTGGGCATGCTCACACACTTGAATAAATGAGACATATGTCAGGCAACAAAATATGGAAAGCCTGAACTGGGCATGCTCACACACTTAGGCCATGTCTGAGTACATCAGTGGGCCACACATATCTGTCAGTTGCATATGTTAACCCAGGAACCTCTCACTATCCAGCAATCCACCCTGTGCACACAGTTACATGATAACAGACGCATATATAATATAGTGGAAACCTGTCATGATCAAACATGTTCTGCAGATACCTAAGTTGTTCATAGAAACTGGGAAAGCAAAGACGATAAAGACCTGCAAACAGTATCAGCAATAAATATTGTGCATCCCAAACATAAGCATAGGTTCAGAGGTCGATACTAGGCTATCTGCCCTAGGGAATGTACAAGCCTAGCCAGAGTGTGTTTGGCTTTTGGAACCCTGTCAGATTACTACACTGTGCCAGTGAATAGTAGGTCACGCAAGATAGCCCATGTACATTTAGGCTAGTGTGCCTCAGTCTAGCAGGGACACAGAAGATATCCGAGGGGTAAAAATACGATCACCCATACAGCCATCAAGATGTCCCCTGTAGGTGGTCAATGGGTGGCTCTGCCTATGTGAAACTGTGATCACAATCCGGAATGAGTGGAGGCCCTGGGATAAGAATCTGTCCCTCCAGCATGTCCTATTAACATCTGTGCTGAGGTATATGTCCCTGGAGTGTGTAGCTACAAGGGAGTTGGATATCCTGACGTGGAGCATGTCCAGTAATTCTGGGTTGTGTATTACTGTAAACAACAGGCACACATCATATCCAAGTAGGTGGTAAGCGACTGAGTAGAGCTGGTGTTACTGCCACCGAACTGTGCAGGTCATCCATGTGAGTCCCTACATCTGCATGGTGATGAACTTCTGTGGCCAGTACAGTTGCTACAGGTGTTGGGTAAGGTACACCCCAAAGGTGGCATTGTAACCAAGCATGGTTGTGATGAGTATAGGGGCACAATGACCTCACTCGATCTAGATGTGAAACCATATGGGATATGGTTTGTTAATAAATTTCAGGGTTCCTGTGTTACAGAGTTTACAACATTTTCTGATATTTTCACCAACATTATTAGTTCTAACTGGTGTGTGTTGAAAAGTAATAAAGACCTTTTTGAAGTAGTAGGACCTAAACCTACATTTACTTTTAGGACAGGTAGGAATTTTAAAAAAAGTTTTGAACAGATTGATAACAGTGTTCAATTCATAAAAAACAAAAATACTTTTCCGTATGGCAGTTGCTCCCAATGTCCCCACATTTTTAGAGATCCACATATTAGATTAAAGAATGGGTTAAACAGTTTTGTTAGATTTTGCAAAGGTAATTGCAGAACTAAAATGCTTGTCTATTTAGCTGTCTGTGTTGGTTGTCCTGCTTTTTATGTAGGAAAAACCGAGAGAGCATTTAGAGACAGAATATATGAACACCTGTATGACATCAGGACAGGCAAGGACAGTAGTGCACTGTTTAAACATTCAGAGGTTTGTGTTTCCTTTTCTGGTTTTAAGTTTGGCATTATTGAAGTTGTTAGGAATAATGCCAGAGCAGGTGATTGTAAAAATATTTTATTAAATAAAGAATTGAAGTGGCAACTTAGGTTGAGAGCCAATATTCAACCTGGTCTTAATGAATATGTCAGTATCAAACCAGTCCTGCTAGCTAAAGCTGCCAGGGTTTGAAACTGTTTATTTTAGTCATTATTTACTTTTTATTCATGTTCCTTTTTTGTTCCAGTTTTACACTTTTCAGACACAATTTCACTTCCATTATATATCTATATATGGTTTTTGTGCATATTGTAACATGTTTCTTTAAAAGTTTAATTGGATGATTTATGAGTTATTATATACGTCTTGTGTAGCACTTGTGTTTTCAAGTATCTGATGAAGTCTCATTTAGATGAAAGCGCTTGTACATAAAGCTTTTTCACCTTCTCTTGTGGTTGGATTATTTTTTATTTCATTGTTGTTCTGGTTTTCGTTTTTGGAGCTATTTGGTTTTTGCCCTTGGATCCAACTGTCGCCTGAGTTGGTGTCTGGCTTTATTTCTCCTAGGTGCTACATTTTTTATTCCATTGTCATGGGTGATTCCTCTGGTGATTCTACTGTTATTGGCAGTGAGGATATGTTTAGTCCGACCAGCACTGCCAGCATTGCCAAAAGGCAAAGAGAATTTTGTAAAGTTCGAGAGGAAGTTACAGCATTAAAAATTGATCTTTCCAGGCTTATTGACTTGTTAAGTCAGAAAGAACCAGCTGGTGGTGCTGGTCTCCAGCCTATTGAGTCATCCTGTGTACCAGAGACTCCTTCTATGCTTGTTACGTCGTCTCCACGCTTGGTACCTGTGAGTCATGGCGGGATTCAGACGGAGAGAGGTTGTGGGCCTTCTACCAGTGTTTTTTCTTCAGATGGACAGGTCAGGATGGTTCCTAAAGGCAGAATTCAAGAAAATAATCAACAAAGTGGATCGCTGTTTTGCGATAATAACATTAAAGGTACTGTTTCAAATTTTAACTTAATCAATTCAACCAGTCATGCAGATCCTATGGTTGTTTTTAACGCTACTGCTACTGTAGGTGTTTGCAACAATTCCAGTGCACCTATTGAATCAAAAGAACGTTTTCAGTGTGTTTTTAATAGAAATTTCGATTTTTCATTGGACAATGTTCATTGTGCTTCTCGTGTTTGTGGGGACAATTCCTTTGATACTATGACTTTAAAGGATATGATATTTTCTATGGAAAAGAAACTTTTTAAGTTTAAATGTTTGCGACTTGACAATCGTTATTTGCATTGTTGTTTGGGACATGGTTTTGTTCCACAAGGTTTAAGATTTTTTAAATATCCATTTGGAGTTGTTTATACGCCTGATGTTTTAAAAGATTTATGTCATTATTTTGATGAATGTGGTTTGGGTCTTATTAAAAAAACTCATGAAATATAATGATGTAACTATGATGGCTCTGTGTAAGGAGATAAACAGTTTGAATGAAGACATTTTAAAGGACTTATTATTTTCCCAATATGAGCAAATGTATAGGAAAGTTTTGGATAGAATTGATAGAAGAGTTAATAACATTTTTTTAAGGAAACAAAAGAAATTTATGAGAGATAAACAGCAATATAGTGTTGGGAAAGTATATCCGGGTCCTATTTCAAAACATATCAATAGTAATAAGAATGTTTTTGTTGGTGTAAGTAGTTGTTTATCTGATGATGTTAACCGACCAGTGGTTGATGGGGGTTGGCCCCTGATATGGGTTTATGTTCCAACAGACGTTTAGATGAGTTAGATTCTTTTTCGGAGCCACAATACCCCTTTTTAGTCCCCAGGAGATCAGAACGGCTGGCCAGCAAGATCAGGCTTCCATCAGACCCTGGTCATTCAGGCAATGGCTATAGGACCAACTACGGTTGGAAAAAAGTGGGGAGGAAGGGGAAATAGTGACTAATGAAGGTACTAATGGCATTTTGTCTGAATACAATGGATTTAAAATGTTTAATTATACTACTCAAGTTATAGGGAAAGAATATTTCCATTTGTTTTCCAAAGGGTTCAAATATGTTAAAAGCAACCATGGTGATTTAGCGAATCTTTTGGTTGACTTTAAATTATATTTAAGAAAGTTAAATTTAAACATGGTTTTTAACAAGATGGATAAATATAGTAATGGTTTTCAGGGCCCTAGTAAAAGCAGCACTTACAACCCACCTCTTCATCCTGTCTTATTGTAATAAGAAAAAATTGTTACGGATGAAATATATGAAGCATTTTCTAAACATAGGATTCATTCCAGCTTAAGTAATTTAAGTCAAGACGAAATTAAACTTTTTCATTATTTACAGGGGCAAAAGTTATTTTGTATTATGCAGCCTGACAAGGGTGGGGGTGTGGTGCTGTTTGATACTGAGGAATACTATAATTCCATGACCAACATTTTGTTGGATTCTACCATTTATTCACCCACATCTATTAATGAAATTAACATAGCATATGGGAGAATCGATTCCATTTTGGAGGAATATTTATTGGAAAACAGGATTGATGTTAAGAGACATAGATTTTTGAGACAGAATAATCCTATGATTCCTACATTTTTGGACTACCTAAGGTAGATAAATCTATTACAGCTCCCACCTTTCGACCTATTGTATCTGCCAGAAATTCCAAAACTCATCCCTTAGCAGTTTTTGTAGATTATTATACTAAAGACATTTTGACAAGAATGGAACATCTATTAAAGGATTCATGGGACTTTCTTAGTAAGTTAACATCTGAGTTGTGGAGTGAGGACGTTAATTTTCTAACTATTGATGTTAAAGATCTTTTCACATGTATTCCCCGTGATCAGGGTTATGAATATTTCAGTGATAATACTCCTCTTTACACAAGGACCAGATTCCATTGATTTTGGAACTTTTGGAAATTGTATTGGATTATAATTACATCAGTTTTCAAGGTGAACATTTCCAGCAGATCAGTGGTGTGGCAATGGGGGCAGCTTGTGCCCCCATTTATGCTAACCTTGTTATGTTGGAGTGGGAGAATAGTTTTTGTTAGTCCTTTTCAAGGGATTATTAAGCTCTATCTTATGTTCCTTGACGACATTTTTATTTTATGGAAGGGAACTCCAGATACCCTTACATTGTTCATGCAGTATATGAACAACAGTACTAGCTTTCTTTCTTTTACACACACTTAGTGTTCTGACACCATTAATGATTTAGATATTACTGTTGTCAAAACACACAAGGAGTTTAAATCCAAGGTTTGTCGTAAGGACACCTGGTGCAATAGTTATTTGCATTTTGATAGCTATCATCCTACATTTCAAAAGAAGAGCCTTGTTAAGGGACAGGCAGTTCGGATAGCTAGGATGACTTCTGATTTTTAAGAACTTAAAAATGAATTTTCCTTCTTGGGTAGTAAGTTTATTGAAAGGAATTACCCCCTTGACATGGTTTGTGACATTTTAGGTGAAGTTTATGAAGAATGGGGCAAAAAATATAAGCCCTTGTTAGGTCAACATTTGTTACATCAGGGTCTCAAATTAGAGATGTTAATAAATTTCAGGGTTCCCGTGTTACAGAGTTTACAACATTTTCTGATATTTTCACCAACATTATTAGTTCTAACTGGTGTGTGTTGAAAAGTAATAAAGACCTTTTTGAAGTAGTAGGACCCAAAACTACATTTACTTTTAGGACAGGTAGGAATTTTAAAAAAGTTTTGAACAGATTGATAACAGTGCTCATTTCATAAAAAACAAAAATACTTTTCCGTGTGGTAGTTGCTCCCAATGTCCCCACATTTTTAGAGATCCATATATTAGATTAAAGAATGGGTTAAACAGTTTTGTTAGATTTTGCAAAGGTAATTGCAGAACTAAAATGCTTGTCTATTTAGCTGTCCGTGTTGGTTGTCCTGCTGCCAGGGTTTGAAACTGTTTATTTTAGTCATGATTTACTTTTTATTCATGTTCCTTTTTTGTTCCAGTTTTACAGTTTTCAGACACAATTTCACTTCCATTATATATCTATATATGTTTTTTATGCATATTGTAACATGTTTCTTTAAAAGTTTAATTGGATGATTTATGAGTTATTATATAAGTCTTGTGTAGCACCTGTGTTTTCATGTATCTGTTGAAGTCTCATTTAGACGAAAGCGCTTGTACATAAAGCTTTTTCGTCTTCTCTTGTGGTTGGATTCTTTTTTATTTCATTGTTGTTCTGGTTTTCGTTTTTGGAGCTACTGCACTGTAGTAGTTTTGTAGTCAGCATTGCTGTGGGGAGTTTGCACACAGGTGAAAAGTTAAAGTCACACTACCACTCTTTGCAGAGGTCGATGAATTGTGAGAAGTGGATAAGGCAGTTTATTTATAGCTCTCAATGAATCAGGGGCAAATCTAGAAATAATTGGGGACACTAAAAATGTATTAGTACTTTTATTTTGAGACATTGACAAGATAAAAGAATGTAAATTAATATGCATACTTATGTGAAAGAAGTTTATAACTCTCATTTGTCATTATCCATTCCCAGTCCCACAATTCCACTAGAGTTATTTTAATCTTAATTTTTTACAAAATACGTATTTCACAAAATATGTACTCTATTTTATGACATAGTGGTATCATTTAATACAACTTTCAAAAAATGGTACCCAAGGGGGATATATATATAAAATGTTTATTAGAATAGCCCTTACTAGTATAAAGAAAGTACAAGAGATTTAATATATTAAAGCTCACTCGAATTGTCGTCACCTTGGAAATAGGCAATCAGGTCTTTGTAGTTTTTCAGTATTCACTTGAATTGATAGATATTGTACATTTTTATATAACTTATGCATCCATTTCAAAAATCATACAATTCATTTGTATATATATGTATTTACATGCCCTTAAAATACACAACATTAAATATTTTAAATATTTTAAATAATTTTAACATTGTGAAAGTACATATTTATGTACGTTTAAAAGTCTGTGGGTACTAGTTACCTTTAAGGAATGGATTGATTGTATAATTGATAAATTAAGGAATGTTTTAAATTTAAGGGACTAGGTCGACTGTACTAACTGTCTTCTGAGGAAGTTGCGTTATAGTTCAGCGACGAAAAGTGTATTGTAATTTAGTGCTTAAAGAAAGTTTTGTATAACTCTAATAAAACGAGGTTGTTTTAGAAGTTGAAGCCTTACGGAATCGTGGTTCTTCTTTTGCTGGTTTGTTTCTTTTTGGAGTTGGTAATCGTGTTTAATTCCACTAGAGTGGGCAGGGTTGCACAACCATGTATGCTAATTTATGCTAATCAGTGTCCCAATTTTTGGCCAGTTGTACTTGCTTTTCATGGGCCTTTGTCCAGATTTTTTATGTTTGCAGGCTGAGAGATATGCACAATATTCAGTCTCTATTTTCTTTCCCGTGTCCACGTTTCTTTATTTAATTAATTTATTTATTTCATATTTGTTAACCAGGTTGGTCCTGCTGAACCAAAAGTTCATTTTCAGAGGAGACCCAAGGATAAACGCTCCAGTACAGTGCAAACAATTATGAACTTTTAGCATAATGCATGCCAAGAATTTAACATGAGGCAAACTATTCTAGACATAGCAGGCATTTCATTAACATCAGAACAAGAAAAACAACAGAAATTTGATCAAAAAGTACTGTGAAAACAGACAGCTATATATATATATATATATATATATATATATACATATATATATACATATATATATATATATATATATATATATATATATATATATTTATATATGTTTCATCCCATGTGCCTTCAGATTTGCATTCCATTCTCCTATCCTTTGCCGAAGTTCTAGATCAGAGTCTGCCTGTACTGCCACATCGTCTGCATACAGCAGCTTTGTTGCTCTGTCCCCTCCAACCTGTTTGCTAATGTAGTCCATTACCAGTGTGAACAACAGTTGGCTCAAAGCTGAACCCTGATGTACACCCACTCCCACTGGGAACCCCTCAGTGAGGCCAAACACTGTTCGTACTTGAGTCACTGGGTCCTTCTACATAGCCTGTACTAATTCTATCAATGTTTCTGGGACTTCAAACCACCGCAGTTCTGCCCAGATCATCTTTCTTGGGACCTTGTCATAAGCTTTCTCCAAGTCTAGGAAAGCCCAGTTTGACTCTCTCCTCTTCTCTAGTTTCTTCTCAAGTATCTGTCTCAATGCAAACATCGGGTCAATTGTGCTGCATCCTGATCTGAATCTGAACTGTTCATCTCCCATCTTACATTCTACTATTCTGTATATCCGTTTATCAATCACCCTCTCCAGAACTTTCATGTAATGTGGTAGGAGTTTGATGCCTCTGTACTGTCCACAGTTGTGGATGTCCCCTTTGTTCTTGTACACTGGCATGAGTATGCTTATTCTCCAGTCATCTGGAATACGCCTTTCTCTCCACACTGCAATTAGTACCCTCAGGAGCCATTTCTCCCCTAGCTCACCCAGCATCTTTATCATATCTGCTGTGACGTCATCTGAGCCTGCTGCTTTCCCTGACTTCATTTTCCTTAGTGCTGCTCTTACTTCTTCTAAGCTGGGCTCCTCTTCCACTCTCATTTTAGGCTGTTTCTGGTGCAGTACTGCTTCTGTGTGGCACATGGGATGAAACTAAGCACAAATAAGACAGTGGTAATGGCAGCAGATTGGGGAAATCAGAAGAAGCTGAGAATAGAGATAGATGGGAAGATAGTGGAACAGGTAAACAGCTTCAAGTATCTGGGAGGGGTGGTTGAGGAGAAGGGTAGTCTGAATGAAGAGGTCAAAGCTAGAATCAGAGGGGCTGCAGCCAACTGGCATAGAGTATCAGGTGTAGTCTATGACAGAAGAATGCCAAAGAAGCTGAAAAGTAAGGTGTACAAGACAGTGGTGCGACCAGTACTACTGTATGGTACAGAAACCTGGGCAGTAAAGGCAGAACCGTTGAAGAAGCTAGAGGTGATGGAAATGAAGTGCCTGAGAAAGGTGGTAGGATGCACACTGTGGGACAGGTGAAGAAATGAGGACATAAGAGCAGAAGCCAAAGTAGCTCCAATTGCAGAAAAGATCAAAGAAAACAGATTACGATGGTATGGGCACGTGTAGAAAAGCAGAAGACAATCTGGTGAGGGAGATTTGGGACAGACAGGAAGAAGGTAAGAGGAAGCAAGGGCATCCAACAAAGAGGTGGATGGATTGTGTGAAAGAAGATCTGCGACAATCAGGCATGAGCGTTGAAGAAGGCAGGAGAGTGGCACTGAATCGAGAGAGTTGGCGACAGTTAATACGATACTCCGACCCCATGTAAAAAATGGGAAAAAGGGGATGATGATGATATTTATATATATATATATATATATATATATATATATATATATATATACAGTATGGGTTGATATTTGGTTGAATATTGCCCCTATTAAAGAGAAATAGAGTTGAGGGAGGTGGAGCTGAGAGAAAAAAAGTAAAGAAAATGAAAATGAATGAGGGGAGTTTTCATGTTGGGTTATTGCAGCGGCAGATCCAAGAGTTTGTAAGGAAGTTTTTTAGCTCTATTTTGAATAGATGAATGCTTGTGATGTTTCTAACAGGGCAGGGGAGTTTGTTCCAGGTGTGGGGCACAGAGTATTTATATAGGAGTTTGCCCATGTTTTTCTTGGGTTTGTAGGTATCTAGGAAATGTTGATATGAGCTTCGGAGTGAACAATTTTTTTTTTAGGATAAGTTGGTTTTCAGTAAGCCATCTTTCAATATAAAGGAAAGAGTTTTGGGTAAGTGTGTGAAGAGCAGAGATGCTATCAGATATGTCGATGAGTGTAGAGTCATCAGCATATTGTATGACATAAGAGAAAGTGCAGGAATTGTGGAGGTTGTTAGTTAAAATGTTGAATATCATCTGACAGATTGTAATCTGTTATTAAGGTAGCTGGAGAACCATTGAAGAGTGGAAGATGAGAGGTTGAGTTCAGATAGTTTTTTTTTTTAGTAGTTTAGGTTGAGACACACTATCAAAGACTGTTGAGAGGTCAAGAAGCAGTCAGGAGAGAAGTAGCATGTCTCTAGCTTCAGTGACAACTTGAGTAAAAAATATAAGGGCATTAGCAGTGCTGTGGTTAGGCCGCAAACCATGTTGAGTAGGAGTCAGGAGGTTTTCTTGGATGAAAATTTTGAGAAGCTGTGAGTGTTATTTTTTCGAGAATTTTAGACAGTGGAGAAATAATGGCTATGGTTCTAAAACTGGAAAGGTCTGTGGAGTTTCTGTCTTTATGACGAGGTATAGTATATAATGTTTTCCAGACGACTGGAACTGTGGGTTCTTATATTGATCTATGTATTAGTATGGAAATAGGATAGGCTATAGAGACTGCAGCAAGTTTAAGAAAGTGGGGTGGCAGGTTATCAGTAGAGGGATAACCTGGTTTTAGTTTTTTATTTTTAAGTAATGCAATGATCGTTTTGAAGATAGTATGACATGTACATTATATCTACCAGTGTAGTTCTGTAACAAAATATATAACTCCTTTCCTTCAATATAGAGACACCTGTGTTCAGTAAAAAATTCCTAACCACCTTGTAATCTGATTTTCAAAACTTCCTTTAGGATGCCTGGCAAATGTAGCTGTCTAACACTATAGCAGGCATTTTAGTATTCACGTCTCTGTAGAGACAAAACTGCTAAAATTTCAGAAAACCTTTTAAAGCCAACACTTTATAATAGAACAGACTTATACTAGTTAATGCATGTGGCTCATAATTTAGGATAATGACAAAAGCGATAGTGGAAATCTACCAAAGAGCAGTTTGACTGAATCTTCCTTAAAAGATGCTGCTGTTACAGCACCCCTCCTACACACATATCCCCAAACTTATAATATTATGCTCTGAGGTGCTATGCCCTAAGAGTTGCTTATACTAAGCTAGATAATCCTGGGGATAACTCACCTCAAATGGGGGAGTATACCCTGAGTCTTCTGATTTCATCGACTGAATGCTATGCCATAATATTCAATGAATCATTTTTCAGATGACATCCCCTTTGATCAACTCTTTGTGAGGCTTCGTAAATCCTTTCCTTTGCGGTAACAAGTAGTTATAGTCAGTAGTGAATTTAAACAACAGGGAAGAGCATATTTGTAAATAGTAATCTCATGATGTTAAGGGATAATAAGTATGGGTAAATGTGTGTGCAGAGAAAATGATAACATGTTGGAAGCATGACATAGCCTAATATAGTCCCATAGATCAGAACATATTCAGAGAAATGACAAATTATAATCTGCCAGATTTTGGATTCATTAATATCTAGGAATCAGTGTAAGACTAGAAATACACATGAGTATAAGTTTGATCCAAAAGTACCAGTTGCTTAATGATGGCATAAAGTTAACCATCACTTAAATTAAAGAAAAACATGAATTCATATGAAAATTTCATTATGAGATTGTGAAATATCTGTCTGTCTTCCTATCTTTCTGTGTAATGAAGATCTCATGGTCTCTGCATTAAATGACACATTTATATAGCTATAGCTCTATATCTATATCATATATATAAATATATACATCTATAAAAATCTCTGAGTATGTTATGATCTGTCAATTTAAACATTCTTTGAATCAAAACTAATCATAAGTATTTCATCAAGTGCACTTCCAAACAAACCCACAAGGTAAAGGATCACATTTTACTGCTAAAGTAAAACTAAAAGGAAATACCTTCCCTTGACAGAAGACACAACTGCCTTTTCATTGCAAGACAGCGATCTTCAGCATTACACTGCAAACAAAAACTAACTGCTTCATATACAGACTCTTGCAGAAGTTGCAGCACATGAGAGTAGATCAAAATATCACAACAGCATGAGCAACTTCAACTTCTAAAATGTATCCACCACATACTCCATAGGAGCAACTTCCTGTCAGAATGAAGGCCCAAAGGAGCACATTCCTGTTGGAATGAAGCATGTTCACATTGGGAGCTTTGTCTAAGTCCATAGCAGGAGATATCTGACACTAATAGGCTCTTACTTTTATATATTAAGTCCACAGTCATACAACCTCAACAACAGTGAATACTTAAGTTTCTGTCCAACTCATGACTATAACACAACTCACTATTCTGAGCATGTGATAATTATTTGTACCTCTGCAAGCTTCTTGGCAAGTATTCGACAAGCTGTGTAGTCAACAAACTGTATGGTGAAAGCTAGAATCAAAGGTGCGTGTCAGTGTGTGCATATGTGTATGTGTAAATAAACAGACAGACAGACAGAAATATAGCTATATAGTTAGCTATATTTTATTACTATATCTGATCAAATTCATAATACTCTTCCTTGGATTATTATACAAAGGTCTACTGGAATATGAGTAGATGCATCTTTCAAGTTATTTAAAAGTACCTTAACTATAGTCTCGAAGCAAATAAGATTATCTGTTATCTAGGCCCTCATTCAAACCAAGTATAACTGCATTTTTTTCCATAATGGGACCTACAAGCTGGAGCAAAATACCAGATGACATGAGTACTAGATGATAGAGTTGTCTTCAAGCTGAAACTATTTAGAGTTTCTAAAAAACTGTAACGCTATTTTACATATATGAGTACACAATGGCAATATTGTCAATGCATACTACTGCCAAACAGTCAGCCTTCTCAACATATATTTTGATATCATTGCACAAAGTTGCTGTACTTTCAAAGAGAAGAATGACTTGTGATTTGCTCTGAACCACCCTATGAACTGTTTCAAATGATTTTTTTACTGTTTTGGATGATCACTGCAATTACAAGGTGTATGCCTTCTTCAGTGTTGAATTGAAATGTTGCTTATTTTTCAAGACATAAAAATATTTGTGAATTCCCTGCTTTAAGTCTTTATGCGTCTTAATAATTTCTGATTTTTCTTGCCTAATTGGGTCATGATTTAAAAGGGCTTTGGACCATTTCACTTCCTTGGTAACACATGTAAAGTAAAATAAGAAATAATTTTATGGCTTTAACAAATGAAAGCTGGTAAATTATAAGAAGCAGAAATCTATATTGCTTTGTTGCCAAAAATCATAGCCTGTATCATGTCTCAAAATAGGTCAAAACTGATGGCTGATGCACGCATGTCTATATGTTTGGGCCAGATTCATGATGGTTTGCATGGAGTCTAAGAGTAGAGCATGACTCCATGCAGCCATCATGTCCGACGAGCGATCCAGGAACAGCCTGCAGGGGCATGCAAGAGAGCTCCTAAAATGGCTCTTACACGGACAAGGCCGGGTCATGCAAATTACCTCAATTGCAGCCGAATGGCATGCAAATGAGATAGATTTGTGATTCAGGAAACCCAAACCTGTCCGAGTAAGAGCAGTGTTATTTGCAGAAATGTACTCAGTTGACAACTGAGTACCATTCTGCAAATAGCAAAGTGGAGCCGTGACAGCTCCAAATAAAGGTTGCATCCAGTAGAGGAAGCATGCCAATGGCCAAACATACTGCCATTGGCAATGTTTCCCAATGCAATATGAAAATAAAAATAATTATTATTTTCTCTGATTTCTGATGTTTAAGTGTAGCGCAGTGCCGCGCAAACGGGCTGCACTCTAAACACCAGAAAAATAAAATTCAAACCCCAAAAATGTGGATTTTATTTAAATTGTTAATGTACAATGCAAGGGAATGGCAGGCTGAAGACAACAGGGCCACAGAGTAGAGGTTTCTAAGGGGGAAAGCACAGTCTAAGAGATGTAACCAATCATTAGTAGGCAATCCTATGCAAAGGAGGGTTAGGATAGAGAATCGCAGGTTTACATAACAAATGAGCACAGTCAGTGGAGTGTAGGAGTAGGATAAAGGGAGTAACAGAGTAGAAAATAGGTGACATCATGGATGGGGTATGTATGAAAGAAGGGAAGCTCATTGGAGCAGAGTGGCATGTGTCAGCTGTCATTTACACATCATTGAAAGAGTTGTGTCAACAGGTAGGCTAGGTAAAGGCAAGAAATGGAAGGTGTATGCCATGAATAACACCAAAGTTTCTTGCTGAGCATGTATGCGCGCGTGTGTGCACCTGTAAACCCGAGTAAGACAGTGTGCACGCGTGTAAGTGTGAGTGCACACGTTTAAGCAGGAGTAAGCATGTATAAGGCAGTTTAAAGTGTTGTAAGTGCATTTGTGCTGGTGTGCACATGTTTTAACCTGAATAAGCAAGTTGTCATCTGTGTAAGCATGTGTGTGCATGTGTGAGCTGCTGTGAGCATGTTTGCACTTGTCTGCAAGGCGCTGCCCCCCCCCCCCCGAGGAAACAGAAAGGAAATAGAATGCACAACAAATAGTAGGAAGCTACCAGGGAGTACTAGCAGAGCTAGCAGGTGAAAACAATCAGAATCAGGCAATTACACAGGCAGTACACTAGCCCAGCCCAGCCTAGCACTTAAAACTCTGCAAACAACAGTCGATTATGTTTTTCACAAGAGACATTGCAGTAAGCAATAGAAGTGAAAACTGAAAAAGCTTTACTGAGACAAAGAAATGTTAGGGGCTGCCATTGCTGTTATAAGGTGACATATGCAACATGCTGAGGGTGGTGACAATGCAAATGCTTCTGGAAAACCCACAGTGAGGAGACGGAGAAGAGTGTACAGGCCCATGGTAACCTACCAGTGGCTAAATGAGCTGGAGATAGTGGAGCGCTATAGAGTGGACAGAGACCTCCTGCAGCAAATTGTTGAGCTGTGCAGGCCACGCCTCACACACAGAACCAATAGAAGGGAACCCATCCCAGTGGAAACCAAGGTATGTGTTGGCCTAAGAATATTAGCAACAGGTACCTTCCAGAGACCAACTGGTGATATGATGGGGATATCACAGGCCTCAGCATCCAGCGTACTGCACCAGTTCCTGGATGCCATGTCAGCACATGTCGGTGATCATGTATATTTCTCCAATTCCCATGAGGTATTGTCCAGCAATATGCGTCTCTTCCAGCAAATAGCGGAATACCCTGAGATAGTGGGTGCAATAGACTGCATGCACATATGCATCAAAGCACCAGCTGGCGAGCTGGGTAGGGTCTACTTCAACCACAAGGGCTTCCCCTCCATCAACTGACAGGTCATGTGTGATGCCCAGGGCATAATACTGAATGTGTGTGCTGGCTACCCTGGAATCTACCATGATTCCCATATCTGGCATCTGACGCAGCTGTACCAGACATTTGCCAATGGGGACATCCCACATGGTCACCTAGTGGGAGATGCTGGTTATGCACTGGAGCCATGGCTGATGACACCCATCAGAAATGCACACACACCTGAACAGGAACGCCATAATGAGGCACACACTCAAACACGAAATGTAATCGAGCATGTGTTTGGGCTGCTGAAGTCACGGTTCTGGTGCCTGGACACACTGGTGGAGCCTTGCAGTACTCACCAACTACATGTACCCAAATTGTCATGGTATGTGCTATGCTACATAATATGATCCTGCGAAAACAGCTGCAGCAGGACCAGCATAGGCCTGGGCCAAACAGCCCCCCACCATTGCCAAGGTCATCACAGGTAGAGCGTGACTCAGAGGAGGAACAACCTGAGCCTGCCCCAGTAGGCATAAGGAGGCGTGCCCAGTATGCTTTGGCCTTGGCAAAGAGGCAACACATTGCACATACACTGGCTCAGTAGGAACTCCAGAAATTATACCTCTCTCTGACTCACACATATAGTAAAAGGGATGCCTAAGTTGACACTACCTGCTTTCAAACATGTACAGGGAGTGTAGTATGTGCATCCAACATAGGCAGCCCTGCAGCACCACCTGAGGCATGATTGCCATGTGTTAAACAATTTAAGGCAGTGCTAACAGCATTTACCACCATGTAGTATATGCAAACAGAATCGCACACACCAACTAGTACAACTGTGGTCAATGTCAAGTAATATTGGGCAATGTCCAGCAAAGATGGTGAATATACAGCAATGTTGGACAAGCCTGGTCTAAGTAGGGCATAGCTGAACAAAAGCCAACATGCTCATATTTACTTAACTGGCCCTTATGCAGTCTGGCCTGCTCAATATGAAATTATAAAGCAGTGATGGGCCTCGAACCAAGGATACTGTGCACTATAGTTAAAGTACTGAACCACTAAACCATGACAGTATTGCAGTGGTCAGCCAGTATGAAGGAATGTTGATAAGTCTATGCAAAGTATCTCATGGAAACCCTGCAGGCACAGCATAATCCCTGTCGAGTTATGACACAAAGGTGAGTCCTGCAGTAAGAACACAACTTGACTTCCAACACACACAGTATAAATGTTAATATTGGTCATGTTCACACATATCCACAAATGTAGTGGACTTCAGATTGCAACATACTGAAAGGTCACACTGGGCATGCTCACACACTTGAATAAATGAGACATATGTCAGGCAACAACATATGGAAAGCCTGAACTGGGCATGCTCACACACTTAGACCATGTCTTAGTACAGCAGTGGGCCACACATATCTGGCAGTTGCATGTGTTAACCCAGGAACCTCTCACTATCCAGCAATCCACCCTGTGCACACAGTTACATGACAACAGACACATATATAATATAGTGGAAACCTGTCATGATCAAACATGTTCTGCAGATACCTAAGTTGTTCATAGAAACTGGGAAAGCAAAGACGATAAAGACCTGCAAACAGTATCAGCAATAAATATTGTGCATCCCAAACATGAGCATAGGTTCAGAGGTCGATACTAGGCTATCTGCCTTAGGGAATGTACAAGCCTAGCCAGAGTGTGTTTGGCTTTTGCAACCCTGTCAGATTACTACACTGTGCCAGTGAATAGTAGGTCTCACAAGATAGCCCATGTACATTTAGGCTAGTGTGCCTCAGTCTAGCAGGGACACAGAAGATATCCCAGGGGTAAACATACGATCACCCATACAGCCATCAAGATGTCCCCTGTAGGTGGTCAGTGGGTGGCTCTGCCTATGTGAAACTGTGATCACAATCCAGAGTGAGTGGAGGCCTTGGGATAAGAATCTGTCCCTTCAGCATGTCCTATTAACATCTGTGCTGAGGTATATGTCCCTGGAGTGTGTAGCTACAAGGGAGTTGGATATCATGAGGTGGAGCATGTCCGGTAATTCTGGGTTGGGTATTACTGTAAACAACAGGCACACATCATATCCAAGAAGGTGGTAAGCGACTGAGTAGAGCTGGAGTTACTGCCACCGAACTGTGCAGGTCATCCATGTGAGTCCCTACATCTGCTTGGTGAGGAACTTCTGTGGCCAGTACAGTTGCTACAGATGTTGGGTAAGGTACAACCCAAAGGTGGCATTGTAACCAAGCATAGTTGTGATGAGTATAGGGGCACAATGATCTCACTCGATCTAGATGTGAAACCTTATGTGTTAAGCTGGCTTATATAGAAGGTCTGTCCAACCACTTTGGCAACGTGAATGTCAAAAGCGACAGTACAAACAAGTCATGCCCCCAATCACCTAACAACTCCTACCGTATGTAATGGAGTACTACCTATGTGGTAATGTGTGGGAATGTTGTTATTCCCAAAGGGGGTGACTATGCAACTAATCGCATTTAGCTGTAGGCCATGGCTCAGGCACCAGTCATCCATCTCTGTGAGACCCTGTTGGAGTATGCATGTGGCAGCTGGAGAGTTGATTATGGCACACAGTTTGCAGTCAAGTGCGAACAAGGTCAGCCATATTCCCCCTGTGGTAGCCTGTATATGCTGAACAAGAGAGGTCCCAGGACCGAGCCGTGTGGGATGCCACGTTTAACTGGTGTATAGTCAGACATGGCACGTGCAATTCTGACCATGTGTGTGCTATCCCTGATCCAGGTAGCAATCCATCATGTGAGATATGTGTCCATATCAATGCTGGTGAGCCTATGCATAATGGCCCAGTGGGTTATTGTGTGGTAGGGTTTTGCAAGGTTCAGGTAGGCTGCGTGTACAACTGTCCCTATGTCAATGGACCTGTTAACTGTCTAAAGAAGACAAACATGTTGAAGTGGCACGATCTGCCCACAATATTGCTGAAATGTGTAGGACACAGTGCCTGTAGGTTCCCGATGTCTATGTGTAAGAGTCCCATGACAATACGCTCCATAGCGTTGCAGAACAGGTTAGGTAGGCTTATGGGGCAATATTGTCTGTGGTCTGTTCTGGCACCAGCTCTGTGAAGTGGGACCACTGTCACTGTACGCCATTCCGTGGGTACATATCCTGTAGTAACTCTGATATAGCACAGTGATGTAATGTGAGGGTTACATCTGTCATGAAGCTTGTGTAAGATGCAGGCTGGGACACCACCTGGTCCCATTGATGCTGTAATATATGATTTGGGGAGGGCAGCACTCACCTGTTACTGTGTGATGTCAGGGAGGTTACACTCTGTTGGAATGGATAGTTGCTCCCTAGGGGGGATGGGGGGAGACATCTGCACTGAACCTGTTTGCCAGGATATTGGCTATGCCAGTAGGTTCAGGGTAAGTTTAGTCAGTATGCAGTAACTCACAGCATATCAGTGAGTGTCCACCCAGGTTCCTGACATAACTGAAGAAGGCCTTGTGATAGTCCTACGTGTCTGGTGCAATTGTCCGTGAGAAGCAGCCCTTAGATAAGTACATGAGTGACCGTAGCTGTCTGCTAGTACAGATCACAGATGCTTTCCCCATCTGTGAGTGTGCTCTATCATGTAGTAGCTTCCTCCTGACGTTGTACAGCTTATTACGGCTGGGGTCTACCAGACAGGTCCCCTGCCATTGGAGGAGTGAGTCTTGTTGTTATTTGGGATAGCACAATCCATGCAGTCCACTAGCTGTCCATAGAATGCGTATGTAAAGGATTCAGCAGTCAGAGCCGTATTTTCCACTGTCTCAGGGTCTCTGAAGGATACCACCTTGCTTTGGTGAAGTGAGACGTTGGCTCATGAGAAGTTCACCAAGATTACCCAGGATGGGTGTGTGGAGTGTATATGTATATCCAGTGAGATATATGTATGTTCTGACCTTACCAATGAGGGGTATATCACTGGTGTGGAACACAGAGTCCCCATGTTGGTTATGACCAGGTCCAATATCTATTCCCCCTTGTGGTGACTGGTTGTGCCATAGCATATGAATTTACAAACTGTAGCGATTGTAGGGCGATGGTGTTGGGGCTTGAGTAGTATCCCCAGTCAATATTTGTGTATCTGAAGTCACCCAATATAATGGTGTTTGTGGAGACCTTCATATTCTCCACTGTTCCCAGGAAAGCCAAGTGTGGTTCCTGAGTATGGGAGGGTGGTCTGTAGCAGGCAACAAACTGAAAGGCAGGTTTGCACAATGGTATTTGTATATGTATGGTCTGTGATGCTTAGTGCAGTGCTACTAACCCGGAGGTGTGTGTATCTCTGATGTATATGAATACCCCCCTAGTTGTGTTGTCCATTCCAAGTCCTGTGGTCAGAATGCATGGTATGAAACATAACCTGGTAGTGCTGGTGTGCATATGTGAGCCTGAACTAGGAGTCTGTTAGTGCACAGATATCACTATCCTCCATACTTAGGAGAGTCCTGAGTGGCCGCAATATGAGGGTAACACATCTGGTGTTGAGCTGCATTACCCTTAGTGTCATTTAACCTGTAATGTCTATGGAGGTGGGTTTGTCTTTTGAGCCCTGCTCAACAAATGCACTATGGTGGTAGCAAGAGCCTTAGCCAGCATTCGAAGGTCCAAGGGTGACAGTTGCAAGCTGTCCATAGTGAAGCTACGTGGCATGTCGAGCATGTCACCACAGGATGACAATGTACCCCATATGAATGACACCAATTAGTTAGCCAACTATTAAATGTGATATGTTTGTCTGTATACGGTGACATCATACTTGGTCGATGTAAGATGCTAGACAAGGTCAGGGTCATACTGGCCTGGGCTACATGATCACAGTGTTCCTCCATGTACCATGTCATGTGGTCCAGGGAGTAACATCTGAGGTTTTACGCACCAGCATGGACAATGATGGTGCCAGTCCTGTACTTGCTTTGGAGTGGCCTGACTGCATGTGTTATGTGGCAGATCCTGGCACCCGACAGACAGCACAAAGGGACTATTCCCTTGTATGGGCTGGTGGGTGGTACGCCAGTGTGTCTGACAATAAGTGTCACCTATCACAAGTGTATTAGTTGTGTTGTGTAGCCCGAAGGGCAGTGACTGTGTGGCACACTGACATTGTGAACTATGTGATATGTGGATATTGTAGTGGGGAAGCAGGTTTGTGTGTGCCTGCTGTGGAGGTCTCTGCTGCTTAGGCAGAGTTCATTTACAGCATCCGAGTATGTGTATGTGTGATAATGTGGTTTGAGTGCTGTCGCCAGAGGATATGTGAGACTGATATGTGGTGGTGTGGTTCCTTCACCACCTGATAAACTGTGCCAGTCATGGGTCGAGAGAGTTCAGCACCCTGTATGTCTCTATAGTTGCATCTCACACATATATCTGAGTTTGTCGGGAGGAGGAGAGCATTGTCTGTGTACATGAGTCATATGTGAGATTGCGTCTACATTACAATATTCACCAGCTGGACTGGAGAGTACACACGAAGCTGACTCCTGGACATGCTGGGATATCATGATGACATACTCTGCAGCCAGATCACAAAGGATCAGTATGGTGTTAAGTGTGTAAAAGAGTATAACAGGGATTAGTGCTCAGGGTTGTTGGTGTTTTGTAAAGAGTAGATGAGAAGGAGTCCAGACTGAATCATGACACCTCTGACAGCTATGTCATATATAGCAATGTACACACACATATGTCATGAGTCAGGGCCAACTGTACCTCACTGACAATGCCGACATCCTGACAGACAGGCCCATATATATATATATATATATATATATATATATATACCCACCTCTCACTGATGATAGTCCATATCATCATACCAGGAGATATCACATGTAGAATGGATGAACAGCTACCCCCAATGCCAAATGCATGGCATCAAGTGGACTACATTGATTCCCAATATGTGTCATGCATAAACTACAGAAGAAACAGATCCTGCACCAGAACAGTCAGCTGACCCTCCCCCCCTACACAGGATGTGGAACCATTGAATGTGTTACAGCAATATATGGCACTCCACACAAGTGTTGGTGCACAACACACCATGGTAAGTATAGTCCAGTACGCCTATGAAGTCTGATCTGCAAGGCCATGGAGTCCATCATGGTTGAAGTCATAAACCGAGCTATTGGAAGCTGACATACACACAACCTTACTAACTGTGGTATGTTAATGTGCGGATCATGGATCCCAAACATGCTAGACTGTTTGCAAGGCAGCCACCCAGGACATACATCACTGAACACAGCTACACATGTCTCACATACACTTTGAAGAGCCCTTTATCAAAATCCCAGACACATGTAGTACCCACAAAACCAACAAGCTGTGCATAAATATGTGTTGACATATAAAGGAATGTCAATGTGTCCACAGATAAATCACACAAGGTAAGGATTATGAGTTCCTGTTCAAGCTGTTGACACCTGATGACTCACATGGACCATTCCTGGAATGGCATAAAACAAAGTGTACACACATTACCATGTCCAGTCTGATGATGTTACCATCCTAGAAATACAGCAGGAGAAGGGAAGCCACCCAATAATGCAAATAGTGCGCAGTGCTAATATGTTTCTCACTAGTATCATAACATAGTTAGGTAAGGGTTTGAATCTTGCAAACGCTGACTGTGTGTGTGTAGGGGGTGGTGTGTATGTATGCAATTGTCTTTGAAAGGAGTGCCCTTTTTGGAGACTGGGAAAACACACTAAAAGATGTAAATTCCTCTTTGGAAAGACTGATGATGTCACCACCCTATGAATACAGCAGGAGAAGGGAAAAAACCCAGTAAAGCAAATAGTGTGCCATAGTAATGCGTCACTCACTAGTATCATAACATAATTAGGTAGGAGTTTGAATCCTGAAATGCTGACTGTGTGTGTGTGTGTGTGGCGGGAGTATGTGTGCAATTGTCTTTGACAGGAGTGCCCTATTTGGAGGCTAGGAAAACACACTAGAAGATGTACATTCCTCTTTGGATAGACTGATGATGTCACCACCCTATGAATACAGCAGGAGAAGAAAAAACACCCACTAAAGCAAATAGTACGTTGGGCTAATGTGGCTATCACTAGTATCTTAACATAATTAGATAGGGGTTTGAATCCTACAAACGCTGACACTGTGTGGGGGTGTGTGTATGTGTATAATTGTCTTTAAAGGAGTGCCCTTTTTGGAGACTGGGAAAACACACTAAAAGATGTACATTCCTCTTTGGAAAGAATGTTGATGTCACCACTCTATGAATACAGCAGGAGAAGTGAACCCACCCAATAAAACAAATAGCGCGCCGTGCTAATGCATTTCTCTCTAGTATCATAACATAGTTCATAACATAGTTAGGTAGGGTTTGAATCATACAAATGCTGACTGTGTGTGTGTGGGGGCGTGTACGTGTGTGTGTGGATGTGTGCAATTGTCTTTGAAAAGAGTGCCCTTTTTGGAGACTGGGAAAAAACACTAATAGATGTACATTCCTCTTTGGAAAGACTGATGATGTCACCACCCTATGAATACATCAGGAGAATGGAAACCACCCAGTAAAGCTAATAGTGTACTGTGTTAATGTGTCTCCACTAGTATCATAACATAGTTAGATAGGGGTTTGAATCCTGCAAGCACTGACTGGGGGTGTGTGTATGTGTACAATTGTCTTTGAAAGGAGTGCCCTTTTTGGAGACTGGGAAAACACACTAGAAGATGTACATTCTTCTTTGGAAAGACTGATGATGTCACCACCCTAGAAATACAGACAGAGAAGAAAACCCACCCAGTAAAACAAACAGCGCGCCATGCTAATGAGTGTCTCTCTCTCTAGTATCATAATATAGTTAGGTAGGGGTTTGAATCTTACAAATGTTGACTATGTGTGCAATTGTCTTTGAAAGGAGTGCCCTTTTTTGGAGACTGGGAAAACACACTAAAAGATGTACATTCTTCTTTGAAAGACTGATGATGTCACCACCCTATGAATACAGCAGGAGAAAGAAAACCACCCAATAAAGCAAATAGTGTGCCGTGCTAATGCATTTCTCCCTAGTATCATAACATAGTTAGGTAGGGGTTTGAAGCCTACAAACACTGACTGTGTGTGTGTGTAATTGTCTTTGAAAGGAGTATCCTTTTTGGGGACTGGGAAAACACACTAGAAGATGTACATTCCTCTTTGGAAAGACTGATGATGTCACCACCCTAGAAATACAGATGGAGATGAGAACCCACCCAGTAAAACAAATAGTGTGGCGTATGGCTGCGTCTCTTTCTAGTATCATAACATAGTAAGGTAGGGGTTTGAATCCTGCAAACACCGACTGTGTATGTGTGCAATTATCTTTGAAAGGAGTGCCCTTTTTGGAGACTGGGAAAACACACTAATAGATGTACATTCCTCTTTGGAAATACTGATGATGTCACCACCCTATGAATACAGCAGGAGAAGGGAAACCACCCAGTAAAGCAAATAGTGCACCGTGTGTCTCCACTAGTGTCATAACATAGACTGTGTGTGTGGAGGGGGGTGTGTGTATGTGTGCAATTGTCTTTGAAAGGAGTGCCCTTTTTGGAGACTGGGAAAAAACACTAAAAGATGTACATTCCTCTCTGGAAATACTGATGGTCACCAACCTATGAATACAGCAGGAGAAGGAAAGCCATCTTGTAAAGCAAATAGTGCGCTGTGCTAATAGGTTTCTCACTAGTATCATAACATAGTTAGGTAGGGGTTTGAATCCTACAAACGCTGACTGTGGGTGCGTGTATGTGTACAATTGTCTTTGAAAGGAGTACCCTTTTTGGAGATTTGGAAAACACACTAGAAGATGTACATTCCTCTTTGGAAATACTGATGATTTCACCACCCTAGAATTCCAGACAGAGAAGGGAGCTCACCTAGTAAAACAAACAGCACACCATGCTAATGTGATTCTAGCTCTACTATCATAATATAGTTAGGTAGGGGTTTGAATCCTACAAATGCTGATTATGTGTGCAATTGTCTTTGAAAGGAGTGCCCTTTTTGGAGACTGGGAAAACACACTAAAAGATGTACATTCCTCTTTGTAAAGACTGATGATGTCACCACCCTATGAATACAGCAGGAGAAGGGAAAGCACACAAGAAAGCAAATAGTGCGTCATGCTAATGCGTCTCTCACTAGTATTATAACATAGTTAGGTAGGGAGTTAAATCCTGCAAATGATGATTGTGTAAGATAGGGGTTTGAATCCTGCAAATGATGACTGTGTGTGGGGGTGTGTGTGCATATGTGTGCAATTGTCTTCAAAAAGAGTGTCCTTTTTGGAGACTGGGAAAACACACTAGAAGATGTACATTCCTCTTTGGAAAGACTGATGATGTCACCACCCTAGAAATACAGATGGAGAAGAGAACCCACACAGTAAAACAAATAGCGCACCGTGGTAATGTGTCTTTCTCTAGTATCATAACATAGTTAGATAAGGGTTTGAATCCTGCAAATGCCGATTGTGTGTGTGTATGTGTGCAATTATCTTTGAAAGGAGTGCCCTTTTTGGAGACTGGGAAAACACACTAGAAGATTTACATTCCTCTTTGGAAAGACTGATGATGCCACCACCCTATGAATACAGCAGGAGAAGGGAAACTACCCAGTAAAGCAAATAGTGCGCTGCGCTAATGCGTCTCTCGCTACTATCATAACATAGTTAGATAGAGATTTGAATCCTGCAAACGCTGACTGTGTGTATGTGTTCAATTGTCTTTGAAAGGAGTTCCCTTTTTGGAGACTGGGAAAACACACTAGAAGATGTGCATTCCTCTTTGGAAAGACTGATGATGTCACCACCCTAGAAATATAGACGGAGCAGGAAACTCCCCAAGCAGGAAACCCACCCATAGCACGCCGTGCTAATGAATCTCTTTCTAATATCATAACATAGTTAGGTAGGGGTTTGAATCCTGCAAACACAGACTGTGTGTGTGTGGGGGTGTATGTGTACAATTGTCTTTGATAGGAGTTCCCTTTCTGAGACTGGGAAAACACACTAAAAGATGTTCATTCCTCTTTGGAAAGACTGATGATGTCACCACCCTGTGAATACAGCAGGATAAGGGAAAACATCCAGTAAAGCAAATTGCGCATCGTGCTAATGCATTTCTCACTAGTATCATAACATAGTTAGGTAGAAGTTTGAATCCTGCAAAAGCTGACTGTGTGTGGGGGGTGTATGTGTGCAATTGTCTTTGAAAGGTGGGCCCTTTTTGGAGACTGGGAAAACACACTAGAAGATGTGCATTCCTCTTTGGAAAGACTGATGATGTCACAACACTAGAAATACAGACGGAGAAGGGAAACCACCCAGTAAAGCAAATAGCATGCCGTGCTAATGTGTCTCTCTCTCTAGTAACATAACATAGTTAGGTAGAGGTTTGAATCCTGCAAGCGCTGATTTTGTATGTGTGCAATTGTCTTTGAAAGGAGCGCTCATTTTGAAGACTGGGAAAACACAGTAAAAGATTTACATTCCTCTTTGGAAAGACTGATGATATCACCACCCTATAAATACAGCAGGGGAAGGGAAACCACTCAATAAAGCAAGTAACACGCCATGCTAATGCATCTCTCATTAGTATCACAACATAGCCAGGTAGGGGTTTAAATCCTGCATCTCTCACTAGTATCATAACATACTTAAGTAGGGGTTTGAATCTTGCAAATGCTGATTGTGTGTGTCATCATTGGTCAACACAGTGTGTGTTTTGCTTTTACTATGGTATGACATATTATCATTACAACAGTAAGTGCATTGCATACATCAGGTATCTGCGTGGCAAATATATATGTGTACATATCCCCTCCATCAGTACATAGGTGTGAAGCCTGCATACTACATGAATACATCTGTTGCCATTGACAGGTTGTGCCACTGCTTCTCATATTGTAGGTCACATATGTATGCATGTGACAGGGCTGTCCACTGTCGTGATCCGTGGCCAAGGTCATCTGTGCCACACACGCACCCATGACAGTTACTTAAGAGTAGTGTGAGTGAGGGTATATGCCTGGGGTATATGTCAGACATGTTCATACACAACAACGACTGCCAATAATGGACAGTCTTTATAGGTGTACAACTGCCTTGTGGATATGCATCCAGGCCTCTAATGTTTCATCTGATACACCTTGGGACTCCACAATACCTATGGATATGTGGATACCAAGGGACACATGACATAACATGAGGCTGTATGTACACATTGGTACCCAACATACATGTTGAGGGTTACCATCTATGTGTTACTGACGGGATAGTAAAGTATAGTACATGTGGATGACTATGCCATAGTCGGCTTACTGCTATACAGCATGTATCAGATGACAGGCATCTGTCTGTATGATACCCTTGTGTAGGATATGCATCCCATCCAGGGAATGGATTGTAAGCCAATGCATGCATTTCCAGAGTTGGATGGACACATCCCTAGTGTGTTCACATGTACCTAAGGGGGCTATATGCCAAACAGGTGTGGTCACAGGAATTGATGGCGGTCATTACCACTGGTTAGTGTTATAGTCTAGCACCAGAAGGATCCAACTGTTACTGAGTTCCCTATGACTGTGTGTCATTTGTCAGGACATCATCCAATGCTTGATTATAGTCATGCTGTTGAGGTTGTGTATACTACCAAACCACAAATCATTGACAGATACTAACAGTATCACCCACAGCATAGTGTCAACCCATGTCATACACACATGTCTACCCATGTTAGTACATAACTGTAGTAGAATGCATACTGGCCATTGAAAGATACCATGAGATGTTAATGTGTACAACAGGGTATGCCACACGTCCCATGTGTCCACTATGCACGTACATGCAGACAGTGTGCACCCACCATGTTCACAGATGTACACTTGCTAATCTGTACTGCACACATCACACACATACTGTCCACTCACTAACACATGCTGGCAACACATTACACTTCAGCCAAGTGGCACATGGGTGGACAATACATACTCAGACCTAACAGTGGTATAAACAATGCTACATTGACAATCAGAGCTTTGATGCATAATGTCTGCTGAGATATACCTACAAGGATGTCATTACACTTTCCTGCTGACAACTTGCTAATATTGTTACACTGCTATAGTGTCACCCTGTGCATCAGCACCATGTTAGCCTGTTCCTCCATCAATGTTACAGATGACAGGAGGTGACACAGGTATAATCATATGCACAGGGCGTTTTGTTGTTTGCCAGAGCCTGACATTGACCCATCCATTCGACATGTCTGTGTGTGAGTGAGGGACAACAGTACAGCATGGGCCAATGTTAATGTAATGTGTATGTGTATGTGTGAGCCCTAGTTGTTTGGTTAATATGTGTGTATCTGCATGCACACAGCTCCACCATGTGGCTGCCATATACAGCAGTTTGTGGGACAGCCACAGACAGTAACTGCTAGGCTGTACAGATCACTGTCTCCAGCCACGGACACAGTATCTGTGCCTGGCAGGGGTGCTACGGACAGTATTGGGTGCCAACCCTAACTGGGTACTGTCCTCAGAGGCAGAGGTAGGATGACTGGACCCATGTCCCTGCTGGGACTGGCCAGAGCCACGTGCACGTGGTCTACTGGGATGGTCAATGGACAGGCCAGCCCCAGCATTGCTGGGGCTGGTACTGCTACTACAGGAGCGGCTGTGAACTGGGGGCCATCTGCGACCACTGCCAGCTGTTGCTGTTGCTGGCATGTGACCGCGTTGACGTCGCAACCGTCCCGCATGGTCCTGGCTCATGGAAGACATATTGTGGAGGGCACTTAATATCTCCCCCCAACGTCTATCAATGACCTCAGTGTAAGTCCAGATGGCACCGGCAATGTCACGTATGCTGTCATTGATAGCGATGTACCCTCTGCGCCCTAAGTCCCTGCCTGGTGTACCGTTCCATACGTGCCTGAGCCTGCATTACAGCCCGGAACATACTGGACGTCGTAAGACCAGTGAGGGCACGCCTGCCAGGGGAAATACGACCAGCGGTGCTACCCCGAGAACCCCTGGACCTCCGCCTATGTGGTACCATTCCAGGAATATGGCTATGGCTGCTGGGAGGGGATTCAAGTGCCATGGGTACCACACTCTCCTGGTCAATGCCAACTGTATGCTGTCCCTTGCCTATGGCCATTGGTGGTGAGGGATGTATTGACAGTATGAGTGTGTGCATAGATGGGGTTGAACGCTGTGTACTGTCGATTGGCGGACCAATGACAGACCCTGTCAAACCTTCCTGTACCACAATACATGTCTCATCATCAGCACTATCCATGGCAGTGGCTTCAGGTTCCCTGCTGCATTTGGCCACCCCTAACTCAGCACCTGTGAGAGGAAGACAGGAAACACACTTTATGGTCTGCACATGAACACATGCACACATGCACACATGGACACATGCACACATGAACAAATGCACGCAGGAACACATGCACACATGCACACATGAACACATGGACACATGGACACATGCACACATGAACAAATGCACACAGGAACACATGCACACATGCACACATGCACACATGAACACATGCACACATGCACACAGGAACACATGCACACTCCTCACTACAGCAGAAAAACACACACAACAGCAATCCAAAACATACTCAATATTATTTGAAGGTGGGTGACAGTATCACAAGGCTAACAGTCACGTTACACGTGTCAGCATGCAGAATATGTGTTGATCAAGTCCATGCAGTGTGAGTGTAGACAGCCATAGTTAATGACAGTGTACATGGCTGTGGTGCATGTGTGTACATGTTCAGTGATTGCCTACACCCTGGAACACAATCTGCATAAGGACACAATATTTCTGTGCGAGTATTATAAGCTCTGCAATGTCCTGTGCACCATCACTCACAGGTAAATATACCATGGCTGCATGTATCTGTGTGTCACATGGATTTCCATGTCTGAATGCAGTGTCTGTGTCTGTAGCAGATAATTGTAGACACAGGTGTAGCACATGCATGCTATGTGCACACATGGGATGAGTGGTGCATGTATACGTGATGGAATACCAATCCTGGACATGGCCATTGTACAGTGGTTATGGTGAGTGTGGGTCATATTCCAGATATGCCAGTGCCAGCCATGACATTGCATGGTACATGACTGCAACATTCAACATCACACATACCCAATGTGTGTCATGTGACCTATATACCCAATTTCATTCCAGGACAAATATGTGTCACTTTGTACAGAATGCGACTGCTATGCATATTGTGTATAGTTGCATATGTTTGCACACACACAACATGCTATGCATAATGTGTATAGGTGCATATATGTGCACAGTCAACATGGAGGTGCAAAGCAATGACAGCTATGTGTAGTACTGTGGTCACTGTAACTGTATGGGGTGTAGTACCATTAGCCATCATCATCATGCATCATGTGGTCACTTAAGGCCACAACAGTGTGCTAGACCACCGCCTAGCATGCTGTACCTGAACTGCAGTGACATGGCTAAGTTCACACTTACACAGCCACGTTGCACAAGGGTGTGTGAGGTACCCAATAGGGAGTATTGCCTAACATGACTGTGTTATGTGTTGAAGAGTGTTGCACAGCCCCATGCTAGGCCCCTACCCCTCAGGTATATTTATGTGGTGTGTGGATGACATGTGGGATACTGAAGTGTGACCTGGCAGCGGGTGTCTGGTTACACAATGTGTAGCATGTTGAGGTGTACTGCGTATGCAAACGTGTTATGTTGTGTACATGTGTGTCAACTATGCCTATCCAATGTGCAGTACAGTGGTGCCATATTTGTGTCTGGTGCTCTGTGCATTGCATGTGATTGAGGCAGCTACTGACTTTGCTGAGATGTTTAACGTCTCACAGCAAACATGCACAGCATGCCTTATGCATAGGTGTGTTATGTGTACATGGCCTACACCTCACCTATGACATGAACATTTCAATACCAATTTTAAAGTGTTAACACACTCACCAGCATGTATCGTCTGTCCTGCTGTCACACCAGAGGGACCTACAAGAATATGACACAGTTTGTCAGTGGCCACAACTGTGGCATTGCTACTGTGAGTGTGCTAAACTACAGTAGAACAACAGGCATAGGTGTATGGATACTATTCAAAATATCAGCATTGCACACAATAGGCAGCACAACTGCTAAACACAGTACACATCTCACATATGCATAATCTAACAATACAGGTAACAGTAGTCTACAGCTAGGGCATGTTACCTGCACGCTCCATGTCACCATGCTGGGTGGCTCTGGCCTCCATGATGACACATGTGTGATGTTGTTGCTGCTGTAGGCCAGGAGCCACCACACTTAGGAGCAGTTCCTCCACTCTGGTGAGGGGGGGATGTATGGCCACCCCACCACCTGTGGCAAGCTGTTGTCTATGGATATCAGACGCACGCCACCAGACATGTCTAATTAAATCACTGCAGTGATGGCGTACCTGCTCATATGTCCGGTTATGCATGCTTATGTCATTTACCTGACGAACAAGATCTTGCCACAGTGCAGTACACTCATACTGGTGCTGGCTAGCCCTGGAAAACAGCAGGGTATAGTGCTGAACCAGGCTGTGGTGGATTTCCTGGTCCTCTGTGGCTGTGTAGGAGGGATTCCTTTGATGAGCCATAAGCCTGGAAGACAAGTAAACAATATGTGTGAGCATGCCATGTGGCACACTTAACATTACACAGTACAGATATCAGTTAACTGCCATATATAGCATCTGTTCATCTGTCAGAGGATACACACATTCAATACCACATATCCGTGCTCAGCCCACAACTGGCTGACAGTGCCTGCCACACTCCATATAACAAACCGGTATACACCAGTACTCAGCACACTGTTTGGGATCCAATGCACAGCCTTGCCACAGGGGTACATATCAAGCTAATGCATGAAGAAATATGTCCTCCATTGCAATGAATTTGAAGTACAGTTACAGTATAACCAGTAACCCACCCTAGTCGTTGTTGCCATACCCCTACCTAACATATGTACACAGTTGTTAATATAGCTGGCATACTGCTGTAAAAGAGTATGCATGTTGCTAGGTACACATGCAAACCCTGCAACACACACGTGATTACGGACATGGTACAGGCATCACTACACACACATCAGACATTCATACAACACACACATGTATGCTGACAATGATGACCATTTCCTGTGTACCTTACAGTACTGTGTGCCCCTACTTACAGATACCTATGCCTGAGGTATGTAATCTGTGCAGAATACAGGAAACACACAAGACAGTGTTACCAGGGAATGCGAACATACACCGTACTGTGCTGTTTAGGCCTACAGCTTCAGGTAGTACAATAGTTCAAATGTCAGCTGGATTCACCAGCAGTACCACTTACTGAGCATACATGTATTACTTCAGCCTACGATGAGACACCACAGTCGTACACAGGGAACTACGTCACAACATATGCCATCCTACTATGTCTGCATCCCAATAACTGACACATCTTTCTCTGGCCTCACACCTAGGACACAAACGACCATGACAGAAACAACCTCACACTAAGCTATCACACTGTTACAGACCTTGCACACATTCACTGTCACACTCATTCCACCTCACATAGCAGGTATTGCACTGAGTACATGTTTGTGTGCATTATGTCATAGGTAGGTAATACGCTATTGGCCCTAGGGCCTACAGCAGCCTAGCCATATGCTATCCTGGCCTTAGACACACATGTAATTTGATTTCACTTGCTCCTGTTAACCAGATACACAGAGGTGATTCCCAGGGCGTGTTACCTATCCTCCAGACAATCATCAGGGGTATGTAAGACATCTGCTACTGAGGAGCCTTGTTTGTTAATGCTGGGTGATTTACTCCAGAGTATGGCATATTTGACAATAGGAGCCTATCCCTCCAGCATGTGCTGTTTAGTGAGGTGGCAGAGATTAGGGACCTAGGCAGTGTAGCCTGGTGGGATTGTGAGGTGTTGACATGGTGGTTGTCTGACTGCTATGGGTGTGACATACCTCTGTATGTTTGGCAGAGGTAACCTCTGGGTGGCCGGTATGCAACACACTGTAGCTGTGGTTATGTCAGTCAGTCTGCATAGGGGATGTGTTTGAGGGCAGTATTACTCTTTGTGAGGTATGTCTGTGGCCTTTCCACTTGCTGTAGTTGTCATTTGAGGTACATACCACATGAGGCATTGTGATGAGTACAGGGGAACACTGACCTATATTTCCGTACATGACACAATGTTTGTGATGACACATACCACGTAGACAGATTACAAGACTAGTGTGGCACTGTGAATATCAAAGGGGAGGCTACTGTCCACCTGTGTCCCATGTTCCCTTCTGACACCTTCGGTGTTAGGCAGGCAACCACCTATCTGGTAGTTAGTGGCTAAAGTGTTTTGGAATGGGGTATGGCACTGAAGTATCAACACTGGTGTTCAGTCCATGCCTTGGTCACCAGGCACCTATTGCTATACGTCTGACCCCGTGTCTCCCTCTCTCTCACTATATATATATATATATATATATATATATATATATATATATATATCTATATAGATATATATGAATATATATATATATATATATATATATATATATATATATATATATATATATATATATATATATATATATATATATATATATATATATATATATATATATATATATATATATATATATATATATATATATATATATATATATATATATATATATATATATATATATATATATATATATATATATATATATATATATATATATATATATATATATATATATACATATCTATATATATATCCATATATATATCCATATATATATATATATCTATATATCTCTATATATATCTATATATGTATATATATATATATATATATCTATATATGTATATATATATATCTATATATATATATATATATATATATATATATATATATATATATATATATATATATATATATATATATATATATATATCTATATATATATATATATATATATATATATATATATATATATATATATGTACATATATAGATATATAGGTATATACACATACTTGTAAACATCCATTGCTGTACATATACATGCACATATAGGCACGTATACTGCCCACCTTTCATGGTGGGAATATCAATTATGAAACAGTTGTGTAACATACAATTATGTAATAATATTGCACAGTGTTGTGCAGAATGCATTTCACTGTCCTCAGGCCATATAGCTGTAGCTTACCTCACTGGCTGTAACTCAGTCCCACAGCATTTAACCACCACATGACATATACCTGCACTGCTTGCTGTTTTCAATGCCACACACTACAACCTACATAGATATATGCACATAGCAACCTTCAACTACATATATATGTCCAGCCTTCACTAACAGTTGCAGTATGTCCCTTGCCCTATGCACATCTGCATATACATATAGATATGGACTGCTACCACATATGGAGGGTTCACAGTATGTACAGTACCCTTCAGACACATCATTCAGATGCCAGCAAATACATCTCTGTTACATACCTTACCTTTGTATTTCTCACCTCTGTCTGTTGTACCTGTTGACGTGTTTTATTTATTTTTGTTTTTGTTTGGTGTCTCCAACTGCCTTTGTTTGTTTGTCTGTCTGTCTGTCTCTCTCACTCTCTCTCTCTCTCTCAAGTTGCTGCAAAGATATGATTGCATGTGTGGACAGCAAGTACAGGCTGCTTTTGTAGGTATCTGCACATGTGCATGTGATGGCCTCTGCACCAACTGGTGCCCACCATTTAGTAATTGCATGCAGCCTACTGTGTGGTAATTGCAGTTCTCACTGTGATTTCAGGACACTGCTATAAAATGATAGGTTAGGTAGGCATAGGCCTTTCAGTTTTGCAAGGTGGGGACCATGCTTGTTTGCTGTGGACACTGTTGTGTCAGTCAGAAGGTTGTATATGTCTCATATCTGAAGCTGGGTTGTAGCCAGTGAAATGCATGTTGTACTGAAACCTGACTGTTGCTTCTTCCAGTACACTCTTCTCAGTGTGTAAGTTTACTCACACTTCCTAATGCTAACACTGGATACATGGGTATATGTACTTTCTTTTGGAATTAAGGAATTAACTGGCATACAACAGTAGTTATTGCAATGCATTCCTATGGCTTTCCTATTTTCCCTTTACATTCACTCCTTGTAATGCATGTTATATTTCTTTATTGCAATGTATTTCTATGGCTTTCCTATTTTCCCTTTACATTCACTCCTTGTAATGCATGTTATATTTCTCTCAGCACCTAGTTTTTGCATATCTGCTGTGGTGTAGTGGTACTACATGCAGACTGTTGAGTCCAAGGTCCCGAGTTAGAGACTTACAAGGTTTTTTATTTTGCTGCTGAGCAGTACAAGGGTCTTGTCATGCAGAGTGACTAAGACACTTTTAAGCAGTTGTAAGCTGGTTTGTGCGGCACTTAGCTTAGCTTATTTTATTTTAGCAATACTAAGCCAAGCTTGGCATAGCTTATCATATCTTAGCAATGCTAAGCTAAGTGCACACATGCACACACTGGTGCAAACCCGCTTACTGCTGTTTACAAGTGCTCACTCCCGCTAACCCCTGTGCTCATTTCTTTGACAAAAAAGTAAATGGGGAGATAGGAATGCGGTGATAAAGGGTGCACAAAGAGGGGAAGACAGTAGGGAAACCAGCTCGGGATGTACAGAATGGGTGTGGAGAGGGTCCATAGCTGCCCATTTCTTTACCAGCAACAGCTGTGCATATGCAATACATTAGGAGGGATATTTGAAACCTTCCACCCCTGAGAGAGGGGTGAGGACAACTAAGTGTGTTGTACTACCAATTATGAATATCAGGCACATGCACTGTTTGTGAACTTCTACACTGTCATTAGTACGTTACTCGCTTCTGAGCAGTTTGTGGTTTGTTTGTGTTGACATTAACACAGTCTGCTCAGGACAACCGGACATATTTCACTACTGTGTATGCCTACCTACACCCTTGGTTGTGCCTGACTACACAGGTATATAGTACCTTTGGGTAGGGGTGCAGAAGTGCAGAGGGCATTATTTATTATCGTGTGATATTTATCTTACTGAACATGCAGAGTTGCTGTGTACCTGTAAGTCTATGAAGGCTAGTAGTCTGTCTGAGTAGCTCCCACCTGTGGACATATCCAGATGGTAGACAGTGGTCAGCCTAGTATTCTTTGATTATGCACCACAGCAGTCTTTTCAGCACCTGAACAATGGCATTGTCACAGGTGGTTGCTAGCAGTACATGGCTACATCCTTTTATATTTCTGTGTTGTACTTCTACATAAGGGCATGCTTGTGGGATTCATTCTACAGCTATTTGCAGAGTGTGTGACAGCAGACAAGCTGATATGCCTGCGTGTTTCTGACTCTTCCAGGCCTCAGATACTCTCAGGTATATATTTTAACATCCTCAGGGAAAGGTACATATAACTGGGATACACCTTTGATATATTTCAGACATTTTACAGTTCAGACTTTGGGGGATTCAGAGCATATGTATTACTACACCATTTCTGACGTGCAAGCAATGTCTACTCTCACTTATTAACATTTGTCATTAAGTGAGATTCCACACCTTTCTGCCTACTGTTAGTACATTTCACAGGGAGTCAGAGGGGCACAGCTAACATTTGTTTACAAATTAGGATCATCACTGCAGAGCAGTCACTGTTGGGACGTCTGGCCTGTGACCTATGCAAATATGCCAGTGTTTATCTTGCTCTGATACTGTGTGGAGTTTGTAAGGTGCTACTGTGACCTTATTCCCTACTAGCATGGCTGATTCTCTTTTCACAGTCATGTCATGCAATTCCACAACACCTGCTGGCTAAGGCCCACAGAACAAGATTTGTGTTATGCCTTTCCTATTTTCCCTTTACATTCACTCATGGTAATGCATGATATATTTCTTTCAGCACTAAGTTATTGGATATCTGCTGTGGTGTAGTGGTACTTCATGCAGACTGGTGAGTCCAAGGTCCCGGGTTCGAGACTGAAAAGGTTATTTTATTTTGCTGCTGAGCAGTACAAGGCCCTTGTCATACAGAGTGACTAAGGCACTTTTAAGAAGTTGTAAGTGGGTTTGTGCGGGTTTGTGTGACACTTAGCAATGCTTAGCTAAGCGCACAGAAGCTCACACTCATGCACCCCCGCTAACTACTGCTTAAAAGTGCCTAATCCTGCTAACCCCCGAGCTAATTTCCTTTAAAGAAAAGAAAATGGGGAGATAGGAAAGTGGTGAAAAAGGGGGCACAAAGAGGGAAAGACAGTAGGTAAACCAGCTCGGGATGTGCAGGATGGGTGTAGGGAAGGTCCAAAGCTGCCCATTTCTTTACCAGCAACAGCTGTGCATATGTATGAAATTTGGTGTGAAATTTGAAACCTTCCACCCCTGAGAGAGGGCTGAGGACAACAAAATGCGTTGTACTGCCAATTAGAATTATCAGTTTACATGTCCAGCGGACATGTGTGCGAATTGGGCAGCTATGTATGGGGCGTAATTTTTTGTGGGAATCAGATTGCACATTTTTTTATTTTTTTTTTCAGGTGAGAGTGGAATGCGAGGTAGAGGATGTAGGTATATTTGGGGATGTAGGTTGGGGAGGTAAACAGACAAGACAAACAAGACACAAACAGGGGCGGGGTTTGACACATAGGGTCAGTGAACACAATTGACGGGGAAGGTTGTTTGAAAATCGCAAGCCCATGAGCCCACAGATGGTAACAGTGTGACTGAGATCCCCACCCATGGGCAGTCACCACTGCACCTTCACAGCCCCAATGGTGGCTGTGCTGGGGGCTGCATAGGACGGGCAGGCTTCCCCGAGAGACACGTCACTCTCACCTCAAGCTGGCGTAGGGGATCAGCGACTGAACGCTGGATCTCCCTACGCACCACAGCCTGGACCCTTCGAAGGGTGACAGGTGGCTCTTCTCCACCCAAGCGAGCCCCATCCCCTGCAGCGCTTCCACCCGAAGGTGGCACAGGATCAATGGAGGAGGGGAGCCCGGGCTGGGCACCACAATTGCTGCTGCCAGGTGTACTCGCTAATTGAGGAGGGACAGGTGGGTCCGCTGGGACCGGCCTTCCCATACATTCTGTGATTAGGTGTGTTTAATTGCAACATAAACAACAGCATTCCATATTAGTTGTAACAGCATGCAGTAATATTCCTATTAACCCAACACACCAAGGTTCCAACGGTTGAACAACAAGCATAACACATGCATATATTGAATGACAGTGGATATTTCAACAGCATGCAGGGATGTTTGGTAGCAACAGGCCGCCATGAACGTGGTATTTGAACAGGGCACATGCATCCACATCAATGCAAATACTTATAAAAATAGGACATATGTCCAAACAAATATTTAAGGTTACTCATACCCATTGAGGTGTGGAATTGTATGGTTTATGCACATACGGTAGGGTGTAGACAAAAAAACTCAGTTAACAACTTATAATGACCATTTAGTCTACACTACATTCCCAGTGACTGCAAGTCTATATCCCCTACCAGTATTATTACACTTGCCACCATACATTAGGTTGTGTCATGGGTTTGGCTAGTTCAATATATGCCTGACCTATATCTAACATTCTAACTGTCCAGGATGCAGATGTTACTGCTACATATTTCTTGTTTGCATTTATATTTCTTTATCTACATATCTGTGATGTTTTCACATGACATTTTCACTTCGATTTGTACAGAACCCTGCATTTCTTAACACACACTCACACTTCTGGTGAATAATTACATGCTACATGTGTGCCAGGTTTACTTATTCATGCCAGCCAGTAACTGACTATTGTGGACTGTATATATGTTTCACAGCTACTAGGACTTCCATCACCCACTTTATATGGGACTGCATAACTCTGGGTTGCCAACACATTTTCAAACAGTACTGTTTGTATAATGCAAGGTACTACAACATTTCAGACTCTGTGACACAGACACACTCTGGGTTTTAGACCTTTATTAATGACATTGCACACGTTTCCACAGGCTCACTCCTTTATTTGTTTTAACGGTGTTTATGGCAGACATGTTCAAGACATATTATACCTTTATTAATAGGTTAGAACAATCTTTTTTCAGGCTCGCTCACTTATGTTATATGAAAGTGCCTGCAGAGATATTATTCCAGACATATGTTACCTTTCTTAATGGGTTACTACACTCTTTTTCTGCCTCTCTGACGTTTTTATCTGGCAGTACATGCAGAGGACGTATTCAGGCAATTCTATGGCTGTTTTATTGGACTACAACACATTCTTTCATGCTCTCAAAAAATATTTTATATAACAATACATGCAGAATAATCACTAACCTGCCTGGTGGCATAACCTTAGTAGCCTATCAGCATAGGCCTGCTGATTCATAACACAGTCAGCTGCAGCTGTAAAGTAAATGAAGGGATAATGAAATATACCTATCCGTTATACATACTCCATTATCAATTCTTACATACTGCATTCCATGGCTACATACTCAGTTGTGGGGCATCCTGCATCCCACGGGCTTCCTGTATCCACTGGTTCAAGCGGTCCTGCTTTCGTCTATTCAGGTCTGCATGGTGGTGACGGACCTGCTCACCAGTCCGGGGAATGCCTGTGGCACTGGTGAGGTCACGAGCTAACCGGTTCCAAGCTTCTGCCTTGTATTCTGTCCCTTGGAACTGGTCCTGCAGGAGTCTTGACTCGTGACGGTGGACAAGGAGCCAAACCATGTATTTGGACTCCTTGATGCCCCAACATTGCGCTTGGAAGCGTGAACCCTCTCCTACACCTGCCATTCTGACTGCAAATGTGTGCTACAATCAGTTATGGTGAGTATTCCCGACTATGGGGCTTAAATATGCCACATTTCCTGCACTTTTTTGTGATTGGCCATTTTGTAAAATATTCGGTTGACTGCAGACCTGCTTAGTAATGGTTAAACTACCATTCGTAAGTATATGAATGCTAATAGTGGCTGCTTCCCCTTTGTTGGCATGACTTAGTGGTTCTGTACTTTGATTATGATGCAAAGTGTCCGGGGTTCGAACCTTGTCATTCTTTTATTTTAATATTGTCTAGACAGGCTAGGAGGTGTGGCTGTGTTTAAGCAACTTAGCTCTACGTTGCTCCCCGGTGCCCTACGGTGCCCTGGTTGGCACCGCGCACACGTCCGCACAAACACGTTGCGCTGGGTAAAGCGCTTTTAAACTTTGGGCAACTCTATTGCACTGGGTAAAGCGCTATTAAACCATAGGCAACTCTGTTTAACTGGGTAAAGTGCTATTTAACTATGGACATCTCTGTTTAGCTGGGTAAAGAGCTATTAAACTATGGGCACCTGTGTTTAGCTGGGTAAAGCACTATTACACTATGGGCACCTCTGTTTAGCTGGGTAAAGCGTTGCTTAACAGCAGCCTATTATATATCTGGGTCCTTTAAAAATATATATTTTGTTCACTGATACATTGGCCATGTCACTGCTTTTAATAATATTTTAATCATATATGTCTGGTATTATTTCAAATACTGATTTAAAACATAAATAAGAAGGGGAGTGGTGGGACTCGAACCTTGAATGCCTCCTCTTTGTGCATATGTTCTACCATTACGCTATTGCAATTTGGTGTGATTTGCATGAACATTCTTTCTTATGCTCTTGTCGGAATTGCTTACTATGGCTAAGCAATGGGCACACCCGCGCAAATACGGGCAGCTATATCGTGGATTTAAAAAAAATATATATCTTACTTTTTATAACTGTGATGGGGGTTTACAGTGTCAGGGAGTGAGGTGTTGGGTGCAAGTACATTTGAGCGAACTCGCTCTTGTGTGTTGCCATTTTGCTTTTACTACACTTGCAGGGGCGTGGACATTTAGACTGCTCGGCAGTCGGACATGCCCCCTGCTTTCATACTCGGTCCGTGTAAGAGTTACAGTTGAGTCAGCGTGCTCTCTTGAATATTCATGGCACGCTGATGTCATACCGTTCAACTGCAGCCTCTGAGTAAGACCTATTAAGTCTTACACGGAGGATTCGTGAATCCGGGGGTTTGTGTTTGTGTGTGTGTTCTGTTGTTTGGAAGTAAATTGTTTGACTATATGACTAGATCTGATCACTAAGCTGCAGTTCATCTTGCAACTCATACCCATGATAGGAAACTGCAAAAAGCTGTCTCAGTGATGAAGATGGATGACTTCCACTAGTGAAACTAGTGACATGGATATCACTAAGATTTCAGGCACTTACGATCCAAACAGGAAACAGGTTTGATATCCTCTTCTAAAGCATTAGTTGCTGTTTCATTTTTTTTTTTTTTTACCCACATTGCTGATGCTGAGACAAGGTATTGCAACAGGACATGATATCTGAGAAATACATACCCAGGGATGAGATGCAGGTACTGTGGTATCACTGAAAGTCATCCTGTAGAGATAGTTCCACAAAAAAAAAAAAAAAAAAAGGAATTCACTGTGTAACATGCCTTGCCTATCCTTAGTAATGGAATGACCAAAACTCAGTAGTGAGATTTTTGGCCATTGAGAATAGGAACTCCTTCAATGAAAGGTTACACCTGGAAATTTCAGGATATATTTAAATGAAAGGTGTTAGTAGCAGATGGGAAGCAGGTAAAAAAGATAAAAAAAAAAATGTCTAGGGACTCTGTGTGCTGAGGAGAGGAAACTCAAAGATGAGTTTGTTCCATAGTATATTTAAAGACAACTTAACAAATTAACTGATCAAATAAAACAATCTACTCAAATAATAATATGTGCTACACTGTGTACGTGTGTGTGTGTGTGTGTGTGTGTGTGTGTGTGTGTGTGTGTGTGTGTGTGTGCGTGTGTGTGTGTGCATGTGTGTGTGTCATGTGTTTCACAGACATTCAATTTCTTAGAAATCCTGGTTCATAGCATAGCTTACATTTTTAATGCTTTATCTATTCTACCAATATTAAACTAAACTATTTAACTGCTTTTGTGTGTTCTAATAAACCATTTCTTAAACATCCTAGATCAAAGTGTGCCCAGTGATTGATTTTAAAATCATTCATTGTACTGATTTTTGTCATTGTGCATGTCAAAAAAAAAAAAAAAAAAAATATATATATATATATATATATATATATATATATATATATATTCATTATGAACTGTATGCATTGCTAAGCAAACGAAGTTCATAACTTTCTACATTCATTCAGAAAAGTAATTAAAGGGATTGTAATTTCAATTATCATCTCAAAATTAGAAGTGCATTTTAAATGGGATGTTACAGTGCAAGTGGTTTACATTGTTTTATAACACAGATCTTGACTGAGATCGTGAAAAGTGTTATGTGTACAGTCTGCAAACTAAGCACTGCAGGCATGACTCATGAAACATGATGACAGTTCAGTTAGTAGCTGGAGGTTTTAAAGGAAACAACTGTCCACCTAGTGTGTTCTTAGATGGACAAAGAAGAAGGATCGCAAATTTCTGAGTGGTTATCCATCTGGAGGCAAGTGACTACCAAACTGTGTGTTTCATAATCAACATAATTACAGACCTGAGCTAATCAAAAGTGAATCTTCTCAGTGCTATGTCACTATAATTCTGTCACCACTGCTATTATAACTGATTATATCATCAATGTTATTGTCCCTACTTATCTGTACTTTGTAAAATATTTCATGATGTTTCTTTCTTGTGTTGTATAAATTTCTGCTAATGGGGTATTAATCAAGGAATAGCAATACCACAGATATAAAAAGGTGAATGTTCAACATCTCAAGAGGGTACATTTTTCATTTTTGACAAGACTGGGCAGTGCCTTAGTAGAGGTCTAGAAAGCATTCATTAAGACAGTGTGAAAAACATTGGGATTACAGAAAAATGATATTCTCATACAACTTTACTTTGTGTGTAGGGAAAAATGCACTTCTCTCTTAGAAAATACAGAAGGATGAAGTATTCAACAATAACAAATAAAAATCAGAAGGAAAACAAAAAGAACCAAAACTAAGGAATGGTAACCAGTCCTAAAATGGAGATGAACTATTTTAGAGCCACCAAAAATCATGTATTGAAAATATACATGTTTTTTGCTATCTATTCAAAAGAGACAACAACATTTGTCACATCAGTTTGCCAAAAATGTCTAGGTAAGAAGCAATAAACATGAGCAGCTTGGTTAAAACCAGCTAATAACTGACTAACTTGCAAAGTTGCAAGGCTGGCACTATAAGCAGATGTCCTCTCTATCTTTGAAAGATCCATTATTTCCTTACTGCATTTTAAATGGTCTATCCATATAATTGGTTTGGTATTTTTTTCTTACTAACATTAATATTAGGCAAATAATGTTTATTTAAAGTAGTTTGGCCACTGCAAGCCTTTCAGTACTGGTTTTATTTCAATAAATAGAAAATTATAGAATTTTGGTTACATATATATATAGTGCTGTCTCACCTCATTACTTGTTTAACACAGGCTTACACATCCTCAAGTACACACACACACACACACACACACACACACACACACACACACACACACACACATATGCTCACTTTTACAGAGTTTGAGTTTTAATATGTTTCCTTTTTAGTTATTGTTTTGTTTCAGCATCATATGATGGAAATGTGCATTGTCAAATGTTTCAGGATCAAAGTAGATACATTTATAAGAGATATGCAGACTGTTTTGTTCCTCAACAAGTATAGAAAAATAGTAAGAAAACATTACTCTTTCAGCATGAACTACATTCACATCATTCAAAAGACTCTCCCATCTTAATAAAAATAGTTGTTCCTGGTACTCAGTCAGGAAAAAATGTCAGTGGATTGAAACATTTTTGCCTTGTAGCGTACTGATTTCATGCCATGAGTAGGTGTTTTCAATTTTCATCTGGTTTTCACTGTACATAAAATCACTCCTATGGAACTCTGGGAAACCAAGGTAGTTTTATTACTGAAAAGCCCATTTCCTAATTAGTTGTTTTCAGTCCTTTCATAGAAGAACTCCAAAGGATGCAGGCATCCAATGCAATGGATGTTCATAGAGCTCATTCTGTGATTCTAATGAGAAATATGGCTAGCAAGCCTTTTTAACAAATCATAGGATGAGGAGGGTTGTTTATACGGTGGGTGAGAGAGGACAGATGTGATAACCCTTCATAAGTATTAGCAAAGGGTAGCGTCTGTAAACTATTGCCCTGTCATATACCCAAAGGTGGAAGAAAATAATGTAATCACTGTTAGTGGAAAGACTTTTTCAATATTTTAATTCAATGGAGGGGAGGCAAGGCAGCATTCACTAATAAGAGTATCCTCATGTTGAACATACAATATTTTATAGAGGTGTTTGACTGGCAGCTATAGCAAATGACATAAATGAGGTTGTTGGAATTTAACAAGGCATTCAAAATACCACCTCAGAAGAATTGAGTGAGCAAAGTAAACAGACTGGGAGTATGTCAAAGTGTGACTTAAAATAACAAATATTTGCTAGACATACAGGAAAAAAGGACACTAGTTAGTTAATTTAGATGAAAGGAAGTTATCATGTGGCATGCTATTAGGTCAACAATTTGCCCAGTCATTTTTAATGTGTATTTTTATGACATTACAGATCTGAAGAGAAAGAGGTGTCTCATTTCTTATGATAAAAATACATGCTACAAGATTGATTCATTAACATTTGTAGAGCAAATGAAAAGGGTGTAAACAAGAATATATGACTGGCCTAAAAATGTGGTATTTTAACTTTAAAGTAAGCATGACTTTAAGAAACAATGACCAAGGAAAATATTATACAAGAGTAGGATAGCCATAATGAAGATAAAGCTGAGAAGAGAGCTATGCTATGCCATATCTAATGATATAAAAGTAAACAAGCTACTGATACAAAACAAAATGGAAACAGCTGAGATGCTGGTATGCACCGTGGCACAGCAAGTAGTGTTGCTGCCACTCAGCAAGAGCTTCTCCAGTTTGATTCTTGGCTGAGTGCCTTCTTTGCAGAGTCTGCATGTGCTCTCTGTATTCACCTGGGGTTTCTCCATGTGCTGTGGTTTCCACTGACATTCTAAAGAGATATAGTAGGTTGACTGGACACTCTAAATTGGCTGTGGTATGAATGTGCATGTGCATGTGTGGTATGGAATAACAACCATGCCAGGGATAGCAATCTGGCAGTGTGAACATTGTCTCTAGGAGATTGTCACTGTTGAAGTGATCCCATAAGCAAAAATGGGAAAAACAGGCTGTGGATGGATGAATGGACTGGTATGCACAAGGAAAATACATCATCAGTAGAAAACAAAAGGGTTTCCTTTTTATATGCTTAAAAAAAACCTTCTTGAAAATTGTATTAATTTCTGGATATATCCCCTGGGATTCAATAAACTCCACGCAGGAACAGTGTAATTCCTGCATGGAGTGAACCATGTCCATTTCAGCACAGCCCTAACAGCAGCATGCCTTGCATATTCATGAAGGAGTGCTACTGATAAGGGCTGTATGGACACTAACAGTGGACGAGTACAGGGGGAGTGTTCCAGTAGTGCTTGCACAGTTAATATGCCCCTGCACTCAGAAAGTGCCATACAGCACTTTCTAAAAGTATTTTGGCATAATATTAGAGAACTTCTCTAATATTATGCCAGTATTTCAGTGTCCACAGATACTGAAATCAAATAATGTATTTCAGTGTCTGTGGACACTGAAATACACAGGGGAGCAAGAAAGCAATGCTGGGGGTGTGTGACAGGTTCTGTCACACACACTCTGCATTGTAAAAATGCTGTACAGCCATAGGCCCATAACTCACAACCTGTCAAAGCAAGAAATCTGGACAAAGGCACAAATATTGGGAGGACAAAGCCCTAAAAATAGGGACACTTTTTAAATATAGGTCTTACAAATTTAGAAAGTTGATAGGAAATGGGTTATGCATTAGCATGAATTTTCTGAAGGATAGAAGTCTAGAAGTCAAATGTATGCCATGATTTCCTGAATGCAGTCCTCAATGACTTGCCAGAAAAACACAAGTTGAACAGAAACAGGCCAAAAATATGAGACAGCGATCTGGACATTCTGCGAAAATCTGTACAGTTGAGAAGTATCCATATCTCTCAACTGTACAGGTTTCCACAGAATGCCTAGATGCCTGCCTCACATACCCCTTAACCTCCTAGAGCAAGAACACTGTACAAAGCCATAAATAATGGGGGGACAAAGGCACATAAATAGGGACAAGTTTTAAAAAGTGCACTGACAAACCTGAAAGCTGACAGAATAAAAGGTTTGCAGTAGCACAGACTTCCTGCAGGGTATGAAGACTGAAACAGATATTTCCACCATGTGAAAGTGCTGTATAGGCAAAGCCCTCAACTGTACAGGTGTCTGTAGAATGCCCAGATTCTTGCCTCACATACCCATCAACCTCCTTGAGTAACAAAGCTGTAGAAGGACATAAATACTTAAATATTTTTTCCATACTAAGTCATGCTTTAGCCCAGCATTGCTTAAACACCACAGAGGAGATAAATAAAAAAAAAAAACAGCTACAATCCCCAAACCAAGATAGTGTATTGGTTCAAGTCCTGGATTTACATGCAAGTGTTCACAGTTCGAGTATCAAAACAGGCAATTTATTTTTACATGTGAAAGCAGTGTTAAAATCATTATTTTCATCTTAAAGTATGTAGTAATTGATTTTTGTCAACCAGGGTAGTGTAGCTGTAGTAAAATGGAAGTGTGAGTGCATATAACACGTGAAACCATCATGTATATACAAGTGTCCCATACAGTATAGTCACACCCCTTGATAATGTAATGAAAACACATAGAGGGTTGTCATGTAAAGTAAATCATATATACTTACTAAATGAATTCATTATTCTGAGGATTTTTTAAAAATGAAAAGTGAGCAATGGTTAGCAATGCTCAGCTATGCTAAACAGGTTTAAGCATTGCTTAGACTTGAATGCTAAGCAGAAGGTAGCTCAGCTAAGTGGATTTGTGCACTGCTAAGTAGTGCTTAGCAATTACCTTTTTAAGCACTGTTCAACTCAGCTTAGTGGATTTGCACACTGCTTAGCTGAACTTAATATTTTCAAAATGGTCCAGTGACAGCAAAGGGCGGGAATGTAGACTTATTTAAATAGAGCAGGTGGGAACACAGACAGAATCTGTTATAGTTCATCTGTGCAGGTACTCTTGCTGGTGTAGGTGAAGGAGCGCACATTCAGGTGCAGAACTGGAGTATTCAGGAGTTCAGGATCATGACTGGACTTCTTCTAGAAAACCATGATGAGAGACTGCTACAGGGTCAGTGCCAGGGCTCACAATACAAAGCGGAGGCCTGGGACCATATTGCACATGATCTCACAGTGCTACTGGCATTCTCCCGCACTGTTGAGTAGGTACGACACCACTATGCCAACCTAAAGTGGAGAAAGGGTGTGTTCTTGGCTCAGTGGATCCAAGATGAATGGGCATGGAATGCTCCAATAGTGAGTAAGCATCATTATCAAGTAGTTTGTAGCAAATACTAGCCTGAGAATGTGATAGACAGGTATGCATAATGTTTATATTTCTCCCCTACAGCTTCAGTGGAGAGGGCAAGTAATGTCAAAGCCCATGCCGACAGACTGCTGAGGTTGTGCCGACAGGCTGGTGAGTACAAATCTATTTTGCAGTATATTGTGCAAATAGCTAAGAAGGAGTACATTGCTTACTGCTGGTAGGTATACTGTTTCTGTGTTAACTGAATACATAAAAAAAATTGTCCGACTAATACTGATGTTTAATAAAGATCCCTACAAAAAACTGTTGTGTTTATTCTGGTATGTTGTTGTAGATAAATAGAATGCATACAGGTTGTTAACAGTGACTATGGCTGTGTCAGCATACATTAACTAAGGTTGCTCTGTGAACCAACTGTTAAGAAAAACTGTAGATGGTACAGCTGTAAAACAAGATATAAATGAAATGTGAAATATATACTGCACTAAGCTCTGAACCCCATGTCTAAAGTTTCAAAGTGTGTTCCATCCAGCATTGCCTTATGTTAACCTTTGCTTTCCAGACTGTAGTAATCCAAAGGATTAATACAGAGTACAATAACTATCTGTCATGCATGCATCACAGGATTACAAGTTCATACTGTCTAACCAAGAGACTACTAGGCAGAAACAAGTGAAACACGTAACAGCAGTTCCCCAGTAGCTCAGTGTGATGAGACATAGCTTAGTTGTTAATTTTGCTCATCCAGACATGGTGTGAATCGAGAGAGTGGTACTAAGATGTGTGCATACCTATACACAAGGAATCAGGAATAAACATAAAAACAGTCAGGTAGTGTTAACAGATATTTTCTCCACAGGTCTTACAGGTAAGGAAATCTTGGTAGTAACTGTATGAAGAGTATACACTAATAAACTGTGTACAACTGTTCAACTGTCCCAACACATGCCAGCACAGCAGGATATGTACATACAACATGCACTCTTCCAGATACATGTCTCAAGTGTCATGCTGTCATGGGTAGTGGTCAGTGCTACCAATAATCCTGGAACACAGGTAGGAAACCAATTGAAGTATACCAGTAGCACATTCACAAAACAGCAGTTCAGGGTACCCCTCCGGTACCAGATATGTAACTCTAACATGTACGAGTCCCCTCTAGTCATGCACCTAGATTTGTCACAGTTTGCCCCATACCATTCCAGGCTGAGAGTTTAATAGGTATGTTTGTGCTACAGAAGCTATGGGCCATAGGCAGATGTAAAGTGGGGGCAGACTCATAGAGTATTGAGCAGTACTGTTGTGGAAAATAGAAGCATAAACAGTTGTTAATGGACATTTGGTCCCCCCCCCCCACCTCTCATCTGGATCAATACTATAATTCATGTACTACGAGTAAGTTGTTCTCCAAACCTAATGTTGGGACTTGTTTTCTATTATTGTTCATATATAGAAAACATGGTTGCATGTTAACATACCTTGTTCAAATACCATTGTTGCTGACCTGTTGCTGTCAATGTTACTGGCATGCTGTTATGATGCATACTGTTGATCCATTTATGCATGTGTTTGTTTTGCTATGCAACTGTTTCAAATCTGTTTTATGGGGTTAATTGGAACACCCACGTATGCTGTTATAACTAATCTTGAAATGTATTGCTCATGACTAACCAACATATTTTTTAAAACCTCATCACCAGAGCACATTTGAGAAGGCAGATCTTGGAGGATCCCCCTGTCCTGCCTCATCTCACTGTGGCACCAGGACCCAGCATGTCTGGGACCCAACCCGGGACTTCTTCATCCATTGGTCCTGCACAACCTTCAGGTGTAACCATCTCAGGGGATGGGGTCCACCCCCCCCCCCGCAAGTGGAAGCGGACAGGAGCCTGTCACCCACAGTCAGTTCTGGGATTTGGTGCGCAGCACAAACAAGCAGAGTTGTGTGGGCAGCTGCACCAGATTGAGGGCTTCCTGGTGCACCTCAAGAGGCAGGCTGCCCCTTCTGTCCATCCTCCAGCACAGCCAACTTCGGGGCCGTGAAGGAGCAGTGGTGACTGTCCATGGATGGGGACCTCAGTATCCATTTGGAGGCTCATGGGCTTTGGATTCCCAACCACATTCCCTGTCCAAGGTGTTTACTGCTCTCATGTGCCATATACCCCCCCCCCTGTCTGCTGTGTTTTGTCTGTCTGCATGTGCAATCTATCCCACCCAACCTACCTCCCAAAACATACCTACAGCCCTTCCCTAATATCCCACTCTCACCTTAAATAAAGGGCATCTGTCCCACAAAAAAAACATTGCCCCATATATAGCTCTACATTTTGCCCCCATGTACAGTGAAACTAATCAATCCACAGATTATTCTGCAATTCTCTGTCACCAACACCACTCCCTGTTGGGTGTGAGGCTGTAAATTCCAAATTCTACACATTATTCACAGCTGTTGCTGCTGAAGAAATGTAGAGCTATGGTCATTTCCTACACCCGTCCTGCACATCTCTAGCTGCTTCTCCAAATGTCTTACCCCCTGCTTGTCCCCATTTCACCACTTTCCTATCACCATTTTTTTCTTTTCTTTAAAGAAAATTAGCGCTGGTGTAAGTGGGAGTAAGCAGTGCTAAGCAAAGATAACAGGGCTTAACCATTTGTTAGCATTGCTTAGCTCCACTCAAAACCATGGAAACCCACTTAAAGCCACTATAATCACTCTGTCTCCATCAGCCACTGTTCTGCCTAGCAGCAAAATAATCAGCACTGCCAAGTCTTGGACCAAAGACCCTATACACTACAGTAAGAACAATGTACCACTACACCATTTGAGCTGCAGCACTTTCTGATGTTTTTTTCAAATATATCATGCAGTAGAGTCATTCAACAGTAGGGAAAAAGGTCTGTGAAGTCACTCAGGTTTTGTATAAATACATATGCAGATACATGTATGGAGATACATATATATGTACAAATATATTCAATATACATATATATATATATATATATATATATATATATATATATATATGTTATATATATATATATATATATATATATATATATATATATATATATATATATATATATACACACACACACACACTCAACATGTACTGCAGTCAAAACTATACCTCCCAACCTCTTAGTTCAAGACATCTGGGCAAAGGATATCAAAATGAGGGGACAATGGGCCATAATTAGGGACGTATTTTAAATATTGCTATTATAACTGTAGAAAGTTGCTAGAGTAAAAGGGTTTATTTAAGCGTACATTTTCTTAAGGATATTAGATCTGAAACTGAAACTGTATGTCATCATTTACTGACATAAATCCTCAGATCATCACAGTGATTTACCAGAGAAATACAAACAATTTGTGGAACAGACCAAAAATATGAGCAATAAGCGTGGACATTTTGAAACTATCCAGCCAGTTGACAGGTATGCTCAGATCCCCTTAGTGTAATGAATCTGGACCAACTCTGACAAAGTGGGGGGAGAAAGCCATGAATATAGGGAGATATCTGAAATACTTGAGTAGATAAGTTGAGACAGTTGCTGCAGTAACACCATCTGTTCTAACATATATTGACTGAAATAGCACAAGTGCAAGAATCAGTTGCTTCTCATTAGTTAGTGACCTAAAGACTCACATCATCCCACTAATTTGTTAGAAATGCACAAGACGTATGGGGACCAGACCAAAGATATGATCCAGCCAACTGGACATCCTACACATATCTGGACATTACATGACATTAGGGACAATACACTGAGCTTCAAAGCATGTCACCAAGCACCGTCCAAATTACAGTCAGACTGACACAACACTACCCCAAATCAGCTATGGGGAATTACATATACATTTTGAGTCAGTAAATATTGTGTGTCTTTGATTCACTAAATATTATGTCTCTGTCTCTCTGCAGTTATCTGAACTCACTGAAAGTTGTTAGACTACTTTGAAATTCCTTTGTTAGTGCTACTTAGCTTGGGGCTTTCTGCTAGCATTAAAATATGTGTTGGTTACATTTCTAGTAATCATTTTAAATCGAGTTGCTGGCTACTGAGACTTGTCTGCATATATCAACTGGACACAAGCTGATTTAAGTATATTTTCTCTGCACTTATTTAAGATTTGAGTCAGTAAATATTGTGTGTCTTTGATTCACTAAATATTGTGCCTCTGTCTCTCTGCAGTTAGTTCCCCACCCCCCCTCCCTGTTCTAGTTGTGGTGTTAATCTTGCTGGCTTTGGAATTGCCCACTCCTGCTGTAAATCTCTTTTTGCACACTCCTCCTGGACCCATCTCATTTGCTCACTCAACTGAGTACAGTGAGATCATATTTTGATTTTGGATACTCCTACCAGTCCCATCTCCTCTGCGGTGCACAGAGAGAGCACTTGGGAAGGGCATTCCCCTATAGTATCTTAATCTGCTCTGTTTCCTCCATCTCAAAAAAAAAAAAATTGCACTTCATCTGCCTTACTGTATTTGTGTTTCTTCCTACTTTATTACCTTATTTTGCTTTTGCCTCTTCTTAAAAGTATTCAATTGAATTTATTCTGCTGTCTTTATTACTGCTTGTTACTAGCCTGATTAAATTGTAACTGTTATTCTAAGGCCGTTGGTTTAAGCACTTGGGCTTCAAACCAGTTGTTTTACATTAAGAAGGTTTGTGGTCTGCACTGTTGTGGCAGGACAGGTAGCGTACATCCTTCTAAGTTGGGAACTGCTGACTGAAGGCTCAGTGTCTGTTATTCTAAAAGTGTATTAGTTCTGGGTTAAGAACTTGGGCTTCAGGCCAGTTATTTTACATTAAGAAGGTTTGTGGTCTGCACTCTTGTGGGAGGAGAGGCTAGATTCTGCCCTTCTGAGCTGGGAATTTCTGGTTAAAGGCTTATTGCGCATGCTTACTTGAAATGTTTCTTTCTGAAATCGGTACACCTTGTTTGCTGTAGCATAGACTAGATTCAGGCTGGCTGGATCTAGCTTTGTTCGTATAACTTGTGCCCTGATACAGGCCGTCTTTTTTGGAGAAGGTTTCTCTGTACCCTAATGGCAGGACGGTGCAGTTAGTACTTGTCTGATTGAAGACTGCTGGAACAGGGCTCAGTTTTAAGGTTTTTAACTGGTTAATTGGGTAAAGTGTTGTTTTGATTGTATCTGCTCTACTTTCTGGAAAAATAATGTGTATATATATATATATATATATATATATATATATACATACACTTGTTTCTCGCCTTTCTGAACTAGTATAGTCCAGTTTTTATGTTATTGCTGGATCCAGGGCTGTGTTACAAGTTTCTGTGTTGCCATACCTTACTTAGATAGAAGGAGGTTTCTCTGTTCACCTGTGAGAGAGGGGAGCTTTGAGCAGGCTATCTGTCCCTGGAGGAGTGGTTTCAGCCCAGACGTTAGTAGTTTATTGGCCTTTTTGGGCTAATTTTGATTGTATCTGCGCTATTTCCTGAAAAAAAATATACTTGTTTCCCGCCTTTCTGAACTAGTATAGTCCAGTTTTCAAGTTATTGCTGAATCCAGGGCTGTGTTACAAGTTACTGTGTTGCCATTACCTTACTTGGATAGAAAGAAGTTTCTCTGTTCACCTGTGAGAGATGGGAGCTTTGAGCAGCCTATCTGTCCCTGGAGGAGTGGTTTCAGCCCAGACGTTATTAGTTTATTGGCCATTTTGGGCTAATTTCTATCTCTTTCACTCCCCTGCTATAAAAACCTCATTTGTACAGTTTTTACACTTGTATTCCACTCAGCAAGTGCCTTCCAGGTGTTCTGCAGAGTCTACAGCAGTAGAGAGACAAAAGAGTGACTTTGGAGTGATTATCACTTTTCTGCTTTTCTTGCTGTCTTAACTAATTCCGCCTAAAAACGCCAGTTTTTTTAGCGAATCTGTGATTTAAAAAGTTTATTGTATACAACTCCGCACAGCTCCTCGTGGTGTCCTGCAGAGTGATACATGCAACAGAAAGACCCAAGAGAGACTTTTCCATATTTAAGTATTTTTTCCTCTGTTTTTTTGCTCCGACTGCCTTTTCCCGCCTATTAAGCAGATTTCTAACTGATCTGTGCTTTAAAAAGTTTAAATTGCATTTGCCTTCTGCTTTTTACAGTTTTTGCACTTGTTTTATATCAATTTAAGTAGTTTTTGTATTGTATAACTGTTGTAGGCTACACACTAAAATGCGCTAGCCGGTTTATAGCATTTACAGTGTTTTCTGTGTGTTTTTCTGCTGTTTCCTGAAAAAAAAAAACAAAAAAAAAATTATCTTTTCCCACCTTTGCTGAACTAGATTAGTCCAGATTTCAGGTTTTGCTGAATTCCGGACTGTGGTATAGTTTCCTGTGTTTCCCATATCCTTACTTGGATAGGAGGAAGCTTCTCTGTTCACCAGTGAGAGTGGGGAGCTTTGAGCAGCCTATCTGTTCCTGGAGGAGTGGTCTCAGCCCTGAAACTAGTAGCTTATTGGCCGTTTTGGGTCAATTCCTATCTCTCTCAGTTTCCCTGCTTTAAAACCCACATTTGCGCAGTTTTGCACGATTTTGCGCATAGAACAGCATCGGACAGCGCTACTTAAACGGGTTTAAACTATTCCCGGCTCCACAAAGTCTGCTCTTCACTTTTTCCCTTAGAACTGTTCTAAATCTCAAAGTAAGCACTCTATTTTCATTCTAAAGCCCTGCAGTTGCTCATATAAGTAATCTTATATGTAAGCACTAATAAACTAAAGCACTACACCCTCTTATACTCCCTTTAAGTACTTGGCTCCTTATTGGTCCTTTTTGATCAGTCAAATTGTAGTTCCTTATACTATTCTGGCATGTCCAAAAGTCAGTTTCGGGTTTACTCTCCAGTCCAGCTGGTGAATCTGGGAATCTTGTGGCAATGTTACAACTGCCTTATGTACACAGACCACCCTCTCCTCCTCCCAACAAGCTCAAATATATGTGAGAGATGCAACTATATAGCCAAACTGGAGGCTGAGCTCTCTCAACCCAGTACTGGCGCAATCAATCAGGAGGAGAAGGTAACCACACACACCACAAATCCAGTCTCACATAGACCTATTGCAACAGCAAACCAAACACATAAACACACAAAAACATACTCGGAGGCTCTAAATAAAAATCTGTGAAGCAGCAGAGACCTCCAAAGCAGACATCCAAGCAACCACTACCCCACAACAATACCCACGTATCACATAGTTCACAAAGTCAGTGTGCCACACAGTCACAGCCCTTAAGGCTAAACAACACACCTAATACACTTGTAATAGGTGACTCTGTTGTCAGACACACTGACGTCCCACTCACCAGGCTGAACAAGGAGAAGGTCACTGTAAGCTGCCTGTCGGGTGCCAGGATCTGCCACATAACACAAGCACACAGGTTACTCCAAAGCAAGTACAAATATGACTCTGTCATTGTCCATGCTGGTGTGAATGACCTAATATGTACCTCCCTGGACTACATGAAAAGAGACATAGAGGAGCTCTCTGATCATGTAGCCCAAGCCGGTATGACCCTGACCTTGAGTAGCATCTTACCATCACCAAGAATGATGCCACAGTATAAAGGCAAAATGATCAATTTTAACAATTGGCTAAAGTACTGGTGTCATTCAAAGGGGATCCAGTGTCTGTCAGCCTGGGATGACATGCTTGAAAAGCCACGTTGCTTCGCTAGGAATGGCTTGCACCTGTCACCCCTGGGCTTTTGAATATTGGCTAAGGCTCTTGCCACCCCCATAGTGCCTTTTTTAGGCAAGGTTCAAAAGACAAACCCACCTCCATAGACAACACACGGAAAAAGAAACTAAGGGTAATGCTGCTCAACACCAGAAGTCTAAACCTCAAGATGCACACACTTGAGGCTCTCCTCAGTATGGAGAATATTGATATCTGTGCAGTAACAGAAACCTGGTTCAAGGCTCCTGTGAGCATACAAACACTACCAGGTTATACCTCATACCATGCTTTTCGGCCCCAAAACTAGGACCGAACCACAAAAGGAGGGCGAGTTTTCATATTCATAAAAGATACCCACACCTCCAGGTTAGTGGCACTGCATGAAGCATCAGAGACCATCCATGTGCAACTAACAGTGGGCAAAACTGCCTTTCAGTTTGTAACCTGCTACAGACCACCCTCCCAAACTCAGGAACCCCACTCAGCTTTCCTGAGAACACTGGAGAATATGAAGGTCTCTCCAAACACCATCATATTGGGTGACTTCAACTACCCAAACATAAACTGGGAGCACTACTCAAGCCCCAACACCCTCGCCCAATGGTTCCTAGAATTTATAAACTCAAATGCTATGGAACAACTGGTCACCACTCCCACAAGAGGGGAAAACAAATTGGACCTGATCATCACCAACATGGGGACTCTATGTTCCATACCAGAGGTATACCCCTCATTGGTAAGATCCGACCATAAATTAATCTCACTGGACATCCATATCCCATCCCCACCCCCAGCCAAGGAAACCACGGTGAAGAACTTCTCAAAAGCAAACTTCACACTTCTCAAAACCGAGGTGGAATCCTTCAAAGCCCCCAGGCCAGTGGAAAATACGGCCCAAACCGCAGAATCCTTTACAAACATATTCTATGGACACCTACAGGAATGCATGGATCGTGCTATCCAAAATAAAACCAAGACTCACTCCTCCAAAGGCAGGAGACCTGTCTGGTGGACCCCAGCCATAAATAAGCTATACAACAAAAGGCGGAAGCTACTACATGATAGAGCAAAATCCCATAAAGGGAAGGCATCTCTGATCAGTACTAGCAAGAAACTATGATCCCTCATAAAATTATCTAAGGCCAGCTTTGAAAGAAAAATTGCACAAGACGCTAAAGATAATCACAAGGCCTTCTTTAGTGATGTCAGGAACCTGGGTGGCAACTCCCAGATATGCACTGAGTTAGTGCAAAATGACAAAAAATACACTGAACCCACAGACATTGCCAACATCCTGGCAGAAAGGTTCAGTGCAAACTCCCCCCCCCCCTTCCCCCCAAAAAAAGCAAATGTCTATCCCAACAGAGTGTAGCCTCCCTGACATCACAGATGCACAGGTGAGAGCTGCCCTCTCCAAAGCAAAAAATGCAGCATCAATGGGACTGGACGGTGTCCCAGGCTGCATCTTACATAAGCTCCAAGAAGAACTGAACCCTCACATAAAGTCACTGTTCAATCTCAGCCTTACTATAGGATATGTACCCAAGGAATGGTGTACAGCAACAGTGGTCCCACTCCACAAAGTAGTGCCACAACGGACCCTGGAAACTATCGCCCTATAAGCCTGACTAGTCTGGTCTGCAAAGCTATGGAGCGTATCATCATGGAACTCATAAACAAAGACATTGGGAACCTCCAAACACAGGACCCTACCCAATTCAGCTTTGTTAAGGGCAGATCTTGCCTCTTGAACCTGGTCGACTTCTTTGAAACAGTCTCCAAGGCCATAGATGAAGGGAAGGTAGTCCACACAGCCTACCTGGACCTCCCAAAAGCCTTCGACACAATACCCCACTCGGGCATCATAAATAAGCTCACCAGCTTAAATATCAACCCCTATGTCAGAAGATAGGTTGCAAACTGGCTCAGGGATACAACCCACGTGGTCAGAATTGCAGGTGCCATGTCAGACTCTAAACCAGTTACAAGTGGCATCACACAAGGCTCAGTCCTGAGACCTCTCTTGTTCGGTATATATTTCTCTGAGGTACAGGCTAACACCGGAGGACTATGGCTGACCATGTTCACAGATGACTGCAAACTGGGTGCCATAATCGACTCACTGACTGACACAAGCATCCTCCAAAAGGGTCTCACAGAGATGGATAACTGGTGCCAGAGCCATGGCCTAAAGCTAAATGCCAAAAAGTGCATAGTCATCCCCTTTGGGAAAAACAAATTACCACATAGGTGGTAATCCATTAAGTACGGAAGAAGTAATTAGGGATTTGGGGACAAGTAGATAGCAATCTCTCCTTTGACAAGCACATTGCCAAAGTGGTTAGAAAGACATTCTATATAGCCCACCTTATCACGAAAGAGTTCACATCTAGATCAAGAGAGGTCATTGTGCCCCTCTACTCATCACTCATCAGGCCCATAATTGAATACAATGCCCCATTTGGGATGTACCTTACCCGACACCTGCAGCAACTGGAAAGACCCCAAAAGTGCCTCACCAAGAATCAAGGGACTCAAACAGATGCCCTACACAGTTAGGCTAAAGAAACTCCAGCTCTACTCAGTTGCTTACCGCCTACTCAGAGGTGATCTGTGCCTGATGTATAAAGCCATGTCCAAACCAGAATTAATGGACATGCTCCACCTCAGAAAATCCAAATCCCCTAGAGCTACATGCTCCAGGGACTTAAACCTCAGCACAGAAATAAATAGGACATGCTTGAGGGACAGATTCATATCCCAGAGGCTCCCCTCACTCTGGAACAAAATCCCAATCCATGTTAGGCAGAGCCCCTCAATGACCCTCTTCAAGAGAAATCTTGATGAGTGGATGGGAGATCTTAGGTTTACCCCTGGGATCTCTTCTGTGTCCCTACTAGACAGGGGCACAGTAAACTAACCTTAAAAGGGCTATCTTCTGTGACCTACTATACAGAGGCACAGTCAACTAATCTAAAAGGGTGGCGAAAGCCAAACACACTCTGGCTAGGCTTATAGTATCAACCTATGAACCTATGAACCTATTTACAAATATAGCAGGCACTGCATGGATGTAACAGTAGTGAAAAACAGACACTGGTGTGAAAGTGCAAACCCGCAACCAATTTCACCACAGTCACAGTGACATACTGGTAAGCCAAATGAACACTAAAATATAAAGAATATGTGAACAAAAATATCATGTTTGCCACTCACACTCTACCACTACATATAGTGCCCCAAGTCACAGTGTAGTAGGTATCTTGAGGTGGTACCGGACATATCTCAGTCTGCCCATAGAATCATATACAGCCAATAGACCACCAGAAACTGGAGCAGCATGCACTGTCAGATAGAAAAGGAGCCATGACACTTACATCTACCCTCCTCCCTACACAGCCCAACTAGGATCTACACACTACATGGTTTCACAATCCTGACAGGCTAACAATCGCCAGACATACAACCTCTCAACTGTACAGATTCCCACAGAATTTCTAGGCTTTGTCCTAATATATATGGCCTCTTCCTCATAACATGTCTTGCATTCTGCTACATCACTGGGATGATATCAGACTTGAAGGCACTAAATAATGATATGCCGTAACTAGCAGCCTCTTACTGCATGACATCTTGACAAAGCCTGACATACTTAGGGGAAAGAGGGCCAAAAACAGGGGCATATTTGAAATGCTGCTGTTATAAACTGAAAAAGTTGCTGGTGTTACAGGGTTTGTTGTAACATATCTTTTCTGAGGGATATGAAGTCAGAAACACAAATGGATGTTAGCATTTACTGACTGCAATTCCCAGAGTATGCTACTGATTTGCCAAGGACAAAAACTGTCTGCAGAACAGACCAAACATAAGAGTCAAACCTCTGGCCATTCTGTGGATAGCTCTAAACTTGAGAGTTATGTCAACCACATAACACTGTCAGAGTTACACACGCAAAAAATCCATGTCCACACAAACCCTGTTAAACTAGCATTAATCTAACTGTATAACAGCAATACTTACATTCTGTCCCTAATTCTAGAACCTTCTCCCCATTTTGTTGGGCTGTCTCCACAGTTTTTGTTGTAAGAGGTATTTCCAATTACCCTCTGTGATGTTGTTATCCACACACCTCCATGATGTCCACCTCACATGCAAGGAAAAGGGTCAACTCCCACATGAAGTACTGAATTATAGGAGTGTGTGGTCATGCCATTGGCTATATGAATAACAACACAGCTGTTCTGCATGCAATTAGCATGTGGGGACACCTACTGGTGCACATGCCATCACCTGCTCATTAGCATTAACTACAAAAGGCAAGCTACTGCCTATGCAAAACAGGTCTATACCTCTACATGTGTAGACAGAGAGACAGAGAGACAGAGAGAGAGAGAGAGTGAGAGACAGAGGCAGAAACAGAAACCAACAATAATTTGAAAAAAAAGAGGTATGTTAAACAAGCAAGCATGTAGTGGAATGCAGTAGGGGTATGCAATAATGGGAAGTAGGATTTTAAACAAATATGTCTCAGCAAGACTTGTTGTACTGATATATTGCTGATCAGCACATATGGCTATAGCTTCTGTGTCTGTCTGCAGTGACATACATCACAGCTCAGGCCTCTGAGTCAACCTAGGAAAGGATGGCTCACATATGACTACTTCTAGAGTGTCTGTTGAACAATACTGATGTGACACTGCTAGGCCAGCTAATGGGATGTCGTAAATATCCATATGTTACTTGTGAATACAACTATGATACACGTTTGTCTCACAAATCTAAGAGACCTATACATGGTATGTGCATAATACACTAATGTCACAGATGTGTCATTTACATAGCTGTATGAACTCAGCAATACCTGACTCATAAAACCTGCCTCCACCAAGGTAGAGTAATCCCCTTTGCTGGACAGCAGCAATATGCAAACCACATAATCGGTCCCTATATTCGTTGTACAGGGCAAAGTCGGAGTAGGCACCAACTTGGAAGCAAGTCAACCTGTGAATGGGCAAACATATAAGGTCGCAGGTGAATTACTGTAAGGCTACCTATGAGTACAAATTGGACACATCCACTAAGACCAATCACAAGGCCATCTTCACATATGTCTTCAATCCCAGAGGCAACATCACAACCCACCCTGTACTGGTGGTCAATCACACTATATACACACACAGCATAGCTATAGCTAACCCACTACAGACAGGTTAAGGGAAAACATCACACTCCTATCCTACCATCAGTATAGGTGGATATGCACAGAACCCGCACCCCTCACCTCATCATCAGGGAGCAGGTCCATAATATCTAATCAAAGATAACAAAAGTAAGTCTGCATGGGACTAGATAACATCCCTGTCTGCACCCTACATGAACTTAGGCATATGCTCCCAGCTCCATTACATACTGTACACAAGCAAAGTTTGAGCACCATTGACATCCCATCTACAAGGAAGATGTCCACTGTCATCCCTCTATGCAAAGGTGAATGATGAATGGTGGATTATGCAATTTAATGGTCCTCATTGGAAGGAACATGACACATCAGGACCAGGAGTCCAATGCAAGCTCAAACTGTGCTGATAGATGACAGGGGTATGATGTGGTCGTAAGTGGTGGCTAATGCTAGTCAATGTTGATGTGCAGGTTATGTAAATATCATTGACCAATGTATGAGGTCATGTGATGTGTTTTCCTGTTTATGTCTTCCAGGTGAAATGCAGCATGCAAGGCAGCCAGCATACACTGCAGCTGAAACTACGGCCATTACTAAAATGATAATTCAACACCATGGGGTGATGTTTTGCCATAACCAACAGAATCTGCAGGAGTGGACCACTCTGTGGGACAAGCTTGTCCACAGAGTTAACAACTTGGGCCACCATGGACGCATATGCGATCAAGTCAGGCATTGGGCGACTGATCTGATACGCCATGCCTGTAAAGGGCTGCTGCCATGGCCAGGAACCATACTGCCACAGATGGAGGTCCTGCTATGCAGGCTCCACTTACACCAATGGAGAAGCTCCTTGCCAACACTGAGGCAGCCAACACTTGCCAGCAAATTCAAGACACACAAGTTGTAGAGGTGGGTGGCATCCAGACAACAGGTGAGGAGCATCCAGGTAAGGCCCCAGTGCACATCAACTGAATACTATAGTAATCATACTGGCTTCCATAGAGTATCTTGATGCATATGTCAGGTCAAACTGCATTTGTGGGTGGGGTTTTGTAATGCACACAAGTGCACATCTATGGTGAAGGACAGCAAATTATGTTGTATCAGTGCTTTTACTGTACATGTGCAGAAAAGTAGCATACATCTTGTACCAATGCCACATGTGAGTCCGCTGACAATATCTCTCCCCCACAACTACAAAGGTACCTCTGGTCTGGATGTGGGACAGCAGCCTGAAGCCAGTGAGTATGGTATTGTCCTGTTGTGGCTCACCAATTCCCCAGGCATTTTAAGGTCATGCCTTTTGCCATGCACACAACTGTTAGTCTTAGCCATATTGTGATATGTGCATGTTCACTTGTGATGGGGTTAACTGCATTGCATCAAAGTGATCATCACAGGGGCCTATTTTCAGGAGATATAACGCATCTGTAGCATACCTCACAATCTGTCAGTGCAAGAAATCTGGACAGAGACTGGCAAAATGGGAGGACAAAGGCCCATAACTAGGGATATATTTTAAAAGTACTGTTATACAGTGCATATAAGAATTGTACACATATCTGTTAAAATGCTAGGTATTTGTGATATACAAAATTGAAACCACAATAAAACATTTCACAACTTTTCCCACCTTTAATGTGACCTGTAATCTGTACAATTCAATTGAAAAACAGACAAATCAGTTAGGGGAACAAGTATGAAAAATAAAAAAAAATTACAATAAGCTAGATGCATAAGCATGCACAGCCTGAAGCTAATACTTTGTTGAAGCAGCTTTTGATTTAATTACAGCATTATGTTTTCTTGGGTACACACCTGCCATCAATTACAGAGACTCTTTGATTAACAACAAATAACGGTCAGCTGTCCTACTAGGCTTTTCCTGACATTTACTCAGTTGCCTGCTACAGCAACAGACATGGTTCACAGAGAGCTTACAAAGCATCAAAGAGATCTCATTCTTGACAAGTATCAGCGCAGGGAAGGGTACAAAAACATTTCCACAGCATTGCATATACCATGGAACATGGTGAAGACAGCCATCAAAGGAGGAGAAAACATGGGACAACAGTGACATTGCAAATAAGTGGATTTATCTCCAGATTTGATGAAAATACAATACCAAAAGAGGTCAGGGAGGCTGCCAGGAGACCTACAGCAACACTAAAGGAGTTTCAGGAATCTCTGGCAAGTACTGGTTGTATACTACATGTGATAGAAATCTCCCATATTCTCCATATGTCTTGCCTATGAGGTAGGTTTGGACGATGGAAGCCTTTTCTCACACAGAACAACATCCAGGCCTGGCTAACTTCTGAAAAACAATATCTCCTAAAACCATGTGGGAAAATGTGTTATGGTCTAATGAGACCAAGGTTGAACGTATTGGCCACAATTCCAAAAGGTTTGCTTGGTGCAATAACACCACTCCGCATCACCAAAAGAAAACCATCCCCACTGTGAAGCATGGTGATGGCAGTGTCCTGCTTTGGGGTTGTTGTTCATAAGCTGGAGGGGATTATGAACATTTCCAAATACCAGTCCCTTTTGACCCAAAATCTTCAAGTGTCTGCTATATAGCTGTAGATGGAGAGGAATTTCAGCTTTCCACATGCAGTGACCCAAACCATGCATACAAATCAACAAAAGAATGGCTTCACCAGAAGACATTCTACATTTTGCAATGGCCCAGCCAGAGCCCACACCTACATCCAATAGAAAATGTATGGGGTGACCTGAAGAGGGCTGTGCACAAGATATGCCCTTATAATCTGATAGAGTTGGAGGGCTTTTGCAAGGGAGAGTGTGCAAATATTGCCAAGTTAAGATGTGCCATGCTGATAGACCCCTTCCCAAGAGGATTGAATGCTGTCATTTAATCAAAAGGTGCTTTAGCAAAGTATTAGTTTAAGGGTATGCACACTCATGCAACCAGCCTATTGTATGCATTTCATTTACTATATGTTACCCCTAACCAATATGTATGTTCTTCAACTGGATTGCCGAGGTTATAGGTCACATTAAAGATGGGAAAAGTTATGACATGATTTATGTAGTCCCATGTTATATATCACAAAAACCTGACATGTTAATAGGGGTGTTCATAGGTTCATAGGTTCATAGGTTCATACTAGGCTATCTGCCCGAGGGCATTTATAAGCCTAGCCCATAGTTTTGTGGCTTACGCCACCCCTATTGTATGGGGAACTATACCCATTATTTTGCTGTGCCTCTGTCTAGCAGAGACACTGAGGTAATCCCTGGAGTATATCTGCGATCTCCCATCCATTGGTCAAGATTTCTCTTGAACAAGGCCAGCGAGGTGCTCTGCCTCACATATACCGGGATTTTGTTCCACAGCATAAGGAGTCTTTGGGTGATGAATCTATCCCTCCAGCACGTCCTATTAATAGCCGTGTCGAGGTTTAAGTCTCCCGCCCTTGTGGCTCTGACGGATCTAGATTTTTTGAGGTGAAGCATATTCATCAAATCTGGGTTAGACATGGCCTTGTATGTCAGGCAAAGGTCACCTCTGAGCAAGCGGTGGCGACTGAATAGAGCTGGAGTTCTTTCAGTCGGGCAGCATAGGACAGATTTTTGAGACCCTTTATCCTTTTGGTGAGGAACTTTTGTGGCCTCTCCAGCTGCTGCAAGTGTCGGGTCAGATACATTCCGAATGGGGCATTGTACTCAATCATTGGTCTGATGAATGATGAGTATAGGGAGACTATGACCTCCCTTGATCTAGATGTGAATCCCTTCATGATAAGGTGGGCAATGTAGAAGGTCTTCCTAACTACTTTAGCTACATGGGTGTCGAATGACAGGCTACTGTCAACCTGGGTCCCCAGGTCCCTGATAACTTCTTCTGTGCTCAGAGGATTACCACCTATATGGTAGCTAGGGTAACCTTGTTTTTCCCGAAGGGTATGACTATGCATTTTTTGGCATTTAACTTTAGGCCATGGCTCTGGCACCAGTCATCCGTTTCTGTGAGACCCTTCTGAAGGATATCTGTGTCAGATGTGTTTTCGACTACGGCACCCAGTTTGCAGTCATCTGCAAACTTTGTCAGCCATAACCCTCCTGTGTTTGCTTGTACTTCAGAAAAGTAGATGCCAAAAAAGAGTGGGCCCAGGACTGAGCCCTGTGGGACACCACTTGTGACAGGCTTTGAGTCTGACATGGCACCAGCAACTCTGACCCTGTGGGTTCTGTCGCTCAGCCAGTTTGCAACCCATATTGTGATATATGGGTTAACATTTAAGCTGATGAGTTTTTCAATGATACCCGAGTGGGGTATTGTGTCGAAGGCCTTCGCCAGATCGAGGTAGGCTGTATGGACTGCCTTTCCCTCATCAATGGCTTTGGTGACTGTTTCAAAGAAGTCAACCAAGTTTAAAAGGCATGATCTGCCTTTGACAAAGCCAAACTGGGTTGGATCCAAAGTCTGCAAATTCCCTATGTCTTTATTTATGAGGTCCATTATGATCCTCTCCATAGCTTTGCAGATAAGGCTTGTCAAGCTAATGGGCTGGTAATTTCCAGGGTCTGTGGAGGCACCGCCTTTGTGAAGTGGGACCACAGTCGCAGTGCGCCACTCCCCGGGTTCGTATCCAGAGGGGAGACTATGGTTAAACAGCTGTCCTAGCTGTGGGTTTAATTCCTCGTTGAGTTCAGTGGAGCACACAGCCTGGGACACCATCAGGTCCCATGGATGCTGTGTTTTTGCTTTGAGAGAGCAGTTCTCACTTGGCGTTTGAGATGTTTGGGGGCTGCAACCATTTGGTATAGATATCTCTCCTTTTGGGGAGGGGAGAAGTTTGCACTGAACCTGTCAGCCAGTATGTTGGCAATGTCTGTAGGATCAGTAATCTTCACATCATTTTGAACTAGTTCTGAGCATATCTGGGAGTTTCCTCCCAGGTTTCTAACATAGCTAAAGAAGGCCTTATGATTGTCTTTTGAGTCTTTAGCTATTTTTCTCTCAAAATTCAGGGGCCTATTTTCAGGAGATATAACGCATCTGTAGCATACCTCACAATCTGTCAGTGCAAGAAATCTGGACAGAGACTGGCAAAATGGGAGGACAAAGGCCCATAACTAGGGATATATTTTAAAAGTACTGTTATACAGTGCATATAAGAATTGTACACATATCTGTTAAAATGCTAGGTATTTGTGATATACAAAATTGAAACCACAATAAAACATTTCACAACTTTTCCCACCTTTAATGTGACCTGTAATCTGTACAATTCAATTGAAAAACAGACAAATCAGTTAGGGGAACAAGTATGAAAAATAAAAAAAAATTACAATAAGCTAGATGCATAAGCATGCACAGCCTGAAGCTAATACTTTGTTGAAGCAGCTTTTGATTTAATTACAGCATTATGTTTTCTTGGGTACACACCTGCCATCAATTACAGAGACTCTTTGATTAACAACAAATAACGGTCAGCTGTCCTACTAGGCTTTTCCTGACATTTACTCAGTTGCCTGCTACAGCAACAGACATGGTTCACAGAGAGCTTACAAAGCATCAAAGAGATCTCATTCTTGACAAGTATCAGCGCAGGGAAGGGTACAAAAACATTTCCACAGCATTGCATATACCATGGAACATGGTGAAGACAGCCATCAAAAGGAGGAGAAAACATGGGACAACAGTGACATTGCAAATAAGTGGATTTATCTCCAGATTTGATGAAAATACAATACCAAAAGAGGTCAGGGAGGCTGCCAGGAGACCTACAGCAACACTAAAGGAGTTTCAGGAATCTCTGGCAAGTACTGGTTGTATACTACATGTGATAGAAATCTCCCATATTCTCCATATGTCTTGCCTATGAGGTAGGTTTGGACGATGGAAGCCTTTTCTCACACAGAACAACATCCAGGCCTGGCTAACTTCTGAAAAACAATATCTCCTAAAACCATGTGGGAAAATGTGTTATGGTCTAATGAGACCAAGGTTGAACGTATTGGCCACAATTCCAAAAGGTTTGCTTGGTGCAATAACACCACTCCGCATCACCAAAGAAAACCATCCCCACTGTGAAGCATGGTGATGGCAGTGTCCTGCTTTGGGGTTGTTGTTCATAAGCTGGAGGGGATTATGAACATTTCCAAATACCAGTCCCTTTTGACCCAAAATCTTCAAGTGTCTGCTATATAGCTGTAGATGGAGAGGAATTTCAGCTTTCCACATGCAGTGACCCAAACCATGCATACAAATCAACAAAAGAATGGCTTCACCAGAAGACATTCTACATTTACAATGGCCCAGCCAGAGCCCACACCTACATCCAATAGAAAATGTATGGGGTGACCTGAAGAGGGCTGTGCACAAGATATGCCCTTATAATCTGATAGAGTTGGAGGGCTTTTGCAAGGGAGAGTGTGCAAATATTGCCAAGTTAAGATGTGCCATGCTGATAGACCCCTTCCCAAGAGGATTGAATGCTGTCATTTAATCAAAAGGTGCTTTAGCAAAGTATTAGTTTAAGGGTATGCACACTCATGCAACCAGCCTATTGTATGCATTTCATTTACTATATGTTACCCCTAACCAATATGTATGTTCTTCAACTGGATTGCCGAGGTTATAGGTCACATTAAAGATGGGAAAAGTTATGACATGATTTATGTAGTCCCATGTTATATATCACAAAACCTGACATGTTAATAGGGTGTTCATAGGTTCATAGGTTCATAGGTTCATACTAGGCTATCTGCCCGAGGGCATTTATAAGCCTAGCCCATAGTTTTGTGGCTTACGCCACCCCTTTTGTATGGGGAACTATACCCATTATTTTGCTGTGCCTCTGTCTAGCAGTGACACTGAGGTAATCCCTGGAGTATATCTGCGATCTCCCATCCATTGGTCAAGATTTCTCTTGAACAAGGCCAGCGAGGTGCTCTGCCTCACATATACCGGGATTTTGTTCCACAGCATAGGGAGTCTTTGGGTGATGAATCTATCCCTCCAGCACGTCCTATTAATAGCCGTGTCGAGGTTTAAGTCTCCGCCCTTGTGGCTCTGATGGATCTAGATTTTTGAGGTGAAGCATATTCATCAAATCTGGGTTTGACATGGCCTTGTATGTCAGGCAAAGGTCACCTCTGAGCAAGCGGTGGCGACTGAATAGAGCTGGAGTTCTTTCAGTCGGGCAGCATAGGACAGATTTTTGAGACCCTTTATCCTTTTGGTGAGGAACTTTTGTGGCCTCTCCAGCTGCTGCAAGTGTCGGGTCAGATACATTCCGAATGGGGCATTGTACTCAATCATTGGTCTGATGAGTGATGAGTATAGGGAGACTATGACCTCCCTTGATCTAGATGTGAATCCCTTCATGATAAGGTGGGCAATGTAGAAGGTCTTCCTAACTACTTTAGCTACATGGGTGTCGAATGACAGGCTACTGTCAACCTGGGTCCCCAGGTCCCTGATAACTTCTTCTGTGCTCAGAGGATTACCACCTATATGGTAGCTAGGGGTAACCTTGTTTTTCCCGAAGGGTATGACTATGCATTTTTGGCATTTAACTTTAGGCCATGGCTCTGGCACCAGTCATCCGTTTCTGTGAGACCCTTCTGAAGGATATCTGTGTCAGATGTGTTTTCGACTACGATGCCCAGTTTGCAGTCATCTGCAAACTTTGTCAGCCATAACCCTCCTGTGTTTGCTTGTACTTCAGAAAAGTAGATGCCAAACAAGAGTGGGCCCAGGACTGAGCCCTGTGGGACACCACTTGTGACAGGCTTTGAGTCTGACATGGCGCCAGCAACTCTGACCCTGTGGGTTCTGTCACTCAGCCAGTTTGCAACCCATCTTGTGATGTATGGGTTAACATTTAAGCTGATGAGTTTTTCAATGATACCCGAGTGGGGTATTGTATCAAGGCCTTCGCCAGATCGAGGTAGGCTGTATGGACTGCCTTTCCCTCATCAATGGCTTTGGTGACTGTTTCAAAAAGTCAACCAAGTTTAAAAGGCATGATCTGCCTTTGACAAAGCCAAACTGGGTTGGATCCAAAGTCTGCAAATTCCCTATGTCTTTATTTATGAGGTCCATTATGATCCTCTCCATAGCTTTGCAGATAAGGCTTGTCAAGCTAATGGGCCGGTAATTTCCAGGGTCTGTGGAGGCACCGCCTTTGTGAAGTGGGACCACAGTGGCAGTGCGCCACTCCCTGGGTACGTATCCAGAGGTGAGACTATGATTAAACAGCTGTCCTAGCTGTGGGTTTAATTCCTCGTTGAGTTCGTGGAGCACACAGCCTGGGACACCATCAGGTCCCATGGATGCTGTGTTTTTGCTTTGGAGAGAGCAGTTCTCACTTGGGCGTTTGAGATGTTTGGGGGCTGCAACCATTTGGTATAGATATCTCTCCTTTGGGGAGGGGAGAAGTTTGCACTGAACCTGTCAGCCAGTATGTTGGCAATGTCTGTAGGATCAGTAATCTTCACATCATTTTGAACTAGTTCTGAGCATATCTGGGAGTTTCCTCCCAGGTTTCTAACATAGCTAAAGAAGGCCTTATGATTGTCTTTTGAGTCTTTAGCTATTTTTCTCTCAAAATTTGCTTTGGATGATTTTATGAGAGCTCTTAGTTTTTACTTATAGTGATCAAAGGTGTCTTACCTTTTAAGGATTTTGCTCTATCTTGTAGTAGCTTCCTCCTTTTGTTGTAGAGTTTGTTTATGGCTGGGGTCCACCAGACTGGACGCTTGCCTTGGTACAAAGAGTCTTTGTTTTGCTTGGGATTGCCTTATCCATGCAGTCCTGCAGGTGCTGGTAGAAGGCATTTGTAAGTGATTCAGCGGCTTGAGTACTGTTTTCCTGGCTCGGGGCCTTAAAGGAGACCACACTAGTCTTTAGAAGTGTGAAGTCGGCTTTGAGAAGTTTTTACTGTGGTCTTTTTATTTCAGGTGGGGTGGGATGAGGACCTCCAGCAAGATTAGTTTGTGATCTGATCTCACCAGTGAGGGGTATACTTCGGTGTTGAACATTGTGCTCCCATGTTCGTGATGATGAGATCAAGTATGTTTTCTCCTCTTGTGGGGATGGTGACTAGTTGTTCCATGGCATTTGAGTTTATGAATTCCAGGAACTTTTGGGCTAGGGTGTTTGGGCTTGAGTAGTGTTCCCAGTCTATATTAGGGTAATTGAAGTCACCTAGTATGATGGTGTTTGGAGATACATTTATCCCTCCAGTGTTTTCAGGAAAGTCATGTGAGGTTCCTGAGTTTGTGAGGGTGGCCTGTAACATGCTACAATTTGCAGAGCAGTCTTGCCTATGGTTAATTGCACCTGGATGGTCTCCGATGCATCGTGCGTTGCCACCAGTCTTGAGGTGTGGGTGTCCTTGATGAATATGGATACCCCTCCTTTCTTGGTATTGTCCGGATTTTGGGGCCGGAACGCATGGTATGAGGTAAAACCTGTTAGTGCTGGGGTGCTCTCAGGAGCCTTGAACCAGGTTTCTGTCACAGCACAGACATCGATGTTCTCCATACTGAGAAGGGCCTCGAGTGCGTGCATTTTGAGATTTAGACTTCTGGCATTGAGCAGCATTACCCTTAGTTTTTTTTCTTTTTTGTGTTCTAGGGTGGTAGGTTTAGAATTTGAGCCTTGCCTAAAAAAGGCACTATGGGGGTGGCAAGAGCCTTTGCCAATATCCGGAATCCCAGGGGTGACAGGTGCAAGCCGTCCCTTGCGAAGCAGCGTGGCTTGTCCAGCATGTCATCCCAGGCAGACAGACATTGGATCCCCTTTGAATGACACCAGAGTTTAAGCCAATTGTTAAAGCTGATCATCTTATCTCTGTATTGTGGCATCATTCTTGGTGAAGGTAGGATACTGCTCAAGGTCAGGGTCATACCTGCCTGGGCTACATAATCAGAGAGCTCCTCAATGTCTCTTTTCATGTAGTCCAAGGAGGTACGTCTCAGGTCGTTTACACCAGCGTGGACAATGACTGAGTCGTATTTGTACCTGCTGTTGAGAGACCTGAGTGCTTGCGTTATGTGGCGGATTCTAGCGCCCGACAGGCAGCTTACTGTAACTCTCTCCTTACTCAGTCTGGTGAGCGGGACGTCAGTGTGTCTGACTATGGAGTCACCAATGACTAGTGTGTCTGGCATTGTGTTTGGCCTTAAGGGCTGTGACTGTTTGACACTCTGACTGTGAGGTCTATGTGTTGCAGGTGTTGTGTTCTGAGGTGGTGGTTGTTTGGGTGTCTGCTTTGGTGGCCTCTGCTGTTTTGGTAGATTTCTGATCAGAGCCTCCGAGTATGTCTTTGTGTGTTTATGTGTATGATTTGAGGTTGTGATGGTACTATGTGAGACTGGGTCTATAGTGTGTGTGGTAACCTTCTCCTCCTGTCTGGTCTTGCCAGTCCTAAGTTGAGAGAGCTCAGCCTCCAGTTTGGCCGTATAGTTGCATCTCTCGCATGTATTTGTGTTTTGTGGGAGGAGGAGAGGGTTGTCTGTGTACATGAGGCAATTGTAACATTGCCTCAATATTCCCAGGTTCACCAGCTGAGCAGGAGAGGATACTAGCAACTGATCCTCGACATGCTAGAAAGAATAGACAAAAAACTTTAAAAAGAGATTCCGGGGATGTGGGTGTCCGAGAAATGGGGGTTTCGCCTTTTAGGGATACTATCTATAACAAGAGTGCTGTATCTCGGTGATAAGTACTGTAGGAGCAAGTGCTAGGTTTGACAGATACAGAATAGGCTACTCAGAGTCAGGTAGAGATGATCTTTTAGTTATAGGATATGCTGATTAGATCAGTAGTATAGTTCGAGGAAGGTAGTTTTAAGGAAAATTTGAAGAGTGGACTTTAGGTAGCCCTAATAGTTTAAATCTGCTTAACCGGCGCTGCCCTAGTGTGCAACGGTAGCAGCTGAGTAGGTACAAGCTAAAAACGCAGCGTTTAGCGTTTTTATATCAGGGGCTGAAAGAAGCTAGGAACTGGCCCAAAACGACCAATAAACTACAAGTTGCTGGCTGAAACCTCACAAAACTGGACCAACAGGCAGCTCAATGCTTCCCACTCCCACTGGTAAGCAAGGGAACTTCCTCTCTTCCAAATTAGGTAAAGAATCAGTAACAGGAACTGCAAACAAAGTCCAGGGATCAGCAAGCTCTGAAACTGGACTATTCTAGCTCAGTAAGGCGGGAAAACAAGAGATATTTTTTTTTTTTTTCAGAAAACAAGCAGAAACAGATACAGTAAACACTTATAAATGCTATAAATCGGCTATCACAGCCTACACAAACAATTTGCAACAGTTACAGATTTTAAAAGTAACAAACTGAGAAACAAGTGCAATAACAGAATAAATGCAGAATAAACAATAACAATGTATCAGCAAGCAGGCGAAATACAGTTGCTAGATAAATAGAAGTGGAAAGCCACAAAAATATACTTAAATCAGGTAAAGTCGCTTTTTTAGCTCTCTGAAGCTTGGATTACTCTGCTGGCCACCACGAGGATCTGTGCTGAGTAGGTACAAGCTAAAAAACGCGCGTTTAGCGTTTTTATATCAGGGGGCTGAAAGAAGCTAGGAACTGGCCCAAAACGACCAATAAACTACAAGTTGCTGGCTGAAACCTCACAAAACTGGACCAACAGGCAGCTCAATGCTTCCCACTCCCACTGGTAAGCAAGGGAACTTCCTCTCTTCCAAATTAGGTAAAGAATCAGTAACAGGAACTGCAAACAAAGTCCAGGGATCAGCAAGCTCTGAAACTGGACTATTCTAGCTCAGTAAGGCGGAAAACAAGAGATATTTTTTTTTTTTTCAGAAAACAAGCAGAAACAGATACAGTAAACACTTATAAATGCTATAAATCGGCTATCACAGCCTACACAAACAATTTGCAACAGTTACAGATTTTAAAAGTAACAAACTGAGAAACAAGTGCAATAACAGAATAAATGCAGAATAAACAATAACAATGTATCAGCAAGCAGGCGAAATACAGTTGCTAGATAAATAGAAGTGGAAAGCCACAAAAATATACTTAAATCAGGTAAAGTCGCTTTTTTAGCTCTCTGAAGCTTGGATTACTCTGCTGGCCACCACGAGGATCTGTGCTGAGTAGGTACAAGCTAAAAAACGCGCGTTTAGCGTTTTTTATATCAGGGGGCTGAAAGAAGCTAGGAACTGGCCCAAAACGACCAATAAACTACAAGTTGCTGGCTGAAACCTCACAAAACTGGACCAACAGGCAGCTCAATGCTTCCCACTCCCACTGGTAAGCAAGGGAACTTCCTCTCTTCCAAATTAGGTAAAGAATCAGTAACAGGAACTGCAAACAAAGTCCAGGGATCAGCAAGCTCTGAAACTGGACTATTCTAGCTCAGTAAGGCGGGAAAACAAGAGATATTTTTTTTTTTTTTCAGAAAACAAGCAGAAACAGATACAGTAAACACTTATAAATGCTATAAATCGGCTATCACAGCCTACACAAACAATTTGCAACAGTTACAGATTTTAAAAGTAACAAACTGAGAAACAAGTGCAATAACAGAATAAATGCAGAATAAACAATAACAATGTATCAGCAAGCAGGCGAAATACAGTTGCTAGATAAATAGAAGTGGAAAGCCACAAAAAATATACTTAAATCAGGTAAAGTCGCTTTTTTAGCTCTCTGAAGCTTGGATTACTCTGCTGGCCACCACGAGGATCTGTGCTGAGTAGGTACAAGCTAAAACAATGTGCGTTTAGCGTTTTTTATATCAGGGAGCTGAAAGAAGCTAGGAACTGGCCCAAAACGACCAATAAACTACAAGTTGCTGGCTGAAACCTCACAAAACTGGACCAACAGGCAGCTCAATGCTTCCCACTCCCACTGGTAAGCAAGGGAACTTCCTCTCTTCCAAATTAGGTAAAGAATCAGTAACAGGAACTGCAAACAAAGTCCAGGGATCAGCAAGCTCTGAAACTGGACTATTCTAGCTCAGTAAGGCGGGAAAACAAGAGATATTTTTTTTTTTTTCAGAAAACAAGCAGAAACAGATACAGTAAACACTTATAAATGCTATAAATCGGCTATCACAGCCTACACAAACAATTTGCAACAGTTACAGATTTTAAAAGTAACAAACTGAGAAACAAGTGCAATAACAGAATAAATGCAGAATAAACAATAACAATGTATCAGCAAGCAGGCGAAATACAGTTGCTAGATAAATAGAAGTGGAAAGCCACAAAAATATACTTAAATCAGGTAAAGTCGCTTTTTTAGCTCTCTGAAGCTTGGATTACTCTGCTGGCCACCACGAGGATCTGTGCTGAGTAGGTACAAGCTAAAAAACGCGCGTTTAGCGTTTTTTATATCAGGGGGCTGAAAGAAGCTAGGAACTGGCCCAAAACGACCAATAAACTACAAGTTGCTGGCTGAAACCTCACAAAACTGGACCAACAGGCAGCTCAATGCTTCCCACTCCCACTGGTAAGCAAGGGAACTTCCTCTTCCAAATTAGGTAAAGAATCAGTAACAGGAACTGCAAACAAAGTCCAGGGATCAGCAAGCTCTGAAACTGGACTATTCTAGCTCAGTAAGGCGGGAAAACAAGAGATATTTTTTTTTTTTTTTTCAGAAAACAAGCAGAAACAGATACAGTAAACACTTATAAATGCTATAAATCGGCTATCACAGCCTACACAAACAATTTGCAACAGTTACAGATTTTAAAAGTAACAAACTGAGAAACAAGTGCAATAACAGAATAAATGCAGAATAAACAATAACAATGTATCAGCAAGCAGGCGAAATACAGTTGCTAGATAAATAGAAGTGGAAAGCCACAAAAATATACTTAAATCAGGTAAAGTCGCTTTTTTAGCTCTCTGAAGCTTGGATTACTCTGCTGGCCACCACGAGGATCTGTGCTGAGTAGGTACAAGCTAAAAAACGCGCGTTTAGCGTTTTTATATCAGGGGGCTGAAAGAAGCTAGGAACTGGCCCAAAACGACCAATAAACTACAAGTTGCTGGCTGAAACCTCACAAAACTGGACCAACAGGCAGCTCAATGCTTCCCACTCCCACTGGTAAGCAAGGGAACTTCCTCTCTTCCAAATTAGGTAAAGAATCAGTAACAGGAACTGCAAACAAAGTCCAGGGATCAGCAAGCTCTGAAACTGGACTATTCTAGCTCAGTAAGGCGGGAAAACAAGAGATATTTTTTTTTTTTTCAGAAAACAAGCAGAAACAGATACAGTAAACACTTATAAATGCTATAAATCGGCTATCACAGCCTACACAAACAATTTGCAACAGTTACAGATTTTAAAAGTAACAAACTGAGAAACAAGTGCAATAACAGAATAAATGCAGAATAAACAATAACAATGTATCAGCAAGCAGGCGAAATACAGTTGCTAGATAAATAGAAGTGGAAAGCCACAAAAATATACTTAAATCAGGTAAAGTCGCTTTTTTAGCTCTCTGAAGCTTGGATTACTCTGCTGGCCACCACGAGGATCTGTGCTGAGTAGGTACAAGCTAAAAACGCGCGTTTAGCGTTTTTATATCAGGGGGCTGAAAGAAGCTAGGAACTGGCCCAAAACGACCAATAAACTACAAGTTGCTGGCTGAAACCTCACAAAACTGGACCAACAGGCAGCTCAATGCTTCCCACTCCCACTGGTAAGCAAGGGAACTTCCTCTCTTCCAAATTAGGTAAAGAATCAGTAACAGGAACTGCAAACAAAGTCCAGGGATCAGCAAGCTCTGAAACTGGACTATTCTAGCTCAGTAAGGCGGGAAAACAAGAGATATTTTTTTTTTTTTTCAGAAAACAAGCAGAAACAGATACAGTAAACACTTATAAATGCTATAAATCGGCTATCACAGCCTACACAAACAATTTGCAACAGTTACAGATTTTAAAAGTAACAAACTGAGAAACAAGTGCAATAACAGAATAAATGCAGAATAAACAATAACAATGTATCAGCAAGCAGGCGAAATACAGTTGCTAGATAAATAGAAGTGGAAAGCCACAAAAATATACTTAAATCAGGTAAAGTCGCTTTTTTAGCTCTCTGAAGCTTGGATTACTCTGCTGGCCACCACGAGGATCTGTGCTGAGTAGGTACAAGCTAAAAAAACGCGTTTAGCGTTTTTTATATCAGGGGGCTGAAAGAAGCTAGGAACTGGCCCAAAACGACCAATAAACTACAAGTTGCTGGCTGAAACCTCACAAAACTGGACCAACAGGCAGCTCAATGCTTCCCACTCCCACTGGTAAGCAAGGGAACTTCCTCTCTTCCAAATTAGGTAAAGAATCAGTAACAGGAACTGCAAACAAAGTCCAGGGATCAGCAAGCTCTGAAACTGGACTATTCTAGCTCAGTAAGGCGGGAAAACAAGAGATATTTTTTTTTTTTTTCAGAAAACAAGCAGAAACAGATACAGTAAACACTTATAAATGCTATAAATCGGCTATCACAGCCTACACAAACAATTTGCAACAGTTACAGATTTTAAAAGTAACAAACTGAGAAACAAGTGCAATAACAGAATAAATGCAGAATAAACAATAACAATGTATCAGCAAGCAGGCGAAATACAGTTGCTAGATAAATAGAAGTGGAAAGCCACAAAAAATATACTTAAATCAGGTAAAGTCGCTTTTTAGCTCTCTGAAGCTTGGATTACTCTGCTGGCCACCACGAGGATCTGTGCTGAGTAGGTACAAGCTAAAAACGCGCGTTTAGCGTGTTTTATATCAGGGGGCTGAAAGAAGCTAGGAACTGGCCCAAAACGACCAATAAACTACAAGTTGCTGGCTGAAACCTCACAAAACTGGACCAACAGGCAGCTCAATGCTTCCCACTCCCACTGGTAAGCAAGGGAACTTCCTCTCTTCCAAATTAGGTAAAGAATCAGTAACAGGAACTGCAAACAAAGTCCAGGGATCAGCAAGCTCTGAAACTGGACTATTCTAGCTCAGTAAGGCGGAAAACAAGAGATATTTTTTTTTTTTTTTTCAGAAAACAAGCAGAAACAGATACAGTAAACACTTATAAATGCTATAAATCGGCTATCACAGCCTACACAAACAATTTGCAACAGTTACAGATTTTAAAAGTAACAAACTGAGAAACAAGTGCAATAACAGAATAAATGCAGAATAAACAATAACAATGTATCAGCAAGCAGGCGAAATACAGTTGCTAGATAAATAGAAGTGGAAAGCCACAAAAATATACTTAAATCAGGTAAAGTCGCTTTTTTAGCTCTCTGAAGCTTGGATTACTCTGCTGGCCACCACGAGGATCTGTGCTGAGTAGGTACAAGCTAAAAAACGCGCGTTTAGCGTTTTTATATCAGGGGGCTGAAAGAAGCTAGGAACTGGCCCAAAACGACCAATAAACTACAAGTTGCTGGCTGAAACCTCACAAAACTGGACCAACAGGCAGCTCAATGCTTCCCACTCCCACTGGTAAGCAAGGGAACTTCCTCTCTTCCAAATTAGGTAAAGAATCAGTAACAGGAACTGCAAACAAAGTCCAGGGATCAGCAAGCTCTGAAACTGGACTATTCTAGCTCAGTAAGGCGGGAAAACAAGAGATATTTTTTTTTTTTTTTTCAGAAAACAAGCAGAAACAGATACAGTAAACACTTATAAATGCTATAAATCGGCTATCACAGCCTACACAAACAATTTGCAACAGTTACAGATTTTAAAAGTAACAAACTGAGAAACAAGTGCAATAACAGAATAAATGCAGAATAAACAATAACAATGTATCAGCAAGCAGGCGAAATACAGTTGCTAGATAAATAGAAGTGGAAAGCCACAAAAAATATACTTAAATCAGGTAAAGTCGCTTTTTTAGCTCTCTGAAGCTTGGATTACTCTGCTGGCCACCACGAGGATCTGTGCTGAGTAGGTACAAGCTAAAAAACACGCGTTTAGCGTTTTTTATATCAGGGGGCTGAAAGAAGCTAGGAACTGGCCCAAAACGACCAATAAACTACAAGTTGCTGGCTGAAACCTCACAAAACTGGACCAACAGGCAGCTCAATGCTTCCCACTCCCACTGGTAAGCAAGGGAACTTCCTCTCTTCCAAATTAGGTAAAGAATCAGTAACAGGAACTGCAAACAAAGTCCAGGGATCAGCAAGCTCTGAAACTGGACTATTCTAGCTCAGTAAGGCGGGAAAACAAGAGATATTTTTTTTTTTTTTCAGAAAACAAGCAGAAACAGATACAGTAAACACTTATAAATGCTATAAATCGGCTATCACAGCCTACACAAACAATTTGCAACAGTTACAGATTTTAAAAGTAACAAACTGAGAAACAAGTGCAATAACAGAATAAATGCAGAATAAACAATAACAATGTATCAGCAAGCAGGCGAAATACAGTTGCTAGATAAATAGAAGTGGAAAGCCACAAAAATATACTTAAATCAGGTAAAGTCGCTTTTTAGCTCTCTGAAGCTTGGATTACTCTGCTGGCCACCACGAGGATCTGTGCTGAGTAGGTACAAGCTAAAAACGCGTTTAGCGTTTTTATATCAGGGGGCTGAAAGAAGCTAGGAACTGGCCCAAAACGACCAATAAACTACAAGTTGCTGGCTGAAACCTCACAAAACTGGACCAACAGGCAGCTCAATGCTTCCCACTCCCACTGGTAAGCAAGGGAACTTCCTCTCTTCCAAATTAGGTAAAGAATCAGTAACAGGAACTGCAAACAAAGTCCAGGGATCAGCAAGCTCTGAAACTGGACTATTCTAGCTCAGTAAGGCGGGAAAACAAGAGATATTTTTTTTTTTTTTCAGAAAACAAGCAGAAACAGATACAGTAAACACTTATAAATGCTATAAATCGGCTATCACAGCCTACACAAACAATTTGCAACAGTTACAGATTTTAAAAGTAACAAACTGAGAAACAAGTGCAATAACAGAATAAATGCAGAATAAACAATAACAATGTATCAGCAAGCAGGCGAAATACAGTTGCTAGATAAATAGAAGTGGAAAGCCACAAAAATATACTTAAATCAGGTAAAGTCGCTTTTTAGCTCTCTGAAGCTTGGATTACTCTGCTGGCCACCACGAGGATCTGTGCTGAGTAGGTACAAGCTAAAAACGCGTTTAGCGTTTTTATATCAGGGGCTGAAAGAAGCTAGGAACTGGCCCAAAACGACCAATAAACTACAAGTTGCTGGCTGAAACCTCACAAAACTGGACCAACAGGCAGCTCAATGCTTCCCACTCCCACTGGTAAGCAAGGGAACTTCCTCTCTTCCAAATTAGGTAAAGAATCAGTAACAGGAACTGCAAACAAAGTCCAGGGATCAGCAAGCTCTGAAACTGGACTATTCTAGCTCAGTAAGGCGGGAAAACAAGAGATATTTTTTTTTTTTTTTTCAGAAAACAAGCAGAAACAGATACAGTAAACACTTATAAATGCTATAAATCGGCTATCACAGCCTACACAAACAATTTGCAACAGTTACAGATTTTAAAAGTAACAAACTGAGAAACAAGTGCAATAACAGAATAAATGCAGAATAAACAATAACAATGTATCAGCAAGCAGGCGAAATACAGTTGCTAGATAAATAGAAGTGGAAAGCCACAAAAATATACTTAAATCAGGTAAAGTCGCTTTTTAGCTCTCTGAAGCTTGGATTACTCTGCTGGCCACCACGAGGATCTGTGCTGAGTAGGTACAAGCTAAAAACGCAGCGTTTAGCGTTTTTATATCAGGGGGCTGAAAGAAGCTAGGAACTGGCCCAAAACGACCAATAAACTACAAGTTGCTGGCTGAAACCTCACAAAACTGGACCAACAGGCAGCTCAATGCTTCCCACTCCCACTGGTAAGCAAGGGAACTTCCTCTCTTCCAAATTAGGTAAAGAATCAGTAACAGGAACTGCAAACAAAGTCCAGGGATCAGCAAGCTCTGAAACTGGACTATTCTAGCTCAGTAAGGCGGAAAACAAGAGATATTTTTTTTTTTTTTCAGAAAACAAGCAGAAACAGATACAGTAAACACTTATAAATGCTATAAATCGGCTATCACAGCCTACACAAACAATTTGCAACAGTTACAGATTTTAAAAGTAACAAACTGAGAAACAAGTGCAATAACAGAATAAATGCAGAATAAACAATAACAATGTATCAGCAAGCAGGCGAAATACAGTTGCTAGATAAATAGAAGTGGAAAGCCACAAAAATATACTTAAATCAGGTAAAGTCGCTTTTTTAGCTCTCTGAAGCTTGGATTACTCTGCTGGCCACCACGAGGATCTGTGCTGAGTAGGTACAAGCTAAAAAACGCGTTTAGCGTTTTTATATCAGGGGGCTGAAAGAAGCTAGGAACTGGCCCAAAACGACCAATAAACTACAAGTTGCTGGCTGAAACCTCACAAAACTGGACCAACAGGCAGCTCAATGCTTCCCACTCCCACTGGTAAGCAAGGGAACTTCCTCTCTTCCAAATTAGGTAAAGAATCAGTAACAGGAACTGCAAACAAAGTCCAGGGATCAGCAAGCTCTGAAACTGGACTATTCTAGCTCAGTAAGGCGGGAAAACAAGAGATATTTTTTTTTTTTTTTTCAGAAAACAAGCAGAAACAGATACAGTAAACACTTATAAATGCTATAAATCGGCTATCACAGCCTACACAAACAATTTGCAACAGTTACAGATTTTAAAAGTAACAAACTGAGAAACAAGTGCAATAACAGAATAAATGCAGAATAAACAATAACAATGTATCAGCAAGCAGGCGAAATACAGTTGCTAGATAAATAGAAGTGGAAAGCCACAAAAATATACTTAAATCAGGTAAAGTCGCTGTTTAGCTCTCTGGAGCTTGGATTACTCTGCTGGCCACCACGAGGATCTGTGCTGAGTAGGTACAAGCTAAAAACGCAGCGTTTAGCGTTTTTATATCAGGGGCTGAAAGAAGCTAGGAACTGGCCCAAAACGACCAATAAACTACAAGTTGCTGGCTGAAACCTCACAAAACTGGACCAACAGGCAGCTCAATGCTTCCCACTCCCACTGGTAAGCAAGGGAACTTCCTCTCTTCCAAATTAGGTAAAGAATCAGTAACAGGAACTGCAAACAAAGTCCAGGGATCAGCAAGCTCTGAAACTGGACTATTCTAGCTCAGTAAGGCAGGAAAACAAGAGATATTTTTTTTTTTTTTCAGAAAACAAGCAGAAACAGATACAGTAAACACTTATAAATGCTATAAATCGGCTATCACAGCCTACACAAACAATTTGCAACAGTTACAGATTTTAAAAGTAACAAACTGAGAAACAAGTGCAATAACAGAATAAATGCAGAATAAACAATAACAATGTATCAGCAAGCAGGCGAAATACAGTTGCTAGATAAATAGAAGTGGAAAGCCACAAAAAAATATACTTAAATCAGGTAAAGTCGTTTTTTAGCTCTCTGAAGATTGGATTACTCTGCTGGCCACCACGAGGATCTGTGCTGAGTAGGTACAAGCTAAAACGCGCGTTTAGCGTTTTTTATATCGGGGGCTGAAAGAAGCTAGGAACTGGCCCAAAACGACCAATAAACTACAAGTTGCTGGCTGAAACCTCACAAAACTGGACCAACAGGCAGCTCAATGCTTCCCACTCCCACTGGTAAGCAAGGGAACTTCCTCTCTTCCAAATTAGGTAAAGAATCAGTAACAGGAACTGCAAACAAAGTCCAGGGATCAGCAAGCTCTGAAACTGGACTATTCTAGCTCAGTAAGGCGGGAAAACAAGAGATATTTTTTTTTTTTTTTTCAGAAAACAAGCAGAAACAGATACAGTAAACACTTATAAATGCTATAAATCGGCTATCACAGCCTACACAAACAATTTGCAACAGTTACAGATTTTAAAAGTAACAAACTGAGAAACAAGTGCAATAACAGAATAAATGCAGAATAAACAATAACAATGTATCAGCAAGCAGGCGAAATACAGTTGCTAGATAAATAGAAGTGGAAAGCCACAAAAATATACTTAAATCAGGTAAAGTCGCTTTTTAGCTCTCTGAAGCTTGGATTACTCTGCTGGCCACCACGAGGATCTGTGCTGAGTAGGTACAAGCTAAAAAACGCGCGTTTAGCGTTTTTTATATCAAGAGGCTGAAAGAAGCTAGGAACTGGCCCAAAACGACCAATAAACTACAAGTTGCTGGCTGAAACCTCACAAAACTGGACCAACAGGCAGCTCAATGCTTCCCACTCCCACTGGTAAGCAAGGGAACTTCCTCTCTTCCAAATTAGGTAAAGAATCAGTAACAGGAACTGCAAACAAAGTCCAGGGATCAGCAAGCTCTGAAACTGGACTATTCTAGCTCAGTAAGGCGGGAAAACAAGAGATATTTTTTTTTTTTTTTTCAGAAAACAAGCAGAAACAGATACAGTAAACACTTATAAATGCTATAAATCGGCTATCACAGCCTACACAAACAATTTGCAACAGTTACAGATTTTAAAAGTAACAAACTGAGAAACAAGTGCAATAACAGAATAAATGCAGAATAAACAATAACAATGTATCAGCAAGCAGGCGAAATACAGTTGCTAGATAAATAGAAGTGGAAAGCCACAAAAATATACTTAAATCAGGTAAAGTCGCTTTTTTAGCTCTCTGAAGCTTGGATTACTCTGCTGGCCACCACGAGGATCTGTGCTGAGTAGGTACAAGCTAAAAAACGAGCGTTTAGCGTTTTTATATCAGGGGCTGAAAGAAGCTAGGAACTGGCCCAAAACGACCAATAAACTACAAGTTGCTGGCTGAAACCTCACAAAACTGGACCAACAGGCAGCTCAATGCTTCCCACTCCCACTGGTAAGCAAGGGAACTTCCTCTCTTCCAAATTAGGTAAAGAATCAGTAACAGGAACTGCAAACAAAGTCCAGGGATCAGCAAGCTCTGAAACTGGACTATTCTAGCTCAGTAAGGCGGGAAAACAAGAGATATTTTTTTTTTTTTTTTCAGAAAACAAGCAGAAACAGATACAGTAAACACTTATAAATGCTATAAATCGGCTATCACAGCCTACACAAACAATTTGCAACAGTTACAGATTTTAAAAGTAACAAACTGAGAAACAAGTGCAATAACAGAATAAATGCAGAATAAACAATAACAATGTATCAGCAAGCAGGCGAAATACAGTTGCTAGATAAATAGAAGTGGAAAGCCACAAAAATATACTTAAATCAGGTAAAGTCGCTTTTTAGCTCTCTGAAGCTTGGATTACTCTGCTGGCCACCACGAGGATCTGTGCTGAGTAGGTACAAGCTAAAAACGCGTTTAGCGTTTTTTATATCAGGGGGCTGAAAGAAGCTAGGAACTGGCCCAAAACGACCAATAAACTACAAGTTGCTGGCTGAAACCTCACAAAACTGGACCAACAGGCAGCTCAATGCTTCCCACTCCCACTGGTAAGCAAGGGAACTTCCTCTCTTCCAAATTAGGTAAAGAATCAGTAACAGGAACTGCAAACAAAGTCCAGGGATCAGCAAGCTCTGAAACTGGACTATTCTAGCTCAGTAAGGCGGGAAAACAAGAGATATTTTTTTTTTTTTTTTCAGAAAACAAGCAGAAACAGATACAGTAAACACTTATAAATGCTATAAATCGGCTATCACAGCCTACACAAACAATTTGCAACAGTTACAGATTTTAAAAGTAACAAACTGAGAAACAAGTGCAATAACAGAATAAATGCAGAATAAACAATAACAATGTATCAGCAAGCAGGCGAAATACAGTTGCTAGATAAATAGAAGTGGAAAGCCACAAAAAATATACTTAAATCAGGTAAAGTCGCTTTTTAGCTCTCTGAAGCTTGGATTACTCTGCTGGCCACCACGAGGATCTGTGCTGAGTAGGTACAAGCTAAAAAATGCGTGTTTAGCGTTTTTTATATCAGGGGGCTGAAAGAAGCTAGGAACTGGCCCAAAACGACCAATAAACTACAAGTTGCTGGCTGAAACCTCACAAAACTGGACCAACAGGCAGCTCAATGCTTCCCACTCCCACTGGTAAGCAAGGGAACTTCCTCTCTTCCAAATTAGGTAAAGAATCAGTAACAGGAACTGCAAACAAAGTCCAGGGATCAGCAAGCTCTGAAACTGGACTATTCTAGCTCAGTAAGGCGGGAAAACAAGAGATATTTTTTTTTTTTTTCAGAAAACAAGCAGAAACAGATACAGTAAACACTTATAAATGCTATAAATCGGCTATCACAGCCTACACAAACAATTTGCAACAGTTACAGATTTTAAAAGTAACAAACTGAGAAACAAGTGCAATAACAGAATAAATGCAGAATAAACAATAACAATGTATCAGCAAGCAGGCGAAATACAGTTGCTAGATAAATAGAAGTGGAAAGCCACAAAAATATACTTAAATCAGGTAAAGTCGCTTTTTTAGCTCTCTGAAGCTTGGATTACTCTGCTGGCCACCACGAGGATCTGTGCTGAGTAGGTACAAGCTAAAAAACGCGCGTTTAGCGTTTTTATATCAGGGGGCTGAAAGAAGCTAGGAACTGGCCCAAAACGACCAATAAACTACAAGTTGCTGGCTGAAACCTCACAAAACTGGACCAACAGGCAGCTCAATGCTTCCCACTCCCACTGGTAAGCAAGGGAACTTCCTCTCTTCCAAATTAGGTAAAGAATCAGTAACAGGAACTGCAAACAAAGTCCAGGGATCAGCAAGCTCTGAAACTGGACTATTCTAGCTCAGTAAGGCGGGAAAACAAGAGATATTTTTTTTTTTTTTCAGAAAACAAGCAGAAACAGATACAGTAAACACTTATAAATGCTATAAATCGGCTATCACAGCCTACACAAACAATTTGCAACAGTTACAGATTTTAAAAGTAACAAACTGAGAAACAAGTGCAATAACAGAATAAATGCAGAATAAACAATAACAATGTATCAGCAAGCAGGCGAAATACAGTTGCTAGATAAATAGAAGTGGAAAGCCACAAAAAATATACTTAAATCAGGTAAAGTCGCTTTTTTAGCTCTCTGAAGCTTGGATTACTCTGCTGGCCACCACGAGGATCTGTGCTGAGTAGGTACAAGCTAAAAAACGCACATTTAGCGTGTTTTATATCAGGGGGCTGAAAGAAGCTAGGAACTGGCCCAAAACGACCAATAAACTACAAGTTGCTGGCTGAAACCTCACAAAACTGGACCAACAGGCAGCTCAATGCTTCCCACTCCCACTGGTAAGCAAGGGAACTTCCTCTCTTCCAAATTAGGTAAAGAATCAGTAACAGGAACTGCAAACAAAGTCCAGGGATCAGCAAGCTCTGAAACTGGACTATTCTAGCTCAGTAAGGCGGGAAAACAAGAGATTTTTTTTTTTTTTTCAGAAAACAAGCAGAAACAGATACAGTAAACACTTATAAATGCTATAAATCGGCTATCACAGCCTACACAAACAATTTGCAACAGTTACAGATTTTAAAAGTAACAAACTGAGAAACAAGTGCAATAACAGAATAAATGCAGAATAAACAATAACAATGTATCAGCAAGCAGGCGAAATACAGTTGCTAGATAAATAGAAGTGGAAAGCCACAAAAATATACTTAAATCAGGTAAAGTCGCTTTTTTAGCTCTCTGAAGCTTGGATTACTCTGCTGGCCACCACGAGGATCTGTGCTGAGTAGGTACAAGCTAAAAACGCGCGTTTAGCGTTTTTATATCAGGGGGCTGAAAGAAGCTAGGAACTGGCCCAAAACGACCAATAAACTACAAGTTGCTGGCTGAAACCTCACAAAACTGGACCAACAGGCAGCTCAATGCTTCCCACTCCCACTGGTAAGCAAGGGAACTTCCTCTCTTCCAAATTAGGTAAAGAATCAGTAACAGGAACTGCAAACAAAGTCCAGGGATCAGCAAGCTCTGAAACTGGACTATTCTAGCTCAGTAAGGCGGGAAAACAAGAGATATTTTTTTTTTTTTTCAGAAAACAAGCAGAAACAGATACAGTAAACACTTATAAATGCTATAAATCGGCTATCACAGCCTACACAAACAATTTGCAACAGTTACAGATTTTAAAAGTAACAAACTGAGAAACAAGTGCAATAACAGAATAAATGCAGAATAAACAATAACAATGTATCAGCAAGCAGGCGAAATACAGTTGCTAGATAAATAGAAGTGGAAAGCCACAAAAATATACTTAAATCAGGTAAAGTCGCTTTTTTAGCTCTCTGAAGCTTGGATTACTCTGCTGGCCACCACGAGGATCTGTGCTGAGTAGGTACAAGCTAAAAAACGCGTTTAGCGTTTTTATATCAGGGGCTGAAAGAAGCTAGGAACTGGCCCAAAACGACCAATAAACTACAAGTTGCTGGCTGAAACCTCACAAAACTGGACCAACAGGCAGCTCAATGCTTCCCACTCCCACTGGTAAGCAAGGGAACTTCCTCTCTTCCAAATTAGGTAAAGAATCAGTAACAGGAACTGCAAACAAAGTCCAGGGATCAGCAAGCTCTGAAACTGGACTATTCTAGCTCAGTAAGGCGGGAAACCAAGAGATTTTTTTTTTTTTTTTCAGAAAACAAGCAGAAACAGATACAGTAAACACTTATAAATGCTATAAATCGGCTATCACAGCCTACACAAACAATTTGCAACAGTTACAGATTTTAAAAGTAACAAACTGAGAAACAAGTGCAATAACAGAATAAATGCAGAATAAACAATAACAATGTATCAGCAAGCAGGCGAAATACAGTTGCTAGATAAATAGAAGTGGAAAGCCACAAAAATATACTTAAATCAGGTAAAGTCGCTTTTTTAGCTCTCTGAAGCTTGGATTACTCTGCTGGCCACCACGAGGATCTGTGCTGAGTAGGTACAAGCTAAAAAACGCGTTTAGGTTTTTATATCAGGGGGCTGAAAGAAGCTAGGAACTGGCCCAAAACGACCAATAAACTACAAGTTGCTGGCTGAAACCTCACAAAACTGGACCAACAGGCAGCTCAATGCTTCCCACTCCCACTGGTAAGCAAGGGAACTTCCTCTCTTCCAAATTAGGTAAAGAATCAGTAACAGGAACTGCAAACAAAGTCCAGGGATCAGCAAGCTCTGAAACTGGACTATTCTAGCTCAGTAAGGCGGGAAAACAAGAGATATTTTTTTTTTTTTTTTCAGAAAACAAGCAGAAACAGATACAGTAAACACTTATAAATGCTATAAATCGGCTATCACAGCCTACACAAACAATTTGCAACAGTTACAGATTTTAAAAGTAACAAACTGAGAAACAAGTGCAATAACAGAATAAATGCAGAATAAACAATAACAATGTATCAGCAAGCAGGCGAAATACAGTTGCTAGATAAATAGAAGTGGAAAGCCACAAAAATATACTTAAATCAGGTAAAGTCGCTTTTTTGCGCCTGTGAAGCTTGGATTACTCTTCTCGGCACCACGAGGATCTGTGCTGAGTAGGTACAAGCTAAAAACGCAGCGTTTAGCGTTTTTATATCAGGGGCTGAAAGAAGCTAGGAACTGGCCCAAAACGACCAATAAACTACAAGTTGCTGGCTGAAACCTCACAAAACTGGACCAACAGGCAGCTCAATGCTTCCCACTCCCACTGGTAAGCAAGGGAACTTCCTCTCTTCCAAATTAGGTAAAGAATCAGTAACAGGAACTGCAAACAAAGCCCAGGGATCAGCAAGCTCTGAAACTGGACTATTCTAGCTCAGTAAGGCGGAAAACAAGAGATATTTTTTTTTTTTTTTTCAGAAAACAAGCAGAAACAGATACAGTAAACACTTATAAATGCTATAAATCGGCTATCACAGCCTACACAAACAATTTGCAACAGTTACAGATTTTAAAAGTAACAAACTGAGAAACAAGTGCAATAACAGAATAAATGCAGAATAAACAATAACAATGTATCAGCAAGCAGGCGAAATACAGTTGCTAGATAAATAGAAGTGGAAAGCCACAAAAAAATACTTAAATCAGGTAAAGTCGCTTCTTTAGCTCTCTGAAGCTTGGATTACTCTGCTGGCCACCACGAGGATCTGTGCTGAGTAGGTACAAGCTAAAAAACGCGTTTAGCGTTTTTATATCAGGGGCTGAAAGAAGCTAGGAACTGGCCCAAAACGACCAATAAACTACAAGTTGCTGGCTGAAACCTCACAAAACTGGACCAACAGGCAGCTCAATGCTTCCCACTCCCACTGGTAAGCAAGGGAACTTCCTCTCTTCCAAATTAGGTAAAGAATCAGTAACAGGAACTGCAAACAAAGCCCAGGGATCAGCAAGCTCTGAAACTGGACTATTCTAGCTCAGTAAGGCGGGAAACAAGAGATATTTTTTTTTTTTTTCAGAAAACAAGCAGAAACAGATACAGTAAACACTTATAAATGCTATAAATCGGCTATCACAGCCTACACAAACAATTTGCAACAGTTACAGATTTTAAAAGTAACAAACTGAGAAACAAGTGCAATAACAGAATAAATGCAGAATAAACAATAACAATGTATCAGCAAGCAGGCGAAATACAGTTGCTAGATAAATAGAAGTGGAAAGCCACAAAAATATACTTAAATCAGGTAAAGTCGCTTTTTTAGCTCTCTGAAGCTTGGATTACTCTGCTGGCCACCACGAGGATCTGTGCTGAGTAGGTACAAGCTAAAAAACGCATGTTTAGCGTTTTTAATATCAGGGGCTGAAAGAAGCTAGGAACTGGCCCAAAACGACCAATAAACTACAAGTTGCTGGCTGAAACCTCACAAAACTGGACCAACAGGCAGCTCAATGCTTCCCACTCCCACTGGTAAGCAAGGGAACTTCCTCTCTTCCAAATTAGGTAAAGAATCAGTAACAGGAACTGCAAACAAAGCCCAGGGATCAGCAAGCTCTGAAACTGGACTATTCTAGCTCAGTAAGGCGGGAAAACAAGAGATATTTTTTTTTTTTTTTTCAGAAAACAAGCAGAAACAGATACAGTAAACACTTATAAATGCTATAAATCGGCTATCACAGCCTACACAAACAATTTGCAACAGTTACAGATTTTAAAAGTAACAAACTGAGAAACAAGTGCAATAACAGAATAAATGCAGAATAAACAATAACAATGTATCAGCAAGCAGGCGAAATACAGTTGCTAGATAAATAGAAGTGGAAAGCCACAAAAATATACTTAAATCAGGTAAAGTCGCTTTTTTAGCTCTCTGAAGCTTGGATTACTCTGCTGGCCACCACGAGGATCTGTGCTGAGTAGGTACAAGCTAAAAAACGCACGTTTAGCGTTTTTATATCAGGGGGCTGAAAGAAGCTAGGAACTGGCCCAAAACGACCAATAAACTACAAGTTGCTGGCTGAAACCTCACAAAACTGGACCAACAGGCAGCTCAATGCTTCCCACTCCCACTGGTAAGCAAGGGAACTTCCTCTCTTCCAAATTAGGTAAAGAATCAGTAACAGGAACTGCAAACAAAGCCCAGGGATCAGCAAGCTCTGAAACTGGACTATTCTAGCTCAGTAAGGCGGGAAAACAAGAGATATTTTTTTTTTTTTTCAGAAAACAAGCAGAAACAGATACAGTAAACACTTATAAATGCTATAAATCGGCTATCACAGCCTACACAAACAATTTGCAACAGTTACAGATTTTAAAAGTAACAAACTGAGAAACAAGTGCAATAACAGAATAAATGCAGAATAAACAATAACAATGTATCAGCAAGCAGGCGAAATACAGTTGCTAGATAAATAGAAGTGGAAAGCCACAAAAAATATACTTAAATCAGGTAAAGTCGCTTTTTTAGCTCTCTGAAGCTTGGATTACTCTGCTGGCCACCACGAGGATCTGTGCTGAGTAGGTACAAGCTAAAAAAGCGTTTAGCGTTTTTATATCAGGGGCTGAAAGAAGCTAGGAACTGGCCCAAAACGACCAATAAACTACAAGTTGCTGGCTGAAACCTCACAAAACTGGACCAACAGGCAGCTCAATGCTTCCCACTCCCACTGGTAAGCAAGGGAACTTCCTCTCTTCCAAATTAGGTAAAGAATCAGTAACAGGAACTGCAAACAAAGCCCAGGGATCAGCAAGCTCTGAAACTGGACTATTCTAGCTCAGTAAGGCGGAAAACAAGAGATATTTTTTTTTTTTTTTTCAGAAAACAAGCAGAAACAGATACAGTAAACACTTATAAATGCTATAAATCGGCTATCACAGCCTACACAAACAATTTGCAACAGTTACAGATTTTAAAAGTAACAAACTGAGAAACAAGTGCAATAACAGAATAAATGCAGAATAAACAATAACAATGTATCAGCAAGCAGGCGAAATACAGTTGCTAGATAAATAGAAGTGGAAAGCCACAAAAATATACTTAAATCAGGTAAAGTCGCTTTTTAGCTCTCTGAAGCTTGGATTACTCTGCTGGCCACCACGAGGATCTGTGCTGAGTAGGTACAAGCTAAAAACGCGTTTAGCGTTTTTTATATCAGGGGCTGAAAGAAGCTAGGAACTGGCCCAAAACGACCAATAAACTACAAGTTGCTGGCTGAAACCTCACAAAACTGGACCAACAGGCAGCTCAATGCTTCCCACTCCCACTGGTAAGCAAGGGAACTTCCTCTCTTCCAAATTAGGTAAAGAATCAGTAACAGGAACTGCAAACAAAGCCCAGGGATCAGCAAGCTCTGAAACTGGACTATTCTAGCTCAGTAAGGCGGGAAACAAGAGATATTTTTTTTTTTTTTTTCAGAAAACAAGCAGAAACAGATACAGTAAACACTTATAAATGCTATAAATCGGCTATCACAGCCTACACAAACAATTTGCAACAGTTACAGATTTTAAAAGTAACAAACTGAGAAACAAGTGCAATAACAGAATAAATGCAGAATAAACAATAACAATGTATCAGCAAGCAGGCGAAATACAGTTGCTAGATAAATAGAAGTGGAAAGCCACAAAAATATACTTAAATCAGGTAAAGTCGCTTTTTAGCTCTCTGAAGCTTGGATTACTCTGCTGGCCACCACGAGGATCTGTGCTGAGTAGGTACAAGCTAAAAACGCAGCGTTTAGCGTTTTTATATCAGGGGCTGAAAGAAGCTAGGAACTGGCCCAAAACGACCAATAAACTACAAGTTGCTGGCTGAAACCTCACAAAACTGGACCAACAGGCAGCTCAATGCTTCCCACTCCCACTGGTAAGCAAGGGAACTTCCTCTCTTCCAAATTAGGTAAAGAATCAGTAACAGGAACTGCAAACAAAGCCCAGGGATCAGCAAGCTCTGAAACTGGACTATTCTAGCTCAGTAAGGCGGAAAACAAGAGATATTTTTTTTTTTTTTCAGAAAACAAGCAGAAACAGATACAGTAAACACTTATAAATGCTATAAATCGGCTATCACAGCCTACACAAACAATTTGCAACAGTTACAGATTTTAAAAGTAACAAACTGAGAAACAAGTGCAATAACAGAATAAATGCAGAATAAACAATAACAATGTATCAGCAAGCAGGCGAAATACAGTTGCTAGATAAATAGAAGTGGAAAGCCACAAAAATATACTTAAATCAGGTAAAGTCGCTTTTTTAGCTCTCTGAAGCTTGGATTACTCTGCTGGCCACCACGAGGATCTGTGCTGAGTAGGTACAAGCTAAAAAAGCGTTTAGCGTTTTTTATATCAGGGGCTGAAAGAAGCTAGGAACTGGCCCAAAACGACCAATAAACTACAAGTTGCTGGCTGAAACCTCACAAAACTGGACCAACAGGCAGCTCAATGCTTCCCACTCCCACTGGTAAGCAAGGGAACTTCCTCTCTTCCAAATTAGGTAAAGAATCAGTAACAGGAACTGCAAACAAAGCCCAGGGATCAGCAAGCTCTGAAACTGGACTATTCTAGCTCAGTAAGGCGGAAAACAAGAGATATTTTTTTTTTTTTTCAGAAAACAAGCAGAAACAGATACAGTAAACACTTATAAATGCTATAAATCGGCTATCACAGCCTACACAAACAATTTGCAACAGTTACAGATTTTAAAAGTAACAAACTGAGAAACAAGTGCAATAACAGAATAAATGCAGAATAAACAATAACAATGTATCAGCAAGCAGGCGAAATACAGTTGCTAGATAAATAGAAGTGGAAAGCCACAAAAATATACTTAAATCAGGTAAAGTCGCTTTTTTAGCTCTCTGAAGCTTGGATTACTCTGCTGGCCACCACGAGGATCTGTGCTGAGTAGGTACAAGCTAAAAAACGCACGTTTAGCGTTTTGTATATCAGGGGGCTGAAAGAAGCTAGGAACTGGCCCAAAACGACCAATAAACTACAAGTTGCTGGCTGAAACCTCACAAAACTGGACCAACAGGCAGCTCAATGCTTCCCACTCCCACTGGTAAGCAAGGGAACTTCCTCTCTTCCAAATTAGGTAAAGAATCAGTAACAGGAACTGCAAACAAAGCCCAGGGATCAGCAAGCTCTGAAACTGGACTATTCTAGCTCAGTAAGGCGGGAAAACAAGAGATATTTTTTTTTTTTTTCAGAAAACAAGCAGAAACAGATACAGTAAACACTTATAAATGCTATAAATCGGCTATCACAGCCTACACAAACAATTTGCAACAGTTACAGATTTTAAAAGTAACAAACTGAGAAACAAGTGCAATAACAGAATAAATGCAGAATAAACAATAACAATGTATCAGCAAGCAGGCGAAATACAGTTGCTAGATAAATAGAAGTGGAAAGCCACAAAAATATACTTAAATCAGGTAAAGTCGCTTTTTTAGCTCTCTGAAGCTTGGATTACTCTGCTGGCCACCACGAGGATCTGTGCTGAGTAGGTACAAGCTAAAAAAGCGTTTAGCGTTTTTTATATCAGGGGGCTGAAAGAAGCTAGGAACTGGCCCAAAACGACCAATAAACTACAAGTTGCTGGCTGAAACCTCACAAAACTGGACCAACAGGCAGCTCAATGCTTCCCACTCCCACTGGTAAGCAAGGGAACTTCCTCTCTTCCAAATTAGGTAAAGAATCAGTAACAGGAACTGCAAACAAAGCCCAGGGATCAGCAAGCTCTGAAACTGGACTATTCTAGCTCAGTAAGGCGGAAAACAAGAGATATTTTTTTTTTTTTTTTCAGAAAACAAGCAGAAACAGATACAGTAAACACTTATAAATGCTATAAATCGGCTATCACAGCCTACACAAACAATTTGCAACAGTTACAGATTTTAAAAGTAACAAACTGAGAAACAAGTGCAATAACAGAATAAATGCAGAATAAACAATAACAATGTATCAGCAAGCAGGCGAAATACAGTTGCTAGATAAATAGAAGTGGAAAGCCACAAAAAATATACTTAAATCAGGTAAAGTCGCTTTTTAAGCTCTCTGAAGCTTGCATTACTCTGCTGGCCACCACGAGGATCTGTGCTGAGTAGGTACAAGCTAAAATACACGCGTTTAGCGTTTTTTATATCAGGGGGCTGAAAGAAGCTAGGAACTGGCCCAAAACGACCAATAAACTACAAGTTGCTGGCTGAAACCTCACAAAACTGGACCAACAGGCAGCTCAATGCTTCCCACTCCCACTGGTAAGCAAGGGAACTTCCTCTCTTCCAAATTAGGTAAAGAATCAGTAACAGGAACTGCAAACAAAGCCCAGGGATCAGCAAGCTCTGAAACTGGACTATTCTAGCTCAGTAAGGCGGGAAAACAAGAGATATTTTTTTTTTTTTTTTCAGAAAACAAGCAGAAACAGATACAGTAAACACTTATAAATGCTATAAATCGGCTATCACAGCCTACACAAACAATTTGCAACAGTTACAGATTTTAAAAGTAACAAACTGAGAAACAAGTGCAATAACAGAATAAATGCAGAATAAACAATAACAATGTATCAGCAAGCAGGCGAAATACAGTTGCTAGATAAATAGAAGTGGAAAGCCACAAAAATATACTTAAATCAGGTAAAGTCGCTTTTTTAGCTCTCTGAAGCTTGGATTACTCTGCTGGCCACCACGAGGATCTGTGCTGAGTAGGTACAAGCTAAAAAACGCGTTGTTAGCGTTTTTTATCGGGGGCTGAAAGAAGCTAGGAACTGGCCCAAAACGACCAATAAACTACAAGTTGCTGGCTGAAACCTCACAAAACTGGACCAACAGGCAGCTCAATGCTTCCCACTCCCACTGGTAAGCAAGGGAACTTCCTCTCTTCCAAATTAGGTAAAGAATCAGTAACAGGAACTGCAAACAAAGCCCAGGGATCAGCAAGCTCTGAAACTGGACTATTCTAGCTCAGTAAGGCGGGAAAACAAGAGATATTTTTTTTTTTTTTTTCAGAAAACAAGCAGAAACAGATACAGTAAACACTTATAAATGCTATAAATCGGCTATCACAGCCTACACAAACAATTTGCAACAGTTACAGATTTTAAAAGTAACAAACTGAGAAACAAGTGCAATAACAGAATAAATGCAGAATAAACAATAACAATGTATCAGCAAGCAGGCGAAATACAGTTGCTAGATAAATAGAAGTGGAAAGCCACAAAAATATACTTAAATCAGGTAAAGTCGCTTTTTTAGCTCTCTGAAGCTTGGATTACTCTGCTGGCCACCACGAGGATCTGTGCTGAGTAGGTACAAGCTAAAAACGCGTTTAGCGTGTTTTATATCAGGGGGCTGAAAGAAGCTAGGAACTGGCCCAAAACGACCAATAAACTACAAGTTGCTGGCTGAAACCTCACAAAACTGGACCAACAGGCAGCTCAATGCTTCCCACTCCCACTGGTAAGCAAGGGAACTTCCTCTCTTCCAAATTAGGTAAAGAATCAGTAACAGGAACTGCAAACAAAGCCCAGGGATCAGCAAGCTCTGAAACTGGACTATTCTAGCTCAGTAAGGCGGGAAAACAAGAGATTTTTTTTTTTTTTTCAGAAAACAAGCAGAAACAGATACAGTAAACACTTATAAATGCTATAAATCGGCTATCACAGCCTACACAAACAATTTGCAACAGTTACAGATTTTAAAAGTAACAAACTGAGAAACAAGTGCAATAACAGAATAAATGCAGAATAAACAATAACAATGTATCAGCAAGCAGGCGAAATACAGTTGCTAGATAAATAGAAGTGGAAAGCCACAAAAATATACTTAAATCAGGTAAAGTCGCTTTTTTAGCTCTCTGAAGCTTGGATTACTCTGCTGGCCACCACGAGGATCTGTGCTGAGTAGGTACAAGCTAAAAAACGCACGTTTAGCGTTTTTTATATCAGGGGCTGAAAGAAGCTAGGAACTGGCCCAAAACGACCAATAAACTACAAGTTGCTGGCTGAAACCTCACAAAACTGGACCAACAGGCAGCTCAATGCTTCCCACTCCCACTGGTAAGCAAGGGAACTTCCTCTCTTCCAAATTAGGTAAAGAATCAGTAACAGGAACTGCAAACAAAGCCCAGGGATCAGCAAGCTCTGAAACTGGACTATTCTAGCTCAGTAAGGCGGGAAAACAAGAGATATTTTTTTTTTTTTTTTCAGAAAACAAGCAGAAACAGATACAGTAAACACTTATAAATGCTATAAATCGGCTATCACAGCCTACACAAACAATTTGCAACAGTTACAGATTTTAAAAGTAACAAACTGAGAAACAAGTGCAATAACAGAATAAATGCAGAATAAACAATAACAATGTATCAGCAAGCAGGCGAAATACAGTTGCTAGATAAATAGAAGTGGAAAGCCACAAAAAATATACTTAAATCAGGTAAAGTCGCTTTTTTAGCTCTCTGAAGCTTGGATTACTCTGCTGGCCACCACGAGGATCTGTGCTGAGTAGGTACAAGCTAAAAAACGAGCGTTTAGCGTTTTTATATCAGGGGGCTGAAAGAAGCTAGGAACTGGCCCAAAACGACCAATAAACTACAAGTTGCTGGCTGAAACCTCACAAAACTGGACCAACAGGCAGCTCAATGCTTCCCACTCCCACTGGTAAGCAAGGGAACTTCCTCTCTTCCAAATTAGGTAAAGAATCAGTAACAGGAACTGCAAACAAAGCCCAGGGATCAGCAAGCTCTGAAACTGGACTATTCTAGCTCAGTAAGGCGGAAAAACAAGAGATATTTTTTTTTTTTTTCAGAAAACAAGCAGAAACAGATACAGTAAACACTTATAAATGCTATAAATCGGCTATCACAGCCTACACAAACAATTTGCAACAGTTACAGATTTTAAAAGTAACAAACTGAGAAACAAGTGCAATAACAGAATAAATGCAGAATAAACAATAACAATGTATCAGCAAGCAGGCGAAATACAGTTGCTAGATAAATAGAAGTGGAAAGCCACAAAAAATATACTTAAATCAGGTAAAGTCGCTTTTTTAGCTCTCTGAAGCTTGGATTACTCTGCTGGCCACCACGAGGATCTGTGCTGAGTAGGTACAAGCTAAAAAACGCACGTTTAGCGTTTTTTATATCAGGGGGCTGAAAGAAGCTAGGAACTGGCCCAAAACGACCAATAAACTACAAGTTGCTGGCTGAAACCTCACAAAACTGGACCAACAGGCAGCTCAATGCTTCCCACTCCCACTGGTAAGCAAGGGAACTTCCTCTCTTCCAAATTAGGTAAAGAATCAGTAACAGGAACTGCAAACAAAGCCCAGGGATCAGCAAGCTCTGAAACTGGACTATTCTAGCTCAGTAAGGCAGGAAAACAAGAGATATTTTTTTTTTTTTTTTCAGAAAACAAGCAGAAACAGATACAGTAAACACTTATAAATGCTATAAATCGGCTATCACAGCCTACACAAACAATTTGCAACAGTTACAGATTTTAAAAGTAACAAACTGAGAAACAAGTGCAATAACAGAATAAATGCAGAATAAACAATAACAATGTATCAGCAAGCAGGCGAAATACAGTTGCTAGATAAATAGAAGTGGAAAGCCACAAAAATATACTTAAATCAGGTAAAGTCGCTTTTTTAGCTCTCTGAAGCTTGGATTACTCTGCTGGCCACCACGAGGATCTGTGCTGAGTAGGTACAAGCTAAAAAACGCGTCTTTAGCGTTTTTTATATCAGGGGGCTGAAAGAAGCTAGGAACTGGCCCAAAACGACCAATAAACTACAAGTTGCTGGCTGAAACCTCACAAAACTGGACCAACAGGCAGCTCAATGCTTCCCACTCCCACTGGTAAGCAAGGGAACTTCCTCTCTTCCAAATTAGGTAAAGAATCAGTAACAGGAACTGCAAACAAAGCCCAGGGATCAGCAAGCTCTGAAACTGGACTATTCTAGCTCAGTAAGGCGGGAAAACAAGAGATATTTTTTTTTTTTTTTTCAGAAAACAAGCAGAAACAGATACAGTAAACACTTATAAATGCTATAAATCGGCTATCACAGCCTACACAAACAATTTGCAACAGTTACAGATTTTAAAAGTAACAAACTGAGAAACAAGTGCAATAACAGAATAAATGCAGAATAAACAATAACAATGTATCAGCAAGCAGGCGAAATACAGTTGCTAGATAAATAGAAGTGGAAAGCCACAAAAATATACTTAAATCAGGTAAAGTCGCTTTTTTAGCTCTCTGAAGCTTGGATTACTCTGCTGGCCACCACGAGGATCTGTGCTGAGTAGGTACAAGCTAAAAAACGCGCGTTTAGCGTTTTTTATATCAGGGGGCTGAAAGAAGCTAGGAACTGGCCCAAAACGACCAATAAACTACAAGTTGCTGGCTGAAACCTCACAAAACTGGACCAACAGGCAGCTCAATGCTTCCCACTCCCACTGGTAAGCAAGGGAACTTCCTCTCTTCCAAATTAGGTAAAGAATCAGTAACAGGAACTGCAAACAAAGCCCAGGGATCAGCAAGCTCTGAAACTGGACTATTCTAGCTCAGTAAGGCGGGAAAACAAGAGATATTTTTTTTTTTTTTTTCAGAAAACAAGCAGAAACAGATACAGTAAACACTTATAAATGCTATAAATCGGCTATCACAGCCTACACAAACAATTTGCAACAGTTACAGATTTTAAAAGTAACAAACTGAGAAACAAGTGCAATAACAGAATAAATGCAGAATAAACAATAACAATGTATCAGCAAGCAGGCGAAATACAGTTGCTAGATAAATAGAAGTGGAAAGCCACAAAAAATATACTTAAATCAGGTAAAGTCGCTTTTTAGCTCTCTGAAGCTTGGATTACTCTGCTGGCCACCACGAGGATCTGTGCTGAGTAGGTACAAGCTAAAAACGTTTAGCGTTTTTTATATCAGGGGCTGAAAGAAGCTAGGAACTGGCCCAAAACGACCAATAAACTACAAGTTGCTGGCTGAAACCTCACAAAACTGGACCAACAGGCAGCTCAATGCTTCCCACTCCCACTGGTAAGCAAGGGAACTTCCTCTCTTCCAAATTAGGTAAAGAATCAGTAACAGGAACTGCAAACAAAGCCCAGGGATCAGCAAGCTCTGAAACTGGACTATTCTAGCTCAGTAAGGCGGGAAAACAAGAGATATTTTTTTTTTTTTTTTCAGAAAACAAGCAGAAACAGATACAGTAAACACTTATAAATGCTATAAATCGGCTATCACAGCCTACACAAACAATTTGCAACAGTTACAGATTTTAAAAGTAACAAACTGAGAAACAAGTGCAATAACAGAATAAATGCAGAATAAACAATAACAATGTATCAGCAAGCAGGCGAAATACAGTTGCTAGATAAATAGAAGTGGAAAGCCACAAAAAATATACTTAAATCAGGTAAAGTCGCTTTTTTAGCTCTCTGAAGCTTGGATTACTCTGCTGGCCACCACGAGGATCTGTGCTGAGTAGGTACAAGCTAAAAAACGCACGGTTAGCGTTTTTATATCAGGGGGCTGAAAGAAGCTAGGAACTGGCCCAAAACGACCAATAAACTACAAGTTGCTGGCTGAAACCTCACAAAACTGGACCAACAGGCAGCTCAATGCTTCCCACTCCCACTGGTAAGCAAGGGAACTTCCTCTCTTCCAAATTAGGTAAAGAATCAGTAACAGGAACTGCAAACAAAGCCCAGGGATCAGCAAGCTCTGAAACTGGACTATTCTAGCTCAGTAAGGCGGGAAAACAAGAGATATTTTTTTTTTTTTTCAGAAAACAAGCAGAAACAGATACAGTAAACACTTATAAATGCTATAAATCGGCTATCACAGCCTACACAAACAATTTGCAACAGTTACAGATTTTAAAAGTAACAAACTGAGAAACAAGTGCAATAACAGAATAAATGCAGAATAAACAATAACAATGTATCAGCAAGCAGGCGAAATACAGTTGCTAGATAAATAGAAGTGGAAAGCCACAAAAAATATACTTAAATCAGGTAAAGTCGCTTTTTTAGCTCTCTGAAGCTTGGATTACTCTGCTGGCCACCACGAGGATCTGTGCTGAGTAGGTACAAGCTAAAAAACGCACGTTTAGCGTTTTTTATATCAGGGGGCTGAAAGAAGCTAGGAACTGGCCCAAAACGACCAATAAACTACAAGTTGCTGGCTGAAACCTCACAAAACTGGACCAACAGGCAGCTCAATGCTTCCCACTCCCACTGGTAAGCAAGGGAACTTCCTCTCTTCCAAATTAGGTAAAGAATCAGTAACAGGAACTGCAAACAAAGTACACTTATTATATCTACTGTGAGCTTAGAACCTTGTTGGAGTAACCAGATTTGTTTTAACATACACATACTGCAGGTTTTGAATACTGCAACTCAAATTATGTCATTAATTATTGACAGCAATTCTCAGATCATACCAGTAATGTGTCAGACAAACACATGATTTATGAGGAACAGACCAAAAATATGAGCCACACCTCTAGACATTCAGCAAAACTCTGTACCGTTGAGAGGTATGTTCTGTAGGAGTTGCCACTGTGCTAGACAGGTGAACAGCAATAATGTGTACATGGGGGCAGTGTATGCTAGGTGAAGGTGCATCACCTACTAACACTACTCATGTATCTCAGAGGTGTATATTAGTAGTAACATTAAGTGGAAAGGGCTGCACTGCATGATCTTGAGGGCCTGTCCAGAGTGTGTATGTTTTTTGTCTGACTGTGTGTGTGTGTGTGTGTGTGTGTGTGTGTGTGTGTGTGTGTGTGTGTGTGTGTGTGCCAACAAAACCTATAGTGCAGGTATTAATTTACATATCTTGCCTTCCCCTCAAAGATGGACATGGTGGTCATGGTCCCTCCCGCTCAGAATCTGATGTCAGTGTCTCTGCAGGCTCTGACAATGATGGTAGTCCTACTGAGGCACATGTGGGATTGTCATGGGCTGAATCTGTGCCATCAGTTTGCATCCCACAGTTTCCCACAATGTCCCCGCACACAGTCACAATGCCCACACATACTCCATCCCCAGCAGCATCAGATAATGGATAGTTGGCGGGTGGTGGCATGGAACAGGCTAGTGTGGTGACTATGGCAAGTGTGAGTGTAGATGCTAGCCATAGTCAGAGTGCAGGTGAGGTCCCACAGAGGCAGATTGACAGAGGTGCTTGAAGGATGACCGCTGCCTGTCAAGCTGCTGTTGCAAGTGCCACAGCAGGTGTCAACAGACACATGTTTCAGGCTGTCATGGATGTACAGGCATGTAGTGAAAGCAACACCAGAAAAATACTCAGGGTCTTGGATACAACTCTTCCTGGCTTATGTGACACCATACATGACCTGGTTGAGGCCACACATCAAAATACTGAGGTCATGAATAGACAGTGGGGTGAGACTTTGCCAATCCTTGACCATGGAATGTCTGTGCTCCAGCGTGTGGTGGGGGATGGGCATCAGCAACGTGGATGTAGATCAGCACAAACATCAGGTGAGAGTCTATGTGGCCATGCACCTTCACACTCCCACAGTGGCAGTACCACCAGCACTACTGAAGGGGGGGTGCTGTCCACAACATAATGGAGCAGGCCATGGGCACATGGTCCTGGCCGGTCCTATCAGGGACATGGATCCAGCAGACAGAAGTCACCATTGGAGAGTAGTACTGCATCTGACCTTGGGCCTAATGGTGCCAGTAAAACCCCTGGCAGGACCACTTCACATGTCCATGGCTGGAGAGGGTGAACTATACACCCTGCCATGTATGGTCCACAGTTGTCCAACATACCGCTGTGTAGAGCAGCCACATGGTGTGACTGTGAGCATACAAACACACACACACACACACACACATCACCATCACAGCCAGGTTACCTCCAGACAAACAGACACCACCTCTGCACGGCCCATTCATGGAACACCCCTGTAAACACACACACAATGTCAACTGTATGGCCCAGTTTAGGCCTCTGGCAAACCCACACAACACCCTGTACATATGTTGATACCTGCGCCACATCCCTGTCATCCATACCACAGATGCAGGGACATGCTAATATGGTTCTGATGCTCAGGGTGAATTTAGTACAATTTAGCTATGTAATGCTGTGTAAGGTGCTGTCAGCTGTCATTTGTAATGGGTACACTTCAGAGTGTGTTTACCTTTTAAGACATGATGCATTATTGGTGTTAGCAATGCTGACTGAATGTAGTCTTACATGCTGTATTCTGTTTGTGTTCTAGGTGTCTGTTTGTCTGCAGGATGTGGCCCTGCAGAAATTGCCAATGAGGGGTATGGCAGAGTGGTACCACGTCGACTGTGTCATAGCCAAGGTACAACTGTATATGTACACATTTACCAGGTCTGTGTAACAGTTATTGCATATGCCACAGGGCTTATAGGGATGAGGGGTGTATACAGGTAAGTCTATGGTGGTTGATATCAGCAGCTCTTGTAAAGTGGACAATGGTAAGTGTGGTGGGTGGAACACACCTCAGATTGGTGAAACACCCCCCAGATGATATTGTGTCAAACAAACACACACAGAATACTGTTCCCACACACACAGTCTCTCTCTCTCTCTCTCTCTCTCTCTCTCACACACACACACACACACACACACACACACACACACACACACACACACACACACACACACACACAGGGTCACAGTTGTCAGTGTTGGGTGTGGAACCCCTACCATAGAGTTAGTGTTACTGCAGTGTTATGCAGTTATCACAGGTGCCATAAAACTAATTTTGTAATGACTGTTCCAAGGTACCTGTAAAATGAATAACATCATGTGCCCTTGTGAGGTATGGCAATGAGGGGTGTTGTGGGCAGGAAAGAACTCATTATACTTTCACCTATGAATCTACACTCTCACAAGCACTGCTATATACAACAATGCACACACACACATTTGCCAGCACTAACATTAGCATCTCTGCCTATCATGTTATTCATTCTGTACTGTTACATAGCTGTTGTGCACAGCATGGAACTTATAGGGCTGAAGAGTATCTACAGATACCTCTATGGTAGATGTAAACAGCAGCCTTCATAAACTGGACCTTGAGACAGGTACTGGGAGTACCATGGCCAAAAATTGTACACCACGGTCACCCAATGGATATAGGTCTCACTCAACCACACATACACAATATCATTCTTTCATACACACGTACACATGCACACACTGGATGTATTTGAGATTAGAAAATCTATATATCTAGTTATTGCTTCTACAGTGTTTTGCATTTATTGCATGTGCCACCAAGCTTACAGGGTGAAAAGTGTTCCAAGGTAATTCTAAGATGAACAACATCACCAGGCCTTGCATAGCATGGAAATTGGTGATGTACTGGGTGAGAATGGACCCAAAATACCTTAACCTACAGTTATACACACTTACAAACACAAATGCACTCATACACCCATTTGCTAAGACTGAGATTAGCAGCCCTGCCTATCTTGTTATTCAGTCCATACTGTTGCATAGTTTCTGCACATGGCACAGGCTTATTGGGCTGAAGACTGCCAACAGATACCTCTACAGTTGATGAAGACAGCGGGCCTTGTTAAGTTGATCTTGGGATGTGTACTGGGAGTACCATGGCCTAAAAATCTAAAACCCATCTCCCAATGGATATAGTTCTCACTCAAACACATACACAGGATTACAGTTCACACACACACACACACACACACACACACACACACACACACACACACACACACACACACACACACACACACACACACACAGTTGCCAGGACTCAGATTAGAACCCCTACCTATCTAGTTATTGGTAATACAGTGTTATGTATTTATTGCATGTGCTAGGAAGCTTAAAGGGTGAAGAGTGTCCCACTGTTCTTCTAAGGTGAACAACATCACCAGCCCTTGTAAAGTATAGCAATGGGCAGTGTACTGGGAGAGTGAGGCCTCAAAATGCTGTATCCTACAAATATACACACTTACAAAAACATTTGGCAAGACGCAGATTAGAACCCCTACCTATGTAGTCACTGGTACTATAGTGTTATGAGTTACTGCATGCACCATGGAGCTTATAATATGAAGAGTGGTCCAAGGTACCTATAAAGTGAATAACATCACCAGCCCTTGTAAAGTATGGCAATGGAAGGTGTATTGGGTGAGAAGGGCCTTACACTACTTTCACCTACATGTTTACACACTCACAAATACGTTTATACACACTAATGCACACACACACACACACACACACACACACACACACACACACACACACACACACACACACACACATTTGCCAGTACTGAGATCCATAGGTTCATAGTTGTGTACTAGGCAAATGGCCATGGAGCCTTTACAAGCCTAGCCCATAAGATTACCCTGGCATCATGCCACCTGATGTTACTCCCCAGTGTGTCTATTGAGTATAGCTACTGGATTGACCCCAGGGGTGAGATTTCTATTTCCCATCCACTCATCCAGATTTCTCTTGCAGAGGGGCAATGAGATACTTTGCTTCACATGTATGTAAAGTCTATTCCATAGTGTGGCCAGTCTCTAGGTTATGAACCTTTCTCTCCAGCATGTTCTGTTGATTGTGGGAATGGGGTTGAGGTCTCTGGGGCATGTGGTGCAGACAGATTGGGTTTCTTTAGATGTAGCATACCTAACAGAACTGGGTCAAAAATGGCTTTGTAAGTCAAGCAGAGATCGCCTCTAAGTAGCCAATATGAGACAGAGTATAGCTGGAGTTATTGGAGTCTGTCCATATAGGACAAGTGTTTTAGGCCTAGGATCCTTTTTGTGAGGTACTTTTGCAGCCTCTACAGTTGTTGCAGGTGTCTAGTGAGGTACATGCCAAATGGGCCATTGTACTCGATGACTGGCTTAATGAGGGAAGATCAGAGAGAGACAATGACCTCTTTCTTCCTGGATGCAACACTCTTAGTAATAAGATGTGCCACATAGAAGGAATTCCTGACCACAGCGGCATTGTGTTGGTCAACAGAGAGGTTGCTGTCAACCTGTGTTCCCAGTTCTCTTTCACAACTTCTGTGTTCAGTGGACTACCATTGCTGCGGTGATTCATGGAAAACAAATTGTTCCCAAAGGGGATGTCGACACATTTTTCTGGCATTGAGCTTAAGTCCAGGATTCTGACAGCAGCCATAGGTCTCAGTGAGGCCTTTCTGCAGGATGTCAACATCACTTGGGGAGGTAATAATAGCACCCACCTTGCAGTTGTCTGCAAACATTGTCATCCAGAGTCCCTTCATGTTGGGCTGGACTTCAGAGGCATAGATACCGAACACGAGGGGACCCAGGACCAGACCCTG
>NC_056731.1:979470577-979660981 GCF_019279795.1 Protopterus annectens
TATATAGTGTGTTGTGGTTTCAGACATAGGCTTTATTTCTCTAAGTGTAGGAGCATGCCCAGTATTACCTTCTATAGTAAGTGTGGGAATCTATTCCAGGAGTAGTTGTTACTCCAGTCCGGGGTGCTGTGTACTACAGCCATACCTTGAAACCTGTTTTTGCAAGTTATCTGGAGATAGGCTGCCAATATGGGGGAACAATGGCCCAAACATAAGGGATACTGTAACTATAGTTCTTATTAATGTATATGTTGCTTGAGTTGCAGGGTTTGTTTTAGCAGACATTTTCTGACTTATGTAATGTTTGACACTGTAATGTGTTGTGTCATTACCTACTGACAGGACTCTTCAGATCATCACAGTTATTTACCAGAGAAATATGAGATGGATTATGCACAGGCCAATATTATGTAAAGGCTAGGCCTTCTTCCACAATCTGGCCAGTTGGGAGGTGTGGCTACAGCTGATTGACTGATGAAGCTGTGTAAAAGGTCCAGCACCTTGGTTATATACTGGCTGGGGATCTTTTGGTTGTGCGGTATTCTTCTTACCTGAAAGGTCATATTCTGGTGTGGCCATACCTCTCAAATGTACAGTTTCTCACAGATTATCCAGATTCATGCCTCACATATCTGATCAGTTTCCCTTCACATTGTGGTTTTCTAGCAAGTTTGCTGGAAATCACTCAGGGTTGCAGTCAGGAAATAATGACCAAACATTAGAGTTTCAGACATCACACCCTTCATGACATCCATGCTACTGCACACCTGCTCTGTTATTCTATCACCGTTTTAACATTATGAGAGCATTATTTCAAACTTGTTCCTATAGTTGGGCCTTTATCCCACCACTATGTATGGCTTTGTCTAGATTTCTTGCTCTATTAGGTTGAGAGGTATGCTACTAGCATTTAGTGGCATGGCCTTTCATTTGCATTTTGTTGACTGTGTTATGTTGGTAGTATGGACCACCCGACATACCCTACAACAGCACTATGGGTGAGGCATGGGTTTTTGCCAGAGGCTTGTAGGCCATGTGAGACTGCTGCAGGCCATCTGTAACAAGACAGTGTGTTCTGTCACTCATAGGTTCCCAGGATGCCAGGCAGTGGATACCCCCTGTATGACAATGGTAAGTGAGTCAGATGTTATTGACAATCACTTTCGTATTGATCCATCACTCTTGGTGACAGCAGGATGCTGCTTATGGCTAGGGACATACTTGCATGGGACACATATTCAGCATGCTACACCATGTCTGTCTTTCTATAGTCCGTGAGGTACTTCTGACATCATTCACAACACCATGGACCAGGCTAGTGTGATACCTGTATCTGTTGAGGGGTGACTTGAGTGCATGTATGATATGGCAGCCAAACAAGTAATCTTGACTTTCTCCTTATCCTGCCTGGTGTGTGGCAAATCTGTGTGTCTCACAGTGGAGTCTTCTATGAGTAATATGTCGTGTGCATGGCAAGGCCTTAGTGTTTGCAGGACCCTGGTGTGTGGAGTCTGTGTGGTCTGTGGTGTGTAGGTTTGGGAAGTTCTCATGTGTTTTTGCCTCTGAGGTCTCCATTACTTGGGGTTTGATTTGTTGTGGACCTCCACTTAAGGGTGTGTGCTGTGTGTTGCAGGTGATGCTTACTGACTCCATACACTGCAAGGCACCTGTGTTACTGCAAAATGTGCTCTGGTGTGCACATTCTCCATTTATCTACCCAGTGGTTCTCCTCCCCCTTCTGCGTGTCTCTTTATCCTTCTGTAGTCTGGTCAAAGGCTTTGGCCACAGTGGCTGCTATGTATTTGTAATTCTGGTGTAAGCATGGCAAATGTCATAACATCACACAGAAGGTCGTGGATTACACATCTCTGGGCATACCTGTTTGGCAGGTTGCCCATATTCGCACTACTACATCTGCTGGAGTCCTCAGACCGTTTGTGTTACTATGTTATTATGCGGCTACATGTTGGCCTAGCTGTCAAACTGTCACTGATTCTGACATCTGGACAGGCCCACATATGACAGTCAGACAAAGGCCAACACACAGGGACAGGGCGTTGATACTGTTCTGCCATACATAGACAGTTGAAGAATCAGTTTGTTACTTGCTTGCTTTCTATTATGGGTGTGACATCTGCTACACTACTGACTACCATTGATGTTTTTACATGACCTTTTCTTGTTTTGTAAATACTTTGCAGGCAAATGCAATGTTAGGACAAGCATAACAGATATACAAGGCATATGTGTGCTCCCTCTGTGACAACCTGCCATTCCAGGGGTATGACTGTTGGCCAGTGATATGTTGTCAGTGCTGACAGTGTAAGGTGGCAGCCTTTTATGAAGTGCCAATACACTGACCTTCAGGTACTTGCTGTGCAACTAGGCACCCTACCTGTCTACATATGAGAGCCACATATCTGGACAAAGCCATAACTAATTAGGTGACAAAGGCCTACATATAGGGACCATTTTAACTATTGGCCTTACAAACCTAGAAGGTTGATACAATAACAAATTTTGCATTAGCATGCAATTTCTATAGGATATGATGCCTGAGACACTACAGTCCATAATTATTTTCTGACTTTAGACTTTTGTGGTTTGCAGTGATTTGCCACAAAGCCACTACTTCATGATAAAGACACCACAAATATGATAGAAACCTCTGTACATTCTGCAAAAGGTCTGTACAGTTGGGAGGTATGGTAGGCACTGTGTAGGTTACTCCAACCTGTGTACTGTTCATATGTGTGGCCCCCTGTCCATGACTTGTCCAGCTTACTGGCAGTAATGGATATTGACATGTGGACAGTGTGTACAACTCCCACCATAGGTGGAGCTGACTTGCAAAATAGTTGGCACTGTGATTCTTGGAACATGGGTCTGTCTAACACAGTACTGTACCTAGTCCACTAAGACACAACAGCCAGGAGTAAGTGCTGGCCACATTCTGACAGTATTTCCCATGCATATACATAGATAATTGACCCCTGCACATTGCGAACACACAACAAATTATCCCATTGATTGGGACAGCCTTGGCAATGTGTGCTCTGCTGCTATTACCCTACAAACTTACATGTTACTGGATTTCTATCGGAATATGGGTGTGGGGGGCACACCTGCCAATGGTACACATTTACACATACTGTGCTGATATTGGCTTTACGTTTTGGTTCCATTTAGCATAGTATTGTGCCCTGTCTTGGGAATAGAGGCATATCACTAGAGAACACAGGTTAGATTATAATGGCATACAATTGAGTTTCAAACTTCTTACCCTTTAGAGCCTTACCGGAACTGCAAGGCTTGCTATGATATCACTGTTTAAGTCTGTAGGGGGGTATTCCATCACTGAAGCCATTTGTGGGCCTTTGCCAGACATTCCTTATTGTTTTCTATGGCTGACTTGCTGGGTGAGTTTGAGGGGTGAGTATGGGATCCCCACATTGTCATCCATGCATGTGAGCTATGACCCCCCCCCTTAATAGGCCCCCCACATATACAGCATTATCTCAGTTAAAATTTCCAAGTCTGTACACCAATGGTGTAGATCACTGAGGGAATATCAGAATGAAGGGTGTATGCATACTTTATACAGCTCTGTTGTAGGTGCAGAACATGTGATTGGTTAACTATGATGCATCTCACCTGCCTGCAATATAATTAACATCATTTAATTACCCTATTTCAGTTAGTGATGCTGTGCACAGTGCCGCAGCATGCAGCATAGCTTCAACAAGTCAAAACTTCTAATTCCATACATCCGGTTCTCAGAATGGTCACCAAGGCAGTGGGGTAAGCAAACATGGCCACTAAAGCTTAACAGAGCTTAGAAGTAAGTGGACACACCCCTCTTGATGTCAGGTACATCCTGTGAAAACATCAGTATGGGTCTATGAGCCTACACGAAGGGGATATGCAGACATGATTACTCCTTTCTGAAATTCAGTAACACCACCTCATTTGCATACATATCTGTGCTCACAGCCTGGAAACTACATGCTTCATAGCCCTATCACATTAGCAACAGCAGCAATGCACCATTGTAGGGCACCCAGGCAAGGTCCTGTAATACATTTCTGTTACATCATAGTACATTTTTTTTTCAATTTTTTTTTCTATAAAGCATGTTTGCACACTACAGTACACAGTGCAAACATGCCGAGATTATTAAAAAATATATAAATTAATGTATGTCCATTACTGTTTCTAACATGCAGAATAATAGTTTTGCTCATATATGCATGTGGCATTACATTTTCAGGAGATTTATGTCCATATATCTACAGTTTTACACGCCCTTTTGTATGTCTACACTTCTGTACATGGAATTTTTCTGCATACACTACTGACACTTACACAGACTCTGAACAGATGCCTTTCTGCTTGTTGTATTGCTCTACCTGCATCATTTGCCTGTGATTCACCTGCTTATGAGGTGATTTGGATGCCACGGAAGTTTCCGTGTTTGCATGTGAGTGCGCGCCACTCAGCAGTGTTTACAGAATCTCAAAATTTTCACACCTGTGTAAGCATCACGGTGCAATGCCTCCACTGAAAAAAAATGTGTAGGCTTTATTAAATTCCTCTGATGGTCTTTTTGTAGGAACTTAAACTAAGAGCTAGACAGGTAGGTAAAGTTTAGCAAAGAATTTATCAATGATCAGGGTCAACCTGGGCAAAGGACAGAGGGAAGGTGGGGGAATAATGATTAGAGACAGGCTGTGTGGAGAAGGGTAAGTAGATAATAATGTGTAGTGAGCTGAATGGTAAAGGATCAGACTTAGATTTGTATTATACCCCATTACAAATAAAGAATGGGAGCATGTGCTAGTGGAGAGATTTTCTTCAGAGGAAGGTGTGTGATAAGATTACTTTTGGTGGGGTCCTTGATTATGTCTTAATCTTCTCACTGGGTAGGTTGTTTAGATTGGATGAGTTTCATTAAATGAGGCAACAGGCCTTGCAAGATGGCAGGAAAGATTAGGATTAGTGGGAATTTGGAGGAAGCTTTTAGAACATGTTACAATTTACTTTTTATAGTAAACCAACAGACTAAACTGGATATTGGCAGATGATATAGTAGCACATGATAGTTTTAGTGCAAACATTTTAGACAGCTACATCTCTGACCATCTACTGTTGTGATAAACATGATGTTGGAAGTTCTTCTGCTTAGATACAGTAGAGGTTTAACTGGCTATTTTGGCACCTGGTGCCATCTCCTGATATGGCACCCTCCTTAACTTTAAAAAAGAAAAGAAAAACAACAGTCCCTTCCCTGAACTGGTGCCATACCTGTTCTTACCCATATAGGCAAAAATAAAAACAAGTTGATTAAGACAGTTCAGTTAATCCAGATCAATTCTTAAAGGCTCTTCTATCCTTTTTACCACATGAAGAACGCTAATGTGCATCAGTTATGACCACAAATAGAATATCAACTTTCATTTATGAAAGCTGGTAATGCACTTACATTTGATCAGCACATGCTGAAAATGCCTCCTAACCTTTGCTGCACCCTACACCCCACAGTAACTACATTTCTAGATATTGGCTTACCTAAGCAGCATCGGGCCATATCCAACTATGTCATATGCAATGTAGAACTGCACCACAGCATTGCTAGTGGTTCTGATTTCCCCTAGGGTTTTAAACTGAAATGTGGTTCAAATGACCTTTCTAACATTTTATCAGGTTAATTTATCATTGATAATGTTTACATACTCTTGGTATTGTGCTGTTGTGAATCATTACGTACACCAAGCCATCTATAATTTAAGACTATAAAGTACTAACGTTACACATATTTCAGTAAAACATAAATAAATAAAATTAAAGCAATTCAATTTTTTAAAAATGCTAATTTGTGGAATGGCTGGCCTTGTTAATGTTAATAATTCATTCTAATGTTATTCATATAATTAATAAACAGTGAACCATTCTTATATTTTAAAAACACTTCTCCTTTACAGTGAGTGGTTCCTATCACAACCTGATTTTGCATAAAGAGCTCACATACAGTCATAACTGTATTGCTCATATTTATCAAACACAAGGCAGCTATATTTTTTTCCAAAGAATATACAGTCCATTGAATCTTAGTTAAAACATGACCAACCAAGGTTTTTAAAACAGAAATAACATTCCTGTGAATGAGATATTCTTTGATAACAACTCAGATAGAATGTCTCCCTCTTTTATTGCTTTTTCTCCATTTATTTTCATATTTTAGCTATGTCCACTCCAACAGTGAATGTGGTATTGTAGTAGTTGTCATATTATCCATCTGTCTTGATATTATCTGCTGGGTCCCCACCTGTCTTCAGGCCAGCACCTGCTTGTCTTCATGTGACATGGAGCATCCAGTGGGTGCTGACTTGGTGGGTTCGCTGGTAACCTTGGAGGATCATGTCCTTTGGGGGGAGTGGGCTTCCCATTACAGGGTGGTACTAGTGGGACTTGGTACAGCATCTAGGAGAAGGTAGAAGGCCTGGTGATAGCCTTCGTGTATTTTTGGCTGGACACTCACAATAGCTGTCTGTAGTGGGATATTTTGCACATCTATCTTTCCTCTGACTTGTGGGCCAGCAGTGGCTGGAACCAGCCATAAGACAGTCAAGTAGCCAGCTATCACAGGTAGGGTGTAGTGCTTTGCAACCTGGTAGTCAGCTGTCACTCTACACTATCTCCACCATGGTGTTCCTTGTCCTTGTGTGTCAAGTCAGTCTTCAGATTATTGTCCAATCCTCCCCAAAATCTGTTGTCTTCCTGCCTGTCTTGTCAATCCTTTGTGCTTTTCATCCCATTTCTTTCAACAACTCCCTTCTTGAACTTTGTCTCTGTTTTGTGTTTGCTTGCCTGCACTTGCTGCCATCCATATGCCCTCTTTCCTGCCCATACTTTACCTTTGATATTCACCGAAATTTGAAAACTGGACATCCTTTCAGTATCTATATCTATATATAGATATAGCTACTGGAAGAATGCCAAGCATTGTCATCCCATACCACTCTTCCTCTTCCATTAAACATCTATAAGTCCTTGTGCATGCTTTTCACACCTTTCTCAGTGTGCTATGGACCCATTTACTTCCCATTAATAATAATAATTGATGTATTTATTTTAGGGACCTTGCTGTGTATCATTTATCAGGGTTCTCTACCTGATTATAGCAATAAATCAATGCATTTGTAAATGCTCATCGTTAAAGTCATGCTGTTAGGATCATTAGAGTCATGTGAGGGCTGCTGCAAGTTGTTGGTCATCTGACCTGTTGAGATTTATTTCTAGTGAATTACTTAATTAGTTTGACTATTTTGCACAGCACTACTACTACAGCATTCTCAATCAGATTTAGGCCATATTGCTGTGCTTTGTGTAGCCATATGTGCAATTTTTCTGAAGCTGGCAAGATATATATAAAGACAAAAATCTGGATATGTAATTTGCATACAATTTAAATAGCCCATTGAATATAACGCTTCCATTTTCCAGTAAAAATGTGGGCTATGACTCAGAAAGACATTGAAAAAGTCATGTGACAAAAATGATGTAAAAATAGAAACATTATCAAAGAGACAGTGTAAAATCGGTAGACCAGAAAACTGCATTACAAAATTCTACCGTGCAACATCATTTATTTTCCTTCTGAAAAGGTGAGCTATAAGATGTACATCCTCTTTCTCTAAATTACTGGTGCCATTAGAATGTTGGTCGTGTAGTATTTTTGTTGTTGTTGCTGTTGTTGTTGTTCCTCTGTCCCTCATGATACCAGCCTGGCACCCCAGTACCTGCCAACACCGAGTCCACTAGCTGTCTCCATGACCTCACAGATTTACACTCCCTTGCTGCTGGGGTCTGTCATGGAGCTAGACTTCAGGGCAATTGGCATGTCTATGCTTCCATTGGGGGGGGGGGGTGAGTGGCAGCTTTTCTACTTATGATCTGGATAATTTCCCCCTGTCCCTTGCAGACCTAATGGTATGCCTGGAGACTGGTGCAATGAAGAAGTGCAATGTATTGCCCCACATTCGCAGGAGCTCAGCCATATCTCCATCCTGTTTCCCCTCTTTTGGCATGCCTACCAATATGCCTTCACCAACCACCACTAAGAATTACTGGTGCCATTAGAATGTTGGCCATGTAGTGTTTTTGTTGTTGTTGCTGTTGTTGTTTCTCCTCTGTCCCTCATGGTACCAGCCTGACACCCCAGTACCTGCCAACACTGAGTTCACCAGCTGTCTCCATGACCTCCCAGATTTACACTCCTATGTTGCTGGAGTCTATCATGGAGCTAGACTTCAGAGAAATTGGCATGTCTATGCTTCCACCGGGGAGGGGGGGGTGAGTGGCAGCTTTTCTACTTATGATCTGGATATTTTGCCCTGCCCTTGCATTCCTAATGGTATGCCTGAAGGCTGGTGCAATGAAGAAGTGCAATGTATTGCCCCACCTTCGCAGAAGCTCAGCCATATCTCCACCCTGTTTCCCCTCTTTTGGCACGCCTACCCATATGCCTTCCCCAACCATCACTAAGAATAGACACAGTAGATGCCCATAGGTCCACCCACCCACCAAAGAACGGTGATTCCCATCCCTCCCTGTCTTTTCTGGTAGTCGTCCAAACCACTAATCAAACCCGGGTTGCTGGGTTGTAGTCAGGGAAGTCTCCAGTAAAGACAAGTCCACTTTTACAACATACAAAGCAATTCTGCTTTTAGTAAGCAAACTTTTCAAAATGTCCCGTTCAGCTCTTTTCTTGCCCTTCACTGAATTGCCATTATCCTGTATATCATTATAAAGATGATCCCCAGGATTTAATAAAGTTTTCTTTCCATGCAGGAATAGTATGACCACTCCTGCACGGAATATGGCCACCAAGTGATCCAGTAAACAAGCCTGGGGACGTGCACGAGCCTGCTAACATTATTCTGCCATGGACAAGACTGGACTATGCTAACGACCTCATTTGCTGGTGAAAACAAGTAAATCCTTACTTGGATAGAAGGAAGTTTCTCTGTTCACCTGTGAGAAAGGGGAGCTTTGAGCAGACTATCTGTCCCTGGTGGAGTGGTTTCAGCCCAGAAATTAGTAGTTTATTGGCCATTTTGGGCTAATTTCTATCTCTTTAATTTCCCTGCTATAAAACCCGCAATTGAAAGGGTTTTGTGCTTGTATACAGCTCAGCAAGCTCCTGCCTGGTGCCCTGCAGAGTTCTACAGAAGCAGAGAGACAAAAGAGAGACTTTGGAGTGATTAAGTATAATTTTTCTGCATTTTCTTGCTGCATTTATCTAATTTTGCCTAAAACGCTGTTTTTTTTAGAGTTTCTGTGATTTAAAAAGCTTGTTTCAGCTACATATTGTACTTATTTTGCTGACTGCACTTTAGCAAAATTGTTTTTGTGTTTAAATTACCTATTTAACTGTTGTAGGCTACACACTCAAGTGTGATAGCCATTTCTGTGCATTTAAAGTATTTTTTTGATTGTGTCTGCTTTATTTGCTGAAAAAAAACAAAAATATATACTTGTTTTCCTGCCTTTCTAAGCTAGTATAGTCCAGTTTCAGGTTGGTGCTGAATTCAGGGCTGTGTTACAAGTTTCTGTGCTTGCCCATACCTTACTTGGATAGAAGGAAGCCTCTCTGGTCATCTGTGAGAGAGCGGAGCTTTGAGCAGCCTATCTGTCTCTGGAGGAGTGGTTTCAGCCAAGAAATTAGTAGTTTATTGGCCATTTTGGGCTAATTTCTATCTCTTTCATTTCCCTGCTATAAAACTCACAATTGAAAGGTTTTTGTGCTTGTATACAGCTCAGCAAGCTCCTACCTGGTGCCCTGCAGAGTTTGACAGCAGCAGAGAGACTTTGGAGTGATTAAGGATCATTTTTTCTGCATTTTCTTGCAGCCTTTAGCTAATTCCGCCTAAAACATCATTTTTTTTTAGTTTCTGTGATTTAAAAAGCTTGTTTCAGCTACATATTGTACTTGTTTTATTGCCTGCACTTTAACAAAGTTGTTTTTGTGTTTAAATTACCTGTTGTAGGCTACACACTCAAGTGTGATAGCCATTTCTGTGCATTTAAAGTGTTTTTTTTATTGTATCTGCTTTACTTTTGGAAAAAAAACAAACAAAAAAATATACTTGTTTTCCCACCTTTCTAAGCTAGTATAGTCCAGTTTTCAGGTTAGTGCTGAATTCAGGGCTGTGTTACAAGTTTCTGTGTTTGCCCATACCTTACTTGGATAGAAGGAAGTTTCTCTGTTCACCTGTGAGAGAGGGGAGCTTTGAGCAGCCTATCTGTCCCTGGAGGAGTGGTTTCAGCCCAGAAATTAGTAGTTTATTGGCCATTTTTATCTAATTTCTATCTCCTTCATTTCCCTGCTATAAAACCTGCATTAGCGTGGTTTTGTGCACAGGGCACTGCCGGTTAGCTAGGGTATAACTATTCCCAGCTCCACAAAGTCTTCTCTTCAATTTTTCCCTTGGAACTAGACAAACTCAGCTTAAGCACTCAAACCATTCACTTTCCAGATCGGCACTTGCTTAAAACTCATAGCAAGCACTAATAAACCTTAGCACTAGACCCCCTATACTGTAGAGAAGGACAAGGCTCTCTATTCGACCTTACCAGACAATCAGTAAAACAGCTAACTGTACCTATCCAGGCATCTCCAAAGGGCAGTTCAGGTGTACTCTCTGGTCCAACTGGTGAATCTGGGCATTTTGAGGCAATGTTACAACTGCCTCATGCACACAGACAACCCTCTCCTCCTTCCAACAAACACTAATACATGTGAGAGATGCAATTATACAGCCAAAATGGAGGCTAAGCTCTCTCAACCCAAGACTAGACCAGACAGTCAAGAGGAGAAGGGAATTACTTGCATCACACCACCAGTCTCACATAGACCTATGAAACCAGCACCAGCAAAAAACACACAAAAATACACAAAAACATACTCAGAGGCTCTAAATAAAAATCTGCAAAAGCAACATAGACCTCCAAATCAGACATCCAAGCAACCTCCACCCCCCAACACAAACCATGAAACACATACTTCAGAAAACCAGTGTGCCACGCAATCACAGCCCTTAAAATAACATACCCAACACACTAGTAATAGGTGATTCTATAGTCAGGCACACTGACATCCCACTTACTAGGCTGAACAAATAGAAAGTTACTGTTTGCTGCCTGTCGGGTGCCAGGATCTGCCACACAACACAAGCACTCAGGTCTCTCTAGAACAAGTACAAATATGACTCTGTCATTGTCCATGTTGGTGTGAATGACCTGAGCCATACCTCCCTGGACTACATTCCTCAACAAGAATGACACCATTGTATAAAGAAAAAATGATCAATTTCAGCAATTGGCTAAGCTTCTGGTGTCATTCAAAGGGGATCCAGTGTCTGTCAGCCTGGAATGACATGCTCAACAAGCCACACTGCTTCACTAAAGATGGCTTGCACCTGGCAAGGCTCAATAGACAAACCCAGCACCATAAATAGCACAAGTAGCAAAAAATTGAGGGTAAGGCTACTCAATGCCAGAAGTCTAAACCTCAAAATGCACACACTCGAGGCACTCCTCAGTATGGAGAAAATTGATATATGTGCAGTAACACTGATTTAAGGCTCCAGACAGCACCCCAGCACTACCAGGCTACAACTCATACTATACATTTCGACCAGAAAACCCGGACCGAAATACAAAATGTGGGGGCGTATCCATATTCATCAAGGATACCCACACCTCCAGGTTAGTGGCACAGCACGATGCTTCAGAGATCCTCCACGTGCAACTAACAATGGGCAGAACTGCAATTCAAATTGTAGCTTACTACAGATCACCCACCATGTCCCAGGACCCCCATTCCACATTTCTGGAAACACTGGGAAACATAAAGGTCCTATCAAACACCCTGATATTGGGTGATTTCAATTACCCAAACATTAACTGGGAGAAAGTACAGTTTTGTACCTACCATAAATGTAGATGTTTGAGTGTTCACACTGCTGCAGTCATTACACTTGTGTTATCCTGCCATCAGGCGGTCCCGCAGTCGGCCAGAGTTCCAAAGTCTTGGTCCGGCGTTGGTTGCTGTCGCTTCTTTCCTAATGTCAGTGCACTAGGGGTATATAAGATGCATCTGACACCATTTTCTTCAGTTTTTCTTGCCCCAGATGTCAGGTGCCCCCAAGTAGGTAGGCAATACATATTGCTAATAAAACATATATATAAAAAATAAAAACAATACCTTCAGTTACAAGCAAATACACCACAAAGGTTGTATAGGATAGAAAGGTATAGATAAGCCCAGCTAGGACAGAGGGGATGGAGGGAGGTTAACCTGGACTGCAGCAGTGTGAACACTCAAACATCTACGTTTATGGTAGGTACAAAACTGTACTATGTTCATCATGTTACACTGCTGCAGTCATTACACTTGGGTAGAATCCCAAAGCTAAGGTTGGGTGGCTGGTCTATAAAGAGTTAGGCTTAGCTATGAAGCCCTGCAGAACTGCAGTGGCAAATCCTGCTCTGGATATTTTAGAGTAAAGAGGCAAGTTGTAATGCTTGGTAAAGGTGTGCACTGAACTCCAAGTTGCAGCCTCCAAAATTTCCTTGGTTGGTACTCTTCTGAGAAAGGCTGTTGAAGTGGCTGTTGCTCTGGTAGAATGTGGCCTAATGTTATTAGGGACTGATTTTCCATGCTGTGTAGCAGTAACAAATACAGTGTCCTATCCATTTGGAGATAGTCAGCTTTGAGATAGCCTTGCCCTGTGATCCTGCAGCATATGCTACAAACAGTTGCTCAGTTTTCCTGAAAGCTTTTGTTTTGTCCAAATAGAAGCGTAGCTGCCTGTGTATGTCTAAAGAGTGCAAAAGTTTCTCCCCTTTATTCTGGGGGTTTGGATAAAAAGTTGGAAAATGAATGGTTTGGTTAAGAGCCACACTAGATACCACCTTTGGCATGAGGGTAGGGTTTGTCCTTAAAGAAACCCTCTCCTGACGAAATATTATAAAAGGTTCCACTGCCATTAATGCCTGTAGATCTGAGACTCTTCGTGCTGAAGTTACTGCCAGGAGCAGAGCTGTTTTCCATGATAAAAATTTTAGATCGGCTGTATTGGCTGGCTCAAAAGGTGGTAAGGTCAGTTTTTCCAAAACAAAATTGAGGTCCCACGTTGGTGTTGGTGCTCTCCGGGGTGGTCTTATGTTTTTAGCTCCTCTGAGGTACTGCTTTAGCAAGGGATGAGAGAATAAAGGAGGATCCGTGTTGCAATCAGCTGAAATGGCAGAGGTGTGGATCTTAATTGATGAGAAGGATAGGCCTTTGTCGAGCATCTCAGTTAAGTATTGTAAAATCTGAGGAATGTTTGGGACAAGAGGGACAAGACTTTGAGCCTGGTTCCAGGCACAGAATCTCTTCCATTTTTCTGAGTAAGATTTCCTGGTGCTAGGCCTCCTGGCCTCCAAAATGACATCCATAACAGCTTTAGAGAGAGGTGTTGCCTGTTTGACTAATGAATCTGCCATGCAGCCAGGTTTAGGGTTTTGAGCTGACTGTGCAGGATCTGATTTTTTGGTGAGTCAGAAGTTGTGAAATTTGAGGCAAAATGCATGGTGGGCCTTGAGCCAAGTTCTTTAAGATTGGGTACCAGTGCTGGCGTGGCCAGTCTGGTGCAATCAGGATCATCTGTGTTTTTTCTTGTCTGGCTTTTAGGAGTATCTTTGAAAGGAGAGGCAGTGGTGGGAAGGCATAAACTTTTAGGCTGTTCCAGCTGAACGAAAGAGCATCCACTTTCCATGCTTGTGTGTGGTAAGTCCTTGTGCAGAATTTTTGTAGTTGGAAATTCAGTGGGGAGGCAAAAAGATCTATGTCTGGGCACCCCCATTTTTGCGTTACCATGCTGAAGATTTGTGGATTCAATTTCCATTCGTGAGGGTCCATGATATTTTTGCTGAGATTGTCTGCCAGAGTATTTTTCTTTCCTGGCAGGAATTGTGCTTGCATATGAACTTGATAAGTTAGAGCTGTGTTCCACAAGGTCATGGCTTGCCTGCATAGGGGAGAAGAATGAGTGCCCCCTTGCTTGTTTATGTACCACATTACTGTGGTGTTGTCTGTCTTTAAAATAATTGTCCTGGATGCAGAAGGTCCTTGAAAGCTGTTAGGGCATTTTGAACAGCCAGCATCTCTTTTTGATTGATGTGAAGATGTATTTGGTCTGTGGTCCACTTGGCCTGAATACATTTTCCTGCCATGTGTGCTCCCCAGGCGTAATCCAAAGCATCTGTTGTTAGAGTCTGCCTGGCTGTGGGTAGAGTGAAAGGCTGACCCTTGTTGAGGTGACATGCCTGTGCCCACCATCAAAACTCCTGTTGTAGGCAGGGAATTATTGGTATTACTGTTTCTAAACTGTGAGAGTGTTGAGTCCAAACACTTTTTAGGTACCATTGTAATTTCTTCATATGCAGTCTGGCATATGGAATTAGTAGTATGCATGATGCCATGAATCCCAGGGCCTGCAGAATTTTTCTTGCAGGGAGATGGGACTTTTTTGCCAGCAATTGAAAATATTGAGTCAGTTGTCCTTGTTTGTCTGGTGTGAGATAAGCCATCTGGGCCGTTGTATCCAAGCTGGCACCCAGGAATATTATCTGTTATGAGGGCACTAGTTTTGATTTCTTTTTGTTTACTGTGTACCCTAGAGAAAATAGCAACTTTTCACAAATGCCAGATGCTTTAGAAGAATGTCCTTTCTCTCTGCTTGAATGAGGCAGTCGTCCAGGTATGGATATATTTGAATTCCTTTTTGTCTGCAAAATGCAATTACTGGTGCCAGGCACTTTGTAAAGACCCTGGACACAGTAGATAAGCCAAAGGGCAGTGCAGAGAATTGGTAGTGCATTGCACCAGCTTTGAATCTGAGGTATCTTCTGCAATCTTATCTGATAGGGACATGCAGGTATGCCTCTTTAAGGTCCAGAGTAACAAGCCAAGCCTTCTTGCCCAGCATGGGAAGAAGCTGCTGTAGTGTCAACATTTTGAATTTCGGAACATCCAGGTAAGTATTTAGAGTTGAAAGGTCTAGTATGGGTCTCCAGGCCTTATCCTTTCTGGGGACCAGGAAGAGTCTTGAGTAAAATCCTTGTCCTTGTTCCTGCTGTGGTACTTTCTGAATAGCTCTCATGTCCGTGAGGGCTGAAATTTGTTTTTGAGCCTCTGCCCATTGATTTTGTGGCAGGTTTGGCATTCCCTTTAGCCTTGGTAAAGTGTGAAAGTGGAACCTGTAACCTTGAGACACAATATTCAGAACCCATTTGTCTTGGGTGATTGTTTGCCAATTTTGAGATAAAAGTGCTAGTTTCCCCCCTAAGGGGGCTGCCAAAAGGGAAGTGCTTGGCATACAAAGGGGGGAGTCATTGGGACTGTTTCCTGTAAGGTTGAGACTTGTCCTCACCTCCTTTTGGGGTTGAGGTACGCCACTGTCGTTGTCTGTGAGAGCCTTGTGGTTGAGATCTGCCTCTTGGGGTCTGTATCTGCCTCTCTGTGGCCTGTCTGACACTGGAAAGGACCAATTCTTTGTAGGCCAATTTCTGCTAAATTGAGGTGGCTGTACCTGTAAGAAATCTTTGACTGTTTGCATAGATTTAGCTTTATCCTCCATTTTCTTTAACACCTCTTCTGCCTTAACACCAAACAAGGTATCATGCTGTAAAGGAGCATCCGATAATTTTGCCTTAACATAGTCAGGTAAACTCTGTTCTTTTATCCAAGCATGTCTTCGAATCACAGAACCTGTAACTGCGGATCTACAAAAGGCCTCTAAAGAATCAAAACCACATTGCAGAGTATGTTTTCATACCTGTTCAACTGCATGCAATAAATCCTGCATTTCTTTGTAGTCAGGAGCTTCTGAGCTTGTAAGCATTTTCTGTTTTAACTGAGCCATTAAATATTGTTGGTACTTAAGCATGTGAAACTGGCAATTTAAAGCCCTTATTGCTAAACTTGCAGAGGTGTAAACTTTCTTCCCCCATCTATCCAATGCTCTAGAATCTCTGTCAGAGGGGACTGGATTTTTTGCAATGGAAACCTTAACCCCTTTGGGACCCTGGGAAATGGTTTCTCGGTCAGCAGAAGGGTTTTTATAAAGAAACTTGTGAGAGTCAGGGACTCTATAATACCTATCTGGCTTGGCTGGAGCAGGGGGCAAAGAATCAGGAGATAAGCTTGATTCAGAAAACACATCATCCACAATAACTAACACAGGCAGAATAGCAAGGGGCCTGTGCTAAGCCTTTTCTTGGATTCTGAGTAATCTTGACTTTCCCAATGGAAATGCTCCCTCATGGTATGTAAAGTTTCCCCAAAAGAGTAATCCTTAGGAGGAGAGGCTGAAGGGATAGATTCTTCAGCATCCGAGTCCTCATAGGGGGGGGGGGGGAGTATCCCTGGTCTGAAGAGGAATCAGAGGAAATGGAAACCTGATCAGAGGAATCATAGTCTGTATCCTGCCTAGGCCTTTTCTCAGGAGGGGGATGGGAACCCCTGATAAGAGTAATGAGGTCTTCGGCCATTTTGAGCATCTGTTTCTTAGGCATGGAGGACTGTCTTGGAGAATGCTGTACTTGCTTCTTTGTCTTTAATGGTGTTTTTGTCTTGGCTGTTGCTTTAATGGTAAGTTGTGAAGGTCTGAAAACACCCTCAGAAGCCGATGCCTGCTCAGCAGCTCCGGACCCATCTGAGGGATTAGTTTCCATAGGCCCAATACCTTGAGTTTCCTGAGGCCTGGTTGTCTCCACGTGGGAGTCGGAGGCAGCCCGTGGCTCTGAGGTAGTGGGTGTCAGGGGCTGCAAAAGTGCCTCACTGAGAACCGGCGAACCGGCGACTGGGCTAGAAGAGGTTTCTTCGTCGGTTTTGGACCTTGAATGCTTTTCTTTATCCTTGTCTTTGTGTTTTTTATGAATTGTGGTCATCGGTTGTTCCGACGGCATTGTATAATTGAACCTTCAGCCAAAGTAGTGCAAAGCAAAATCAAAACGTCATTTTATAGTGCGTTTGTTAAATCTAGCACAAAACCGACAACTAGTGACATCGTGATCAGGGCCTAGGCATGGAATACAGTAAGAATGGAAGTCCTTATGAGGTATTTGCTTCCCACAAGAAATACAATTATTAACTTTTTCTGACATCGGTCTGAGGCAAGAAAAAAGTTTCCCCAATGGGGTACTTAGCTTTATTGAAGACTTCGGATCTGAAATTCGACTTCGAAAATCTCAGGAGTCGGCCGACTGGCACTTGCGAACTGCTTTTGCTTCGGGCACCGTGCAGCAAGAAAGACTGAAGAAAATGGCGTCGGATGCATCTTATATAACCCTGGTGCACTGATGTCAGGGAAGAAGCAACCGCAACCGACGTTGGACCAAGACTTTGGAACTCTGGCCGACTGCGGGACCGCCTGATGGCAGGATAACCCAAGTGTAATGACTGCAGCAGTGTAACACGATGAACATCTACTCAAGTACTAACTCCCTTGCCCAACATGTCCTAGAATTTATAAATTCAAATTCCCTGGATCAACTGGTCAACACCCCCACCAGAGGTGACAACATTTTGGACCTGGTCATCACCAACATGGGCGACCGGTGTTCCACACCGGAGGTCAACCCCTCGCTGGTTAGATCTGACCATAAACTAATCACTCTGGATAGCCACATTCTGCCCCCACCTCTGTTGAAAGAAACCACTGTGAAAAACTTTTTAAAAGCAAACTTCATGTTACTTAAGACCGAGGTGGAAAGTTTCAAATCCCCCATGCTAAAGCATAATACTGCCCAAGCTGCAAAATCCTTTACTAATGCACTCTACGGGCACCTACAAGAATGCATGGATCATGCTATCACAAGCAAAACCAAGACTCACTCTTCCAAGTAAAGGAAACCAGTCTGGTGGATCCCTGCCATAAACAAGCTATACAATAGAAGGAGGAAACTAGTACAGAAAAAAGAAAAATCCCAAGAGGAGAAGACATCCCTGACCAGTATCAGCAAGAAACTACAATCCCTCATAAAATTATCCAAGGCTAGCTTCCAAAGATAAATTGCCAAGGGCTCCAAAGATAACCACAAGGCATTATTTAGCTATGTTAAGAATATAAGTGGCAATTCCCAGATCTGCTTGGAGTTAGTGCAGAATAGCACAAAATACACTGAACCGATCGGTATCACCAACATCCTGGCAGACAGGTTCAGTGCAAACTTCACCCTCCTCTCACCCCCAAAAGGGCCCATAACCATACCAGAAGAGTGTAGTGCCCCTGAAATCACAGACACTCAGGTTAAAACAGCCCTCTCCAAAGCCAAAATCACAGCATCAATGGGACCGGATGGTGTCCCAGGCTCTGTTCTACATGAGCTCAAAGATGAACTAACCCCTCACCTAAACACACTGTTCAAACTCAGCCTCTCTACAGGCTACATGCCCATAGAGTGGCACACAGCAATGGCTATTCCACTGCACAAAGGTGGAGCCACAAAAGACCTCGGGAACTATTGCCCTATAAGCCTGACTAGCTTGGTCTGCAAAGCTATGAAGCGCATCATCATGGATCTCATTAACAGAGACATTGGGGACCTCTAAACACTGAACCCTATCCAGTTTGGCTTTGTTAAGGGCAGATTATGCCTCCTAAACCTGGTGGACTTCTTTGAGACAGTTACAAAGGCTATAGATGAGGGGAAGGTGGTCCACACAGCCTACCTAGACCTCACAAAGGCCTTCAACACCATTCCCCATTGTGGTATTATAGACAAGCTCACCAGCCTGAACATAAACCCCTACGTTACGAGATGGGTTGTCAACTGGCTCACAGACAGAACCCACATGGTAACAGCTGTGGGAGCTAGGTCTGACTGCCGGTTAAAAGTGGAGTTCCCCAGAGCTCCTAGGACCCCTCCTGTTTGGCATATACTTCTCAGAGGTACAGTCAAGCACAGGAGGACTATGGCTGACCAAGTTCGCAGATGACTGCAAACTAGGGGATATAATTGACGCTCTGGCTGACACAGACATCCTCCAAAAGTGTCTCACTGAGACAGATACCTGGTGTCAAAACCATGGCGTCAAGCTAAATGCCAAAAAATGCATGGTCATCCCCTCTGGAAAAATCAAAATACCCACAAATTACCATATAGGTGGTAGCCCCCTAAATACGGAAGATGAAATAAGGGACCTGGGGACCCAAGTAGATAGTAATCTCTCCTTTGATAATCACATTGCCAAAGTGGTTAGAAAATCCTTCTATGTGGCCCACCTAATCACAAAAGGGTTTGCATCCAGATCAAAAGAGGTAATTGTTCCCCTCTACGCATCACTCATCAGACGCATCATAGAGTACAATGCCCCATTTGGGATGTACCTTACAAGCTGTACCTCACCAAGAGGATCACTGGCTTCAAACAGATGCCCTATGCAGCTCAACTGAAGAAACTCCAGCTGTACTCGGTTGCATACCACCTACTCAAAGGTGATCTCTGCCTGACATACAAGGCCATGTCCAAGCCAGAATTGATGGACATGCTCCACCTAAGGAAAACCATATCCCCTCGAGCCACATGCTCTAAGGATCTAAACCTTACCACAAAAATAAATTAGACATGCTGGAGGGATAGATTCTTGTCCCAGAGACTTCCCATGCTCTGGAAGAAGATTCCAAGCTACATTAGGCAGAGCTCCTCACACCTTGATGAGTGGATGGGAAACAGGAAGTTTATCCCGGGGATCACTTCAGTGGCTCTGCTGGACAGAGGCAAAGGGAACTAATCTAAGGGGTTGGCGAAAGCCGAAAACATTCTGGCTAGGCTTATAAATGCCTTTGGGCAGATAGCCTAGTACCTACCTATGAACCTATGAGGTCAATTAGTGATCCAGTAAGCAGACAGGCATCTGTGGTAGAATAGTATAGCTTGCAGAAATGTATTTGGCTACTAGCCGAATACATTTCTGCAAAATTCAAAACAAAGGCATGACAGCTCAAAGTAAACCATATATTATAAATCCTTAGGCATGCCAATGGCCATATATATGGCCATTGGCATCAAAGTTTATTTTTTCTAGCGATCTTGGCCATTTAAGCATAGGACACTGGCACTCAAATGGGATTGTGTCGAAAATAAAAAAAAAAAATGTGAAAAGGCAATCTTAAGTGAAATCTGCATTTTGCCATTATAGTCTATGGCATGCAGAATCAAAACAATAACAGGAAAAAGTGGTTGCTAAGGGGAAAGGCTCTGGTGTAGTGCTGTAACTAGGGACTAAGGCAGTGGGGTATGCTAATGAGGGAAATTTATGGAATCACAAAAAGAAGACAAGTGCCAAACTGCACCTAACTGTGTAGGAGCTATAAGGCATTGGTGTAAGCAGGAGAAGCAGCTAACTTGAAAAATGGCTGCATCATGCTTAGTCTAAGCACATTGGAGCTCCACAGCTCACACTTGAGCTTAGCTAAGCACAGCTAAGCAAGGGGGTGTGTCTGAGGCTGTATTGACTTATTCCATGAAATGAAGAGTGTGTTTGCATCCAGGGGAGGGCCATTTCTCATTGTCTTCCTTAGCTAAATGGGTTTGCACAGGGCGTACTGGGTCTAAAACAAACAAAAAAAATCCCTGAAATAGCAGGACTGCTTACATTTGTCAGTGGAATTGCGTGGTGTGCATCAGAGCTTAAAGGGGTGGAAATGGGAAGGGAAAAAAAAAAGCAAATAGCAGAATAAAAGCAATCAAGTACAAATAAAATTGCAAGCAGGTGGAATGTATCATAGTCAGCCAATCATACAGACAGCATCTGCATCACAACAATATGAACTGTGCAAGCACATTTCAGTCTGTTTTTTCACAAACTCTGCACCATCAGTGTACATGTGCAGGGGAATTTTAGCCACAGAAAAAAATGTTAGGGCTGCTGCTGCTTTGAGCTATCAGTATGTGCTAGAGGCTGAGGGCAGAGAGTAGGTTAATTCTGTCAACCGCCCCAGACTGAGGAGGAGGAGAAGAGTGTTCAGCCCCAGGGTAACCTATCAGGGGCTACATGATCAGGAGATAGAGTGCTACAGTGGGGACACTGACACACTTCAGCAAATCATTGAGCTGTTCCAGCCTCAACTCAGACCGAGAGCCAACAGAGGGTACTACACCAGTTCCTGGATGCGATGCTACCACATGCCAGTGAGCACATTTATTTTCCCCTCACCGCTGAGGCAAGGGCCCACAATATGCAAAACTTCTACCATGTAGCACACTACCCTGAAGTACTGGGTGCCATAGATTGCACTCATGTACACATCAAGGCAGCACCTGGTGAGGAGGGTGGTATCTACGTCAACCACAAGGGGTACCACTCCATCAATTGCCAGGATGTGTGCAATGCCCAGGGGATTATCCTGAATGTGTGTGTGCTGGCAGCCCTGGCAGTTATTACAACTCCCATATCTGGCAGGCATCACAGCAGTACCAGACGTTTGCTAGGGGGAGCATTCCACACAGCCATTTATTGGGGGATGTTGGCTACTCCCTGAGATTGTGGATGATGACACCCATCAGAAATGCACACACACCCACAGAACAATGCCATAATGAGACATATGCACAAACTATGAACATCATAGAACATGTGTTTGGGTTTCTGATGTCATGGTTCCAGTGCTTAGATGTAGCTGGTGGAGCCCTGCAGTACTCTCTAGCCACATGAGCACATATGTTCATAGTACATGCTATGCTAAATAATATGATCTTGCGGAAACAGCTGCAGCAGGATCAGCAAAGGGAAGAGATGCACAGCCTCTCACCAGTGCCTACATCACCATAACCACAGTTACAGGAGGACTTGGAGGAGGAACATTTCACTGATGTCCCAATAGGCAGACGTAGATGCACTCAGTATGCCTTGGCTTTGGCTAAAGACACCACGTAGCACATTCACTGACAACTTAGGGGCCTAGTAGCTAACACCTTAATCCTACTCACATACATATATTAAAACTGATGCTAGGCAATCCACACAACCTGTACCTATCCATGTACAGGCTGTGTACTGCTTGCATCAGACACAGTCAGCCCTGACATACCATTCTGTCAACTGCTGCATTCACAGGTTAAGTCTATAAACTGCACAGTACTTGAAAGGATTACTGTGAAATTATACTGTATGTATGGGTTTGTTGCATCAATGCAAGTAAATATAGTGAGTTATTTGGACAGAAGTAACATCCACATGGGACTACAGGTAGCCAGTCTACTAGTATGTGTTCCTTAATATTCACTAATCCTCATTCATAGATTCATAGATTCATAGATTAGTACTAACTGCCTTTGTGGGCCATTGTAAGCCTAGCCAATTACCCCACATGAGAATCAAACCCTACACTTTGTATCTGTAAGGTAAACACCTTAACCATTATGCCAATCTCCCACCCTCATGGTTGGAATATTCACTACATCAGTCAATAGATATGTTAAACAGTGGGTCATATGATATTTGGATTTTTGCGTATCCAGCAGAACATGTGGTGTTGTTCTCCCAAGCCCAACACAGCAGTGTTCCCATATAACTGGTTTAACAGTAACTCATAAATGGTGCATCAGCAGGCCAGGCAATCAATCTCAGGGCAGTAACATAGAAACTTATTATACATTTGTATGTCTCACTTAATGCAGGTATAACAACATACGTATGCATGCTGTTAATTGTGTCATGAATGAGCCCTCTTTGTTTGGCGGCTTGTGTGGCTTAGTGGACTAGGGGAGTTAGCATGGGTGATGCTGTTGATGGTTCTCATCTGGAAGTATCCACATTATTTGGATGTGAGGTATTATTATATGTTTTTTTCTTTAGAGACCATCAGTCTGTGTTTGGTGTAACATTACTGCCCTCTGTCACATATTAATTACACCAGACAGCTGGAGAATACCATGGAGATTTTGAGTGAAGTGCAGTACTGCAGAAACAGGGACAGATGTCACTGTCTATAACACACTATATCCCGGACTGGAGTACCGGTAGGTGTGGGCTGGAGTCACTTTATAAGGACTGACAATCACACTGGGCAGGCTCGTGCATTTAGTTAAACTGAGTGCAATTTGGTTGCCCCTTAATCAAAATGACCCATTAAGTATAGATATGTGTATGCATACCTACATACTGTATACGCATACATATCCGTCTGTCATGATCTGTCGCTCACATAGATAGTATATCTATCGCTATGTATTTACAAATAAATACATACCTATATGTACCTGTATAGAGAGATAAATAAATAAATATATATATATATATATATATATATATATATATATATATATATATATGGGAACACTTCACATAATCGAATTACTGAAATCTCGAATTTCATATGGTCGAGACCATATGATCGAGATTTCAGTAAATTGAATATGTGTAGTGTTTAAAAATAAAAGTTTACTTACCTTGATACATTGCATGCACACAGAGGCAAGGATTCTTGTACGCTCTGTGTGTACGTAATGTTTTATTTTTTTTGCGGTATTGACAGGAAATGAGAAATCTCCCGTTTTGCGCTTCCGCATACAGCGCAAGACGGGAGATTTCCCATTTCCCTACTGTAGCGCGATCTTGGAGTTGGTATATTTAAGTAGGGGGGTGTGGGGGGCACAGCCCCCTACATGGGGGGTGCAGGGGGGGCGAAGCCCCCCTGCAAAAGCAAAGTTTGTCTTTTTTTTTTTTTTTTGGTTTCATTTAAGAAGTTCGAGTTTACGAAACTCGATCTTTTGGTTTCGGTTATTTGCAGTTCGAGATTTAGTAAATTCGAGCTTCTGAAGTGAATCTATATATATATATATATATATATATATATATATATATATATATATATATAAACATCGATCTCAGTCCCTCCCCATATATCTACATAACACATATACATAGCATACACACACACACACACACACACACACACACACACACACACACACACACACACACACACATACACAGCTACATTTATATATACATCCCTGTTATATACATAAATGCATGTGTGGATGTCTGTATTGTCCTACATACCCTAATAATTGTGAATAAAGCTGCACTATCACACATCTATAATGTTGCTTAAATCATCCAAATTAAGGGCTCAACAGTACATAATGCACTTACCTACAGACTGCTGTGCCTGCTGGATGTCACCACACATACAGCAACAGGTGAGCAGGTGGTGTAATGCATAATGTTGTCTCCACAAGTATGGATAGGGCACATTGTTCCTGCCCACAGGCTTGCTCATCCAAGTGCAAACAGCCACATATGGCCATACTGGTACCTATAGATACACATCTAGGATAAATAATAGTTATCTGACTGCTAGGATAATAGATCCAAATAACAGCATGAAGAAATATCACTCTGCAGGCTACAGATGCTGTTCAACACAAACCTAGTTTGAATAATCCACATATAGTTTGCTGGCAATCACATATATAAAACGGATGTCAGCCATGGCACATGCGATAAATACTGTGCTCTATAGTGGGTAACAGTAGATAGGTAGGGGTTCTAATCTCACTTCCTTCAGGCCACTTGGTGTGTGTGTGTATGTGTGTGTGTGTGTGTGTGTGTGTGTGTGTGTGTGTGTGTGTGTGTGTGTGTGTGTGTGTGTGTGTGTGATTTTTTGTGTGTGTGTGTGTGTGTGTGTGTGTGTGCGCGCGGGCAAGCGGACATGCTTGCATCCCTTGCTAAAATCACAGAGAATCACTCATTGGCTATCAAACTGCATTGGTTATGTACTTTATGGCCCTGTAAGTTGTTGCTGGCTTCCAAACTGCCCTCTTCTACATGGACTGATGATGTCATCTACCTTAAGACTACCAGCTGCCACTGTAATATCAGATTTAAGTTATGGCATGTGCAATAAGTACTGTGATATATAATGTGTAACAGTAGATAGGTAGGAGTTCTAATTTCACTCCAGGCTACTTGTGTACACGTGTATGTCTATACAGCATAAACATGATTACCTAAGTAACTTAGAAAGAAGTAGGGTTTTGCAGTATTTTAATTGTAGCAGGTGATGTGACCCTCCAAATGCCTGACCACAACTAGGTCTGCTGATGTCATCAAGCATAATATGTCCTAAAGAGATAGTGATAGCAGTCATGAGATGTGTTGTGTGAATCACGTACTGTGATTTTTAGTGTGCACCATTAGATAGGTAAGTGTTCTAATCTACAAAAATCATGTACAGTGATTTCTAGTGTGCACCATTAGATAGGTAAGTGTTCTGATCTACATACAGCTGACTTGTACTCTGGGTGTGCCTTGCCATGTCCAGTAAGCAGGAATTGAAAGTGGTGCTATCCTCGGTGTAGCCAGGTTTGTGCGTGTGTGGCTGTTAGAGCATTTTACGTCAGCTTATGGAACCATATGACTTTTGAAGATCCCTAGCATAATGGTCATACTACCCTTACATTCCTAGACAACTTTTTTACCCTTGTTTACATGATCAGCACATATTGCTCCAGTCTAAGAGGAACACAGGCAGAAGCTCTGTGGTGAAATGAAGGTAACCCACCCAATCACACAGATGACATGTAATGAGGTGCACTGAGGTGCTCTGTTTGCCACTATGCAGGGTTCTATTTCAAAGGTGTGTGAAATTCTGCTAGACAGATCTGTCCCACTAGCATGTATTACTAATGTCAAATACTAGGTTAATGTTCTTAGAGTGATTAATTCATGTACCAAGCTACCTACAGATATGTAGCATTTACAATCAAGCAGGGTCACACATTAGCCTGTATGCAAGGCAGATATCACCTCTGACTAGTCTATATGCCACAGGCTACAATGACACTGATTTCAGACGACCCCCGTTGAGCAGATGCTAAAGACTTGAAGTTCCCTTGTAATGGACCATACTGTTGTTTGAAATTGCCAGTAGTGCTTGGAAAGGTACATTACCAAATGGCCTTTGCACTCAGATATTGGCATGCTGAGGGAAGAGTACATGGAGGTTATGAGTATGTCAATTATGGGTAACTGTGCCCTCAGTTATAACATATTATTCCAGTAATACCACTGGGAGACATGGTGATCTCAGGCACATTAGGTGCAAACATTTGTGGCCAGGCCTATGTGCTCAGTTGTATCACCCCTGAGTATGTACACCACATGTTGCAACTGATGTGCTACTTACCAGGTACATAGCTGTTAGTGATGGAAATTATACTATATATATATTTACATGGAGTTTATGGACATTAGTATGTCAACATGCATTTTTTCATCAATATCCTCTTGTAGGATGTTGCCATAACGCACAGACTCTATGAATGCCCACAGGTATCAGCCAACATTGTTAGCCACAGGCATTCAATATTCACATGTATCATGATTAAACAGATTTCAAGCATTAGAGGACCTAGGACTGTGTCTGTTGAACACTGCTGCTCACAGTTCAGCTATTGGAGGTGGATGTCCCTATGTCGAGTATGTGTGCTATCAATAGGCCACTTAGTGACCTCTACAATGATATTACGGTGGATGCTTTAGTGGATGATTTGTAAATGTTGCCAGAGTGGGGGATATAGTCAGATGGCTTTGCTAGGTCCAGGGGCTGTATGCCCTGATGTCCCCTCATTCAGTTCCTTGGTGACTGCCTCCACCATGTCCATAGCATTTAATGTTCATGATCTCCCTGTCAGACATTGAAACTGTTTGCAGTCAACTGTGGGTAGATCACATATATGTGTGCTGATCAGCTCCATGATGATTGGCCTCTCCCTTTTAATTTCTCCAAATCTTTTGGGTTTCTAATACCATGACAGTAGTGGACCCCATTCCTAAGTAAAAGTATGATTAAAGCTCATGAAATTAGTATTGATTCAATCTTTGATGTCAGCTAGGAGTACTCTTCGCAGGACCTGCAGTATGCCCAGTAATGACTCCTTCTGCCATTCATATGGAGTTAGATGTATTAGTAACATATCTAAATAAGACTGTATTTTCTTTTTTATAAGACCTGTTGCTCCTACTACTATTGGAACTGTCTGGGTATCTTTCTTCTACATTGCTCTCATTTCTGCTTGCAAATCCTGATATTTTATGGCTTGGTGTTTCTCTGTACACAAAACACTATAGTCACTGGGTGTGGCGATTTCAGTTGTCTTCTTTTCATGGACCACTATATCTGGTTTTCTAGCATCTATCTTTTGAACAGTTGGCAATGGATGATCCCATGTAATGTAGACTTCATCATTTTCTATGATGCTTTGTGGCTCATGTTTCCAGTGTTTTTCAGCCACTTCACTACCATAATGTTTGCACAATCCCCTGTGCAAAGATATTGCCAAATTATTATGCCTTTCAGTATACAGTCCTTCTCCCATTAGTATGTCACAATCAGCCATAAGGTGTGCAACTGTTTCCAATTCTGTTTTACAAAATCTACATTTGTCTGTTTCTTCCACATGTTCAATGGAATTTGTAAACCAATGTGTATGTAGCCCACTATCTTGTACCACCAATATTAATCTTTCATCTCTTGGTTTGAATTTGCCTCTCCTTAACCATTCCTGTGTTAATTCCTGATCAACTTGAGGTTCTTCCAGAAGTTTTCTATACTTACAAGTATATTTATGCATTTTCAAGATTTCTTGCCTTCTCATTTGGTCTTTCACCTTATATTCTTTCTTTTGTGTTTTGGCACATTCAGTTGCTGCCTGATTTTTATCTACTTGTGGTTTGATTTCCATTCCTACTTGATGCTGATATGCTTCTGCTAGACTAAACAGGGAAGTCATCTTAGATTTATTATCCTCAGGCTTAAAAACTTTCACTACATTTAGGTCTTGTGAGTTCAGCTGATATGTGTGGAGTCCCATGATTGCAGACCTATACATGTAATCAATTTCAAGGAGGTCCATCCCTTCTTTGGAACTGGGACTATATAATCCTGGTATGCACTGATTTTTATAAATCATTTGGAGAGCATGCAGCATCCTTCTTGTTTTCCTATCTAATCTATCCAACACATTTTGGGGCCAGTCAATCATTCCAGAACTGTAAGTTAGGACAGGAAGAGCAAACTGGTTTATAGCCTGGATTTTGTTCCTAGATATCAAAGCTGTTTTCAGGATTAATTTAAGCCTTCTAAAGTATTCCTTACAAAGCTTTATTCACATTTGTTCATGTTTTATTGTTGATCCTTCATCAATTCCTAAATATTTATACAGTCCCTCTTCCTCAAGTTCTTTTATATCACATTCGTGTCCTAAACTGATGTTTTCTTGGTGCTGCAGTTTTCCTGCTTTAAAGGCTGCTTTAGCACATTTATCAAGACAAAATTACATTCTTATATCATCTGAAAAAGTTTTGACAACTTACAGTTGTGCTTTCCGTTCCTCATCTGATGAGCTATACAGTTTTAAATTATTGACAAAGAAAAGATGAGAAGCCTTTACACTTTGTTTTTTCTAGAAGCCAAATTATAGCCATGGCCTAAGCTGTTAAGTAGACAGCTTAATGGGTTAAGGTCAATGCAGAATAGCAGTGGTGACAGAGAGTCACCCTGGAATATCCCCCTTTGAATTTTTATCACTGGAATAATAATTTTGTCCTTTATCATGGCTTAACTGCAAAGGGGTCTGCCACTGTCTCATGGCCACTGCAATATAGTTGATCAGTGTAGGGTGTATCTTGTACATATTTAAGTACTCTTTTATCCATGAATGTGGAATACTATCAAATGCTTTTCTGCAGTCAATCCATGCCATACTTAAATTCTTCCCCTTTTTAAACTTCTCCATTATGACTTTATTTAACAATAAATGATAATTTGTTGCATATGACTTTCTTTTATTGCCCTTTTGTTCTATTGCCATAAATGAGATTTCTTCTAAATAACTATAAATCCTGTCAGCATCAATTCCAGTGTATAGTTTATACATTGTTGGAAGGCAAATTATCGGTCTATAATTTTTAGGGTAGCTTGGAGGTTCTTTCTTAAGTAGGAGCATTGGTTTCTCTGTTGTTAGCCAGGTTGGTGTCTGTTCAGCTGTTCAGGGTGTGCATACAAATAGTTCTTACTCATGACTAAATCTTCGTGCAAAGATGCTAATACTTTTAACTAGAAGTTAGGTACTGCATAGGGGCCTGGGGTTTCCAGTTAGAGGTTTTTCTTAATTTTGTTTCAATCTCTCTAGCTTTTACTTCATCACATTTTATATCCTGTACCTTTAAACGTCTTATTATTTCTTTCACTTATTCTATCCATTTAGCATCTTTGTTATGTTCCACAGGATCTTCATAGATACTTTTCTGAAATGTATCCATTTCTTCTTTTTTTGCTGGTCTTTCAATTCATTTTACCTTGTTTCCCAATTCTCTATAAAACTTTTTTTGGGTGATCAATAAATTGCTTATTGTGTAAGTTTTCTTTATATTATCATCATAGGTACATAGGTTCATAGGTAGGTACTAGGCTATTGGCCCAAGGGCCTACATAAGCCTAGCCAACAAGGTTCCCTGGCTTATGTCACCCACGAAAGTTATTTTCCTGCGCCACTGTTGAGCAGAGACACAGAAGGGTGTATTTCCTATTTCCCATCCACTCATCAATATTTTTCTTGAAGAGTGCTAATTTATTTATTTTATTTATTTTATTTTACATTTGTTGACTGGGCTAGTCTAACTGGATATATGTCCATTTTCAGTAGATGCCCAGGGAGAAAAGCTCCAAGCATAGGCAGTAACAAATAATGCAATATATACAATAGTACAAGAGTTATAATACATTATACAGATTGTACATGAGAGAGGCTAGTATAGTGTCTTATAGTAGGATTAAGCTAAGATAAAATACTGAGAACAAACAACATATGAGAGAACAAAAGAGAAAAATATATATGAATATAGAAAAAACAGTATAGAGATTGGTAAAATATATATATATATATATATTTCTTTTTTAGATTCTAAAATTGAGGTTAGCTTACTTGTCATTACAGGTAATCAGTATAGAGCAGTAGAGTAGCGAAGTAAAGGGAGTGTAAGATGGGGCACCGAGGTATCAGTCAGGGTTAGAGGAGGGACAAAGCCAATGTATTTTAAGATGTTCTTTGAGATGTTTTTTAAAAAGCATTGAGGATGCACGAGTTGAGAGTTCACTTGGAAGCTGGTTCCACATTTTTCCCACAGTGTTGATGAAAAGTGAGGACCCAGCTTTGTTGTTGGATTTAATGGTCGAAACTAGAAGCCTATTAGCTGAGTGTAATGTAGCCAGATTTTTATAGGGAGTAATCAAATTAGTGAGTATTGGGGTATTATTAGGGTGGTAGAGGATCTTTTGGGTGATAACAAGTTGTTGACAAAGTAGATGGTTTTGGAGTTCTAACCATCCCAGTCGTTTGAGGTTGATACAGTCGTGAGTTCGATAGGGGGTGCCAGTGGTGAATCTGGCCATGTTGTTATAGCTGGTTGCTAGTTTGTTAAGGTTGATTTTGGATAGATTGGTATATATGGCAGAAGCATAGAATACGGTAGAGATCAGGTGGGTTTGAGCAATAGTGGTTGTAGCTGTTTGGGTAAAGAAGGGCTTGATTCTATAAAGGGAGCCTAGTTTTCTTGTTAACAGATTTTATGGTAGTATTGATATGGTCGTCATAGCTAAGGTTGTTGTCAATTGTTGTTTCCAGGAGATGGGTTGTAGTGTCAGGGGAAATGCTAGTTCCATTATTAGAAGTTATTATGAAGTGAATTTGTGTTGACTTTTGAGTAGGAGCAAAGAGCAGTAATTTAGTTTTTTTTTAGGGTTCAGGAGGAGGCAGTTTTGCATAAACCAATTTTCTACAGTGTTAAATATTGACTTGGTGAGGGTCTGGAGTGAGGTTATGGACTTGGCTGAACATATTAAACTTGAGCCATCTGCATATTGAATGCAGGTGGCTTGAGGAATTTTGGTATTTAGATCATTAGTAAATATTAAAAAGAAAAGAGAGCCTAGAATAGAGCCTTGGGGTACTCCAATGTTCCCAGGCAGGGGTGTGGAAAGATTATTGTCCCAGAGCACAGCTTGCTGTCTGTTTTCTAAATAAGATTTAAAGCAAAGTAGTGCCTGTGGGTTGAGTGACTGGGCTTTTAGTACATCAATAAGCAGGTGATGATTAACCATACTGAAGGCTTTTGAAAGGTCGATAAATAGTGCAGACAAAAGAGAGTTAATGTTACGATTTTTATTTATACAGTCAGAAAAAGATAGCAGGATGGCTGTTGTGCTCTGGAATGGTCTAAAACTGTGTTGGCAGTTAGCAAGTAAATTATTATGGAGAAGGTGGTCACGGAGTTGTTGGTGGATGAATTTTTCCATTATTTTGGCTATTGGGGAGAGTAGAGCAATTGGGCAGAAGTTGGAAAGGTCAGTGTATGACCCATCTTTATGTAGAGGGATGATGTGGGAGACTTTTCATATGGAAAGGATTGTGCTTTCTGTAATAGTTCTATTTATAAGGATGGAAATGGGATAGGCAATGGCTTTAGCTGCAATTTGCAGGTATTCTGCTGGTAGGCAGTCAGCAGAAGGAGTACATGGTTTGAGTTTTTGAAGGAAGTTGCAAATGAGGGAAGTGGGTACAGGTTGTATATGAAAAGTGGGAACTGGGTTGTTTGGGGTATGTAACGATGAAATGCTAATAGGTGGTAATGTATTAGCTAGAGTTTGGATGGCTTCAGTAAAGTAATTATTAAAGGCATCAGCAATTTGCTTAGGGTTATTATGGGTGATACCTGATGGGACAGGGGTTCTAGAGTCACCTGGCTGGAGTAGTTTGTTAATGCCTGACCAGAACTTTTGTGGTTTTTGTTGGTGGGTTTGTTGGAGGTGGAGGTAGAAGTGTTTTTGTCTAGGAGAATATCTTTTTGGTGGCATTTCTTAGTTGTTTGAAGTAAATGTGATCAGAAGGGCTTTTAGATGTTCTCTAGTTGGCCCAAATTTTGTTTCTTAGGAGGATCTTTTGCCTAGTTTGTTTTCTGAGCCATGGAGCAATTTTGGTCCTAATTCAGGAGGAGTGGCAGGAGGCATGGTAATCTAGGATTTGTAGGAATCTAGTATTAAAGTAGGTGACTGTTTCATCAAGTTGCAGATGGTACAGTGGTGACCAGTCACATGCTTTTGGTTCATTTTGGAAGCTCTCTGATTAAAAGTGTTTTTTAGATTGGGTGGTTTTGTAAATATTATAATTAGGGATATTAATTTTTTGTTTAATTATATAGGTTAGAGCATGGTCTCTGATATCATCAGGAAGGGTTCCTGGTTTATAAGTGCCAGGATGACTGTTAATAAGTATCCAGTCTAGGGTGGTTTCCTTACCACTTGATTTATGGATTTTAGTAGGGGTGGTTATTATTTGTGAGAAACCATAAAGATTTATGTGATTGATAGGATCAGACGAGCTACATGTAGCCCAGTCTATCTTAAAGTCACCTAGTACAATAGTTTCCTGAGGTAGGTGGGTAGAGAGACAACTAAGTAAGTTTTCGAGAGTATTGGTGTTGTTACCAGGAGGAAGATAGGAGCAAATTAGATAGATGGATTTAGAGTTGTTGATTTGAAGTTTAGCAGTAAGGGTTTCTGCTTTAGTATCTGTGGGTAGGGACACATTGAAGGGTGAAACTTGAAGCTCTGATTTATATAAGATGGCTACACCTCCCCTTTTTTTTGTTCTGCAATCACATCTAAGGATGTTATATCCAGGTGGGGTAATTTCCTGGTCCTGAGTTGAGGGCTTTAGCCATGTTTCTGTAATACAGAGAATATCAAATGTGTGCATCTGTAAGAGTGCATGGAGGTGGGTAATTTTATTGCTAATGCTACGGATGTTAAGGTGAGCTATGAGGAGGGAGTTAGCATGTCTTTTTGGGATAATGGAATTATGTGAAGTGAGGTTTTGTGGGTTACTTGTAATTCCTGAAATGGGGCCAGGTTTTGAATGAATATTACCATCTAATATGGGATGCTGCTGAGGTTTTTGTAATATCTTTAGGAATGAGTAGTAGTTATTTAGGGTTTTCTTGTTATGAAAGTAAGTAATATGGGAAGATCTATGATACCTAGGGAGTATATAGGTAGAAGTGGAGGTTATACTAATGTGATTAAGAGAGATTCCATGAGAAACTAGTAGAGTTTGATGGTGGGGTAGTGTAGTTTAGGGAGAGACAAGTGTTCAATGAAGGTTAATGTGTAGGGTAGAGTTAGAGAGACTAGAATAGTGGTTAAGAGTAGTAGGTTTGTGTATGTAGAGGTATGTGTTGAGGTAATTTTCATGTGTGGGTTGAGAGGTGGATTAGGTAAGGGGATGGAATCTAGTAGAATGCTAAAGTAAAGGTGGCAGAGAGAGAGAAATGTAAGAGTTAGAGAAGGTTAAGTGAGGAAGTTGTAATTGTGCACTAAAAATAGAGATAGTAGTAGGAGAAAAAGCTGTATAATGTTAGCAATACAGGATGTAGTCGTGTGGAGGTATAGGGGAGAGGGTAAGACAAAGTGTAGAATTACTTTAAGGATTTAATGGGGTTAGAGGTGGGACTGTTAAGTAGAAGATCTAAGTGATAGGGTGGTGGGGGGAGTGGGTTGGAGCAAGTAAGGTAGGTACAGCAAAAACGTTATCAACTGTCTTTACCAGTAGGGTAAGAACACGGTAGAAATGTCAGTGTGTAACCTTAATGTAATATAGCTTTTCTTAAATGAGTGTTAGTTAACGTGGTGTGGGTGGAAGTACCAAGAGTTTAGCAGGGGGAAAGGAATATATAGGTAAGGACAGGTTAAGACCTATGGTATTTGCAGGTAATAAACAGTCTGGTAGAAATACTGCCACCTAGTGGGCAGCCGGTAAATAGGAGGAAGTAGAGGTAAGTAAGAGGAATACCCCAGACAAAAAAACAGACTGTGGCTTAGGGAAAGGAAAAAAGAAAAGGTTGGAGGAGAGGTAGCTAGGAGTCCGCGGTAGGATGCTGAGTCTCACACAGAGGGGTTTACAAGCATACTAGACATTGGGTAAAAACAAAACAGGTAATTAGCTATATACATGTACAATTGCTTAAGGCTATAAGCTTTTTATGAAGCCAGGGAAGCAGTCAATTTCAGGGATAGTCTTCAGGTAAGCAGGTGGTTTCCTTTTTACAATTTTTGGCAGGGATGGAGCACTCGGAACACTTTAATGTAAGAAAGGAGAGTGAAACAAGGTTAGAAGGCTTTAGTTATGGAAAGTGAGGGGAAAAGGAGGGGAAAGTGGGGAGAAAGACCTAACAGGTAGGAGAAGTAGAAGTAATCATGAGAGTACAGAGGTGATATGTAAGTAGAGAGAGGGTTAAAGAGATGAGGAAAAGAGAGTAGCAGAGAACAGATAGTGAATGCTAAGCAGGAGATAGAATTAGTAAAGGCAGGATGTCAGGTCAACAGAATAAAGGGTAGCAGAGGAGCATAATACATTATTCAGTAACACTCTAAACAGAGACTTGTAATACAACCTGTTTGATAAATCCCTAAACACTCATGTTGGACATTGAATTACTTGGTCACTACACCATACAGCAGGGATAGACAGTAAATTCATATAATATTCATTAGCACTCTCCAGCCAGATAACGTATCCTTTTCACCTTCAGTAGTGAAAGGGAGGACTGAGAATATCAAAGACCACAGTCAGGCTAGTATTGCACATCAATTAAACATCAGTGGTACAACATATACTTAGAGGCTTCACAGGAGAAGGTGAAAATTAAACACATTAGAAGTTAACATAGCTAATTCCAATTGAAGACATAGGACACAGTATGAAACACAGCTGTATCAACCATTCAGCGTAAGAGATACACTGAAATCCTAGGGAAAAATAGCAAGCACAGCATAAAATATACTAGACATACAGAGGATTAGGTGTAGTCAGGTGGCAAGGACTGGCTACCAAATTGAGCAAGTACCACCAGTAAATGTTGTAGCCTGTTGAAATATTTGGGAGACAGTTGTTTCCACTTACAAATAATATGGCTGTGTCTAGGCTATGCAGAGAGACAATGAATATGGTGTCCATTGCTTATGTTATAACCTCAGTACTACAATTTACATGTCTGTCTTCAGTTACAGCAAAATGTAGTCCTCACTAGAAAGTACAGCCCAATCGCCCATACCTTAACTCTCGCAGACACAAAACTAATAAATTCAACCCTAGTAAGTAGGGTCGCTACAGTAGGGCGATTCCAAAAAGTGCAGGGGTAATCCTTAATATCAGAATAGCTACAGAGGCAATGTGGAGTAAAGATCCCATGCTGAGACACCTATAATTTGGCGACAGTTGCAAAGTAAATGTAGCTGAAAAGATAAGACCCACTTTATTAATCTGGCAACTAAGGCAAACTATGGCTCATTTACACGCTAACCCCAGGGATTAGGGAAACGATGAAGAAAGCAAGAATCCAGCTACAGGCTAAAACATGTGCAGGCGAAACAGGTCTAGAGGATAACAGGAGAGGAAAGTGGCCTCCGTTAGTTGCAGGTACACATCTCCAGTTGGTTACAATAGACACAAGCCACATGTCCCCGAGATACACGCTGCAAATCCTCAGCACTAGATAAGGTTGAAAACACGGTCCAGTTATATTAGAACAGCCTGGACACGCGTGATGTTTAGCATTAGGGATTACTGAACTAAGCTATGTTTCAACCTAAAAACAGCCTCACCTATAAGCACAATTTAGGACCATGGGGATAACACTATATCTAGAGATACCCAAAATACCATAAGAAATCACGTCAATTAAGAGCCCATCTGTAGGTACCTGTGATATAAGACAAATCAAACACAAGTATTGGTAGAGGATAACAAAGTGGAAAACTATTTGTAGCCAGTACCCATACCAGATTAGTGCAGCTGCACTTGTGTACAAAGTTATAACTGTGACTAAACATATAGCTCCTTAGTTATGCTAGCAACAATACAAACACTAAATCGGAACTACAAGTAGTATCACAGAACATAAAACTAACCTCCTACCATGAGTCAGGACAAGCAGCTCTACTGCAAATGTAGTACCAGGGGAGTAAGGATGCTAAAGAGTGCTGATTAAAAATGGCGCCACAGGTATATCTTGGGATAAGTAAATTCAGGGGTGAAAACAGGCTAGGGGGAGGGGATATAAAGGAAGTTAGTGGCAAGGTCCATGGTTAGGAACAAGGAGGGGCAAGAGAGTAAGGGAGGGACCGGGGACGAGAAGGAAAAGCAAGTAAGGTAGGTACAGCAAAAAAAGTTATTAGCTGTCTTTATCAGTAGGGGAAGAACAAGGTAGAAATGTCAGTGTGTAACCTTAATGTAATATAGCCTTTCTTAAATGAGTGTTAGTTAATGTGGTGTGGGTGGAAGTATCAAGAGTTTAGCAGGGGGAAAGGAATATACAGGTAAGGACAGGTTAAGACCTATGGTATTTGCAGGTAATAAACAGTCTGGTAGAAATACTGCCACCTAGTGGGCAGCCGGGAAATAGGAGCTAGCAGAGGTAAGAGGAATTCCCCAGACAAAAATCAAACTGTGGCTTAGGGAAAGGAAAAAAGAAAAGGTTGGAGGAGAGGTAGCTAGGAATATGCAGTAGGATGCTGAGTCTCACACAGAGGGGTTTACAGGCATACTAGGCATTGGGTAAAAACAAAACAATTGCTTAAAGCTATAAGCTTTTTATGAAGCCATGGAAGCAGTCAGTTTCAGGGGACTCTTCAGGTAAGCAGGTGGTTTCCTTTTTACAATTTTTGGTAGGGATGGAGCACTTGGAACACTTTAATGTACAATTGCTTAAGGCTATAAGCTTTTTATGAAGAATTTTGCTTGACATAGATGGGTAGCCTGTTCCAGACTATGGGAAGTCTCTGGGACAGGAATCTATCCCTCCAGCATGTCCTGTTTATTGTGGTGACAAGGTTTAGGTCCCTAGAGCATGTAGCTCAGAGGGATTGGGATTTCTTTAGGTGTAGCATGTCCAGCAGCTCTGGGTTTGACATAGCTTTATATGTTAGGCAGAGATCACCTTGGAGTAAGCGATATGCTACAGAGTAATGCTGGAATTTTTTGAGACGATCAGTGTAGGGCATTTGTTTGAGGCCAGTAATCCTCTTTGTGAGGCACTTCTGTGGCCTTTCCAGCTGCTGCAGATGTCTTGTGAGGTACATTCCAAAAGGGGCGTTGTACTCTATAATGGGTCTAATGAGTGTCGAGGAGAGGGGAACAATGACCTCTTTTTTCCTGGATGAGAACCCTTTTATGATGAGGTGTGCCACATAGAAGGACTTCCTGACTACTGTGGCAATGTGACTATCAAAGAGAGACTACTGTCCACCTGGGTCCCAAGGTCTCTTATCACACATTCAGTGTTAAGTAGATGGCTGCCTATGTGGTAGTTCATGGGTACAGAGATTTTACCAAAGGGGATGACAGTGCACTTTTTGGCATTGAGCTTGAGGCCATGGCTCTTAGACCAGGCATCTGTCTCAGCAAGGCCCTTGTGTAGGATGTTCACATGATTTGGGGACTTGACTATGGCTCCAAGTTTGCAGTCATCGACGAACGTTGTTAGCCAGAGGCCTTCTGTGTTAGCCTGTACTTCAGAGAAGTAGATACCAAACATGAGAGGTCCCAGGATGGAACCCTGTGGTACTCCATTTGTCATTGCTTTGAGGTCAGATTTGGAGTCTGCAACTTTTACAGTGTGGGAACTGTCAGTGAACCAGTTGGCAACCCATGATGTGACGTAGGGATTTATACCTAGTTTAGTGAGTTTAGCTCTAATTCCAGAATGGGAGATGGTGTTGAAAACCATGGCGAGGTCAAGATAGGCTGTGTGAACCACCTTACCCTCATCTACGGCTTTGGTGACTGCCTCAAAGAAGTCAATCAGGTTCAGGAGGCATGATCTGCCTTTCACAAACCCGAACTGGGTGGGATCCAGAGTTTGGAGGTTACCAATGTCTTTGTTTATGAGTTCCATGATGATACGTTCCATGGCCTTGCAGACCAGGCTCATCAGGCTAATAGGGCGATAGTTCCCAGGATCAGTGGTGGCTCCCCCTTTGTGGAGTGGGATAACTGTTGCTGTGCACCATTCAGTGGGCACAAAGCCTGATGGGAGGCAATTATTGAACATGGTGCTTAGGTGGGGAGCCAGTTCATTCTGAAGTTCGTGTAAAACGCAACCTGGGATGTTGTCTGGTCCCATGGATGCTGTGTTTTTGGCTTTAGAGAGTGCAGCTTTTACCTGCATAGTTGTGATTACAGGGACTCTGCATTTTTCCTGTATAGATATGGGCCCTTTAGGGGGTGAGGTGGGGGGGGGTAAAGTTAGCACTGAACCTATCTGCCAGGATGTTGGCAATATCAGTTGGCTCTGTAATTTTCGTGCCGTTGTGCTGTAACTCAGAGCAGATCTGGGTGTTGCCATTAAGATTCTTGACATAGCTATAGAATGCTTTATGGTTGTCCTTAGAATTAGTGGCAATTTTGTTTTCATAGCTAGTTTTGGAGGATCTTATAAGGGATCTCAGCTTCTTACTGAGGTTGACCAGGGATCTCCTCCACTCATGGGATTTTACTCACTTTTGCAACAGTTTCCTCCTTCTGTTGTATAGTTTGTTTATGGCAGGGGACCACCAGATTGGCTTCCTTTTTTTGGAGGATATCATCTTGGTTCTGTTTGGGATAGCATGATCTATACACTTGTGTAAGTGCTTATAGAGTGCATTTGTGTAGGATTGAGCAGTTGTAACTGTATTTTCCATCTGCATGGGTGTCATGAAGTTCACCACTTCTGTCTTAAGAAGCATGAAGTTGGCTTTGGAGAAATTTTTTACCATGGTTTTCTAAATAGGGGTGGGGTTAGGATGTGGATATCAAGGATAATTAGCTTATAGATGGATCAGACCAATGAGGAGTTGACTTCAGGTGTGGAACACCGGTCACTCATGTTGGTAACGATTAGGTCTAGGATACTGTTGTCCTTGGTGGGAGTGTGGATAAGTTGATCCAGGGCATTGGAGTTAATGGTGGGGTAGTTGAATTTGCCCATTATTAGGGTGAATTGTTGAACCCTAATATTTTCCAGTACATCAAGAAAAGAGGAGTGGGAGTCCTGGGGCATGGTGGGGGATCTGTAGCAAGCTAAAATTTGGATTGCAGTTTTTCCCAGAGTTAGTTGTACTTGGATAACCTCAGATGCATTATGCTGAGCAACTATCCTGGAGGTGTGGATATCCTTAATGAATATGGATACACCTCCACCTTTGGTGTTTCAGTCCAGGTTACATGGCCGAAAAGTGTTGTATGAGTTATAGCCTGATAGTGCAGGGGTGTTCTCTGGAGCCTTGAACCAGGTCTTAGTCACTGCACAAATATCGATGTTCTCCATTTTAAGAAGTGCCATGAGTGAGTGCATTTTGAGATTTAGACTTTTATCATTGAGTATCATTACCCTCAGTTTTTTCTTGCCTGTTTCTGTTACGTGGTGAATTTGTCATTTGAACCTTGTGTAAAAAAGGCACTATAGAGGCGGCAAGCGACTTAGCCAGTATCCGGAATCTCAGGGGCGACAGGGGCAGGCCATCTCTGGCAAAGCATCAGGGTCTGTCGACCATGTATTTGCGTATATTCTAAGTTTTTCCACCTCCGCTGAGATTTTTAGATTATTTGGAATAGTACATGATAGATCCTGATCTGTTCTAATACTGTGCATTGCTTTTATCATGTCTATCTTTCTAAGTATTTTGATGATCTGTTCCATCTTCTATACTCTTCTAACAGTGACACTTCATGTCTTAATTGCTTTATAGTTTTCTCTACTCGATACTTCCATGATGGTATTCAATTTCTCCCCTTCCTTTCCCTCAATACCCTGTGTTCATTCAGTAGAACTTTATCAGTTATTAATTTAGCTGCAGAGTAATATATCCTGTTTAGTTTTGTTATATCACATGGATCTTTGTGGCAGTCCTAATCACTGTGTTCATTTGTTTTATCAGACTTCTGGCTTTTTGGGTTTTATTGACTTTCTGCACTCTATTTTTTTCATTGATCTTAATATGTCTATCTAGCTCTATTAAATCAAGCAACTCCTTCCTTAGCTCATTTTCTTTTAAACTGAGGGCACATTCTTTGTTTTCCATTTCCTGTGGGCATTCCATAGCAAGTTCTATTGCATCTTTCTGTGGTACATTCCCTCTCTATGATATGATGTTTTAATGTGAAATTTTCCATGACTGGATGCTTTTGCCTGTAATTCTCTTTGAATATCTTTATGTTGCTGTTATGTTGCCTTCTTTATGTTGATTAATTTGGCTTTCGCCTTTGCATAAATATTGCACATCACATCTCTCTTTCTTTCCCATGCCCATATTTTTTTATACTTTTCAAAAATATCTAAGTTTTGTTGTTTATCTTTTTACACTTCCTCAGATGCATCTTTTTCCAAACAGATCAAAGTTTTTTTTTTTTTTTTTTTTTTTACAAAACTGTTGTATTAATGGCCACAAATTTATATTTGAAGCTTTTGACAGGTTTTTTTTTTTTGTGGAAGCATTTTTCTTTCCTCTAATTCCTCTCAATCATTTTGTATATCTTGTGTCTGGAAATTCTGGGCTTTTTGCATAATAGTAATAATACATTTCTTTCTTATCCTCAATAGTCCACTCTATCATCTTTATTGGTCTTCTTTGGCCTATCAGTTTTTATAATGTTTTATAATGTTTGTGGACTGCTACTTTCTTCTACAACAGGGGGGCATCCTCCCCCTGGGCCTGGCCCCATTTTAGGAATGTTTCTGTATTTTGAGGATTCAACAGTGTCACTTCTTCCAGTCCTGGCACCAGTGTGTCTACCAATATTGGTCACTTTTTTATCCTGGGTCTTGTATACCAAGGTATCTTTTTTAATTTTTTACATATTTCTGTCCATGATACATGCTGTATAAATGCAGTCTATATATCAATGTCATCTTGGGCATACAGACATGGAAACTCATGCAAAGTGGTCTATAGTTCTAGTGGTCAGTGGATGCACCACCTCTTTGCAAGGGTATAACATTTGCCATTGTCCAGTCAGCTGGGGTGCAGTCAGTGGTTTCAGTACAATTGCAGGTTGTTCCCAATGGTGTTAGTAGTCCTTGTCAGATCCCATGTAGGATGCAGCCTGGGATGTTAGCATGTCCAGTAGCTGCTGTGTATCTCCCATAGAGAGCCTGTTATGACCTGCACTGTAGATATGGAAAGTATGGGAAAGGTTTTAGGAATGTCATGTGGCACATGTGGTGAGGACAGGGGAGTGAAGTTGATGCAGAACCTGTGGGACTACAGTTTAGCTATGAGTACAGACCCATTATATGTGTTATCATTACATACAAGATCACCAACAATCTGGGCCTGTCCTCTGAGGTTACACATGTGATTACACTGTGCGTTGTGGTTCTAGTTTGTGTGGATGGTTAATTTTGTCACTTACTGTGTCTACATGACATCACAACAACACTATGGTCTTGCTGTAGCTAAGGAGGTTGTGCCTCCATTTTAGGGGGGCACACTCACCCCAATTGCCACACAGCAATGTCCACCTGTTATTGTACACCTGTTAATGGCAGTTGTTCACCAAGCAGGTGTGCTGCACCATGACGAGCCTGTGTTCCTCCTGTCAGGTACAGCCGAGTCCATGCAGTTGTACTGCAGCTTGTATAATGCATGGGTGTAGAGCTCGGCATACTTGCCTGTCCCATCTGAGGGGGAGGTGCAGTCAAGATATGTATACCATCCCACAGGAGGTAATAAATTGCTTTGTTGAAATATATGTTGGTATTGTCTGCAAGGGAGGTCTTCCTGGTAGTTTTAATGAGATTGATCTGTGATCTGATCCCACCAGGGAGGACCTCACAGCGGGGGGCTGCAGTGGGCACACATATTGGTAAACACATGATACAATGCATTGGCTCCCCTTGTGGGGGATGTCACAGCACTGGTCCAGGACATTGTAGTTAAGGATGTGGACAATCCTTTAGGAAAGTGAGATTCAGCATGACTAAGCATCACAGTTGGTGGTCACTTAATGCTACCCCAAACCATGGTATAATGATATATCTTGATAGACACATGTACATCCAAATAAGCACAACTGGTGTCTAGATTCATGGAGCTGCTTCTGTAGCTGGCAATTGCTTGATTTTGTGCCCTTTCAGTATTGAATGGCACCTGCAGCGTCTCCAGGAAATTAGTGTTTCACAAAATCTGGATATGTATCTATCCTTTTGCATTTTTTTTTATTTTTCAAATACATTTGAATGAATTCCACAATATTTATACATAACACCTTAAATAAATATGTACACTATTTACATTAGCCTGAAACTATAACAGATCTTAATGCATAAAGTTACTTTATAAGTATGTCCAATCCATTATCAGAGTGTCTGATCAATTATTGTATAGTATCAGTCAACGATAAGACTTTTCCCTAAGGGTTGTTGATAAATGGCGTTGGATAAATTCTTAGTTCTTTAATTTTAATTTCCAATAATGCTGTAGTCTTCAGTAGGCTGTAGAAGTCTTCCAAAGTTGGTATTGTGTTTGTATTCCATCTTCTTGTCATACACTTCCTTGAAATTGCAAGTATAGTCCATACTACATACATGTATGACCTGTTCAAATGAGGACCTTCGTTCACATTTAATAATATAAGAGCTTTAGTTAAATAAAATAATTCGTTAAATAAAGCTTGTAGAAAGTTATTAATACCATTCCCAAATGGCTTAATTTGGACACAATCAAAGAAAATGTGGTTACAATCTGCATTGTGTACTTGCTCACATCTCCAACATATTCCTTTTATGGAAAAACTAATTTTACTGATTCTGTCTGGGGTTAAGAATGCTCTGTGCAAGCATTTCCGATTAAAAACTTTCCAGTATTGTGTAAAGGATGTATATTTTATCGATAATAGGATAATTCTTTTAATATCTTCAGTTAACTGTATTGAGTGTTATTTTGTTATATATTTCCAATATGAGGTTTTGGGTGTTTTATAGTTTATCAATATTTTGTAAAATTTTGAAAAACTGTTTCCCATGTCAAAGTCATAATGTATGATTTCATATATGTATTTTGTAAATGTAGGTATTTCTTTAAATGAAGAATTGTTAATTATTCTACTTAAATCTTGCGAATATGACATAATACTCTATAAAGTTAGCCAGTCCTATTGTGGAATTTTGTATGTTGTTTTTATTACTTGCATATCTAAAACTTTTAGTTCTTTGATACATTGGAGCCAACAAATAAATCCGTTCTGTTCCCAAGAATTAATAATGTCTCTGTATATTTTATGTGGAAAGTTCTTTATGACTATAAATGATGTTAAAAGATCAAACCAGATTTTTAAATCTATATTTGCATTAATAATTGTGCTAAATGAGTCAATGTAATAATTAATCATATGAGTTTTAGTGGGTTTAGTTATGTTATATTGCATACTAATATATATGTGCAATGGCAAATAGTTTTTATCTGTTATTTGAATTTTTTTTTTTGTAAATCAAATTCATTTATTGATATTACAGTTAGTAATTCTTTCCAATTTGAAGAGTAATTTTGACTTATCCAATCTGCAATTGTTTTAGATATTGATGCTTTTATATATGTCTCTATGGTCTGATATGATGTATTAAAGCTATTCTGTTTTTTTTTTGGGGAAACCATAACAATTTTATTAGGCATGAATTTATTTCTTTAAGTATATTCCTTTCTGGTAACAGTTGTATTGCCAAAAGTCTATATAGGATCTTGGGCAGTAAAACCATTTTTATTAGCTGTAGTCTATCTTCAAATGTTAATATTATTTTGTTCCATTTTTACAGAGAGATTTTAATTGTATTGATGATATTATTGTATTTTTGAGACTAATTCATTATCATCCTTACATAACTCAAGTCCTAGATATTTTAAGGTAGATTCTTGTTTCCCTATGATGTGATCCCCCTTAGTGTGCAATTTTCTTTTTATTTAAAACTAAAAATTTTCATTTTGATTTATTGAAATGAAGTCCTGAAGTCATGTGAAATTTGTCAATTAATATATCTAAATCTTCTAATTTCTCTTTTGTATTACATAATATTAGTAATGTGTTATATTGTTATGAAATGAGTCTGCCATTATCTCAATAGCCATAGCAAATAGAATCAGTGACATGGCACATCCTTGTTTAGTGCCTTTTGTTATAAATATAGATTCAGAGGTAAAAGGACCTAACTTGACATACGCTAAATTATGTGTATATATATTCTTTAGGAGATGAACAAAGCATGCAGGAAATTCAAATAGCTTTAGAATTTTGAATAAATAGCCCAATTTAGGCACTCAAAGGTTTTCTCTATATCTAAGCCAATTATGAGTGTTTCTTTATTTTCTTTATTAACATAATCAATAAGAGAAATTATTCTTTTAATATTGTCATGTGTGTGTCTATGATATATAAATCCAGTTTGATCTTTATTTATTGTTTTGAATAGTGGTATTTTCATTCTGTTAATTGATATTGTCATGAATATCTTATAGTCATTATTTAATAATGGTATAGGTCTGTAAGAGGCACAGAGGTTTGGGGATTTGTTTTGCTTTAGGATTGGTGTGATTAAGGAATATATCTAAGAGGGTGGTATTAAAGCTTGTGATTGAATTTCTAATAGAATTTTATGCAAGAGGGATAGTATCTTTGAAGGAAAAGTTTATATATTTCCATAATTATGCCATCTATACCTGGAGCTTTATTATTTTACCGTCTTTTATTGTATCTGTAATTTCTTTGTAGGATATGGGTGCTTGCAGATCTAGTTTTAATTTTTCAGGATTTTTTTTATATTAGAACGTTTTTCATCTAGATTTAATTGATCAATATGCATATTTTCTTTTTGGAAATGTTCCATATAGTGATTTCTATAGGCATCAAGAATGTCACCTATATCCGAGACAATTTTCCTTTTCTTTTCATGGAAGATACTTTTAATGTTATTAACTTTTGATTGTATTTTGATTCTTGTGGATAAATTATGTATATATTTGGGAGAAGTGACCAAGGCATTAATTTTTAGTTTTTCTAAAGTTAAACTAGTTTTATGTGTTAGAATGTCATTGTATTTATTGTTTAATACTTCTACTTTCTTTTTCATCTCCAAATTATTTTGATTTTTTTCAGCTTTTACTGACAAAAGTTTGGATTCTAGCTCTAATAATTCAGGTTCCTATTCTCTGATTTATTTTTTATACCAATTTAAGGTTTTACCATATATCTAAGCATTTAATGAGTCCCATATCATTATTTTATTTATCTCTGTGGTGTAATTAATATCTAAGAAGAACTGTAATACAGATAATAACCAGGGTTTGAACTATTTCATTTTAGTTATATATGTTGGAATTCTGGAGTTAAAGATTACTGGTTTGTACCCATTTTGAAGTTTTAGTATCAATGAATTGTGGTCTGAAAAGGGGCAGGGAGTGATTGAGATATTAATGATTTTAGAGTGCAAGTCATGGGCAGCACATATTTTATCTATTTTAGTTTGGGTACCAAATCTGGGATCTTGATGGGAAAACAACAAAGATTTATCTTTTTAAATGTGAAAGAATCTACAAGATGAAATGATTCTACCCACTTGTTTAAAGCTTTTGATGCATCAGATGTATGCCGCGGTCTTTTATTTGTAGTTTCAGAAATATCAAATATACAGTTAAAATCTCCTATTAATATTAAGTTGCCGTTATAATCATTGGGAATGAAATCCAAGTGTCTTTTAATAGTTCCTGTTCCAATGCCTGGGAACCAGTATAGACTGGCTAGGGTCCATACTCTGTTATTATATTTAACTATTACTATTACTAATGCCATAACACCTTTTTTATCTTCATACTTATAAATGATTTCTGGGTTAATCACCTTTGTTTTCCATAAAATTGTTACCCCTTTTGTCTTTGTCTTATAAGTGGAGTGTGCCAATATCATATAGTCCTTAGGATTCCATTTGTAATCATTTGTTTTGAAATGGATTTCTTGAAGGAAGACAATTTGTGCTTTGTTCAGTTTTAAATATTTCAGTAGATTTGATCTCTTGCTAGGATGTTTTTAGCCATTGGTATTTAAAGATAATAAAGTTAAATTTAGGTCATTTAGACTATGTATTTTTTGTTTTATTGCGACTATTAAACATTTTCCTCTGATAATTATAAAGTATATGTTTGAGCTTTTAAAGGAAATTATCAGTTTTATACTTTGAGTGTTTACCAATAAAGTAATGTTTTGGTCAGGCATACTAAAAATGTTTTTGTGAAATAGCACTTTCAAATTAATAAATGTTAACAAGACTAAGATCCACACTAGCCATGGAATTGAAAATCACTCCTAATCTGATGGATAAACCTAAGTCCATCAGATTAACACTCATACCTTGACAATCTAGAACATATGAGCTCCCTAAATTGAATTATCATATGGAGAATATTTGTAATAGGAATAAGCAATATTTATATTATTTTGAACAGATATAGTACTATTGTAGATTAGACAGAATTCTAACACAATATAAATGTCTACTTATTGTATAAGCAATTAATATTTACATGAAAGAGAGATGACAAGCAATTCAATCATAGTAAAGTAGGATGTATCATATATAAAACCTCAGTAAAAGATTATAGCACACAGATATTTAACATATTCACCCTTATTGATGAAGTCTTTCAAAACTTATTACTTAATATAAAAAGATGGTAACAATATTTATACCTAATATTTATAATACAATGTATTTTACTGGATATATCAGAAGTTATATTTCGTTGTTTGCCAGCATTTAAATAATCACTTTGTTTGTTGCTAACATCAAGCATCAGGTTCATTTTATGTGAACATTGATGAAAGTTAGTGCATTTTAATTATCAGTGCTCCCTCCCATTTCCTACACATAAGGATTTTCATATCTCTCATTTCTTATTATAAAGTGAGTGAAATTATAGGTTAAAAACAACAAAGTCACTTATTGTGATTAATGATTACAAGTTCCCTTTTCATATTCATAAATTGCCATTTTATGGCATATACTGAAAGTGTTTAGATTTAAATGGCAACATTCTACTTTGTATAATCAGCAAAGGTTAAAATGAGTGATTATTTTCAATTTAATAGTATTTGTTCAGAATATGATTGTTATATTCTGTGACATTCCTAGTTCAGGCTTCTATTGTTTCCCTTGAAAAATTTGTCAGTTTGATGTCATGTATAAAACATTAGTTACCTTGATAACAGCTTAAGTATTATGTATGGTCAAGATGGGTTACAAAGCCACAATTCAAGTTACAGCAATTATATGACTTGTTATGCACATTTACCTATATGAGAAAATCATTATGCTTCCCCTTGATGTTCAATATAGTGTATGTCATTTATGACAAGTTAAAACAGTAGTGTTATTATACACAAGCCCATTTTATTAAACTGAGTGTCTATTGTCAATTTGCGGTGGTGGTGCTGCGGTAGCGCTGTCACCTCACAGTAAGACTTTGTCCCGTTCGTTTCTCAGCTACAGCATCTTCTGTCTGGAGACATGCATGAATGGGTGTACCTTCATTGAAGGTTGTGCATCAGGGCTGGCAACTCGGCATGTAAAAATCTACTGCCAATCATTAGCGGACTGGAGTTCCGCTGTGGAGACCCCTAACCGGGAAAAGCCGAAAGACACAACAAAAAGTGCCTATTGTCAATTTAATACTATTTGTTCAGAATACGATAGTTGCATTCTGTGACATTTCAAGTTAAGGCTTCTATTGTATCTCTTGAACAACTTTGTCAGTTTGATTTCATGTATAAAACATTAGTTACCTTAGTAACCGCTTACGTATTACATATGGTCAAGATGGGTTACAAAAATTACAATTCAAGTTAAAGCAATTACATTACTTGTTATGCTTATTTACTTATATAAGAAAATCATCATGCTTCCCCTTGATGTTCAATGTAGTGCATGTCATTTATGACAAGTTAAGATGGTAGTGTTGTTATACACAAGCCCATGTTATTAAATTCTGACTTTAATAGCTAAATTCAGCAGACTGCTTCATCTTATATGCCAATTATATGTATTATGTTTAGATTTACTAAAATCCTGCATTGCATAACTATTGTGTGTTTTTTTTTTTTTTTGGCTGTAGCTTAGTTGTTTGAGAGACCACAAGCTGTAATACTTATTCTTATTATAGCTCCTTCCAAGCATGCTTATATAGTCCATACAGTATATTTCCATCCTGACATACACATATATCAGTACTTCAAGCACGGGAAACAATGCCCATCCAGTTTTGCCAGAATATCATTCACTAGTTCATGTGGTGTGTTTCCAGGCAGTACTTAAAATACCAAAACCAATATTTGTCTTGTTCCATTTTACCAGCCTGTTCCATGCAGTGGCCTCTCTGCCAGTGAAGTGAACTCGAATAGCCAGCATGTTGTAAAAAGGCACAAGAAAACAAAAAACATCTAGATTAAGCCAAAAGGCTAAACCTTTTTATTGGACTTTTTCCCACATGATGGCTATTTGTGTTCACTTGAGGATTTGGTTCAGCCTTGCATGGTCATACATGCAGAGTTCTTTCTATTGCACTCTGCCAGTGAACCACTCAACACATCTTCAATTCCCACAGATATTTCCACAAAGGAAATCTGATGACTCTCTAGCACTTCCCGACAACCCCAACCACCCCTAGAATCAGCTATCCAGATATGCCCAACACGTCCGAGAAAGCTCACCTCCCAGACCAATGCAAAGGGTACCGCACAAGATCAAGTGCTCTTAGTCTTTCACAATAACTCAGAGTTCCAATCTTATGTAAGTCCTTAATGTGTTTGGACCAAAATACATTTTAAATATAAAATCGCACTTGTTATTTATTTATTTATTTATTTTTAATCAAGAATCAACTTAATGAGCTAGACGAAGTGTTGGCAGACCATCAATATGTGTACATGTGGTTTAAAGCAACCCCTTTATTATATATATATATATATATATATATATATATATATATATATATATATATATGGGTTCCTATGAGTTCACCGACAGTTCAGGACATCGACACTCACATCTTCGACACCAAACCATCGACTGTTCATAACATCGACATTTCAGGTAAGAGATCTTCCCCCTTGCAGGACCCATGGTAGCACTTGTTTCTCTGTTACGAAGTTAAGGACAATGCTGTCAGGGTAAATTGTAAAGAGTCACGTAAACCTTATGCGTTGTAACAGAGAAACAAGTGCTACCATGGGTCCTGCAAGGGGGAAGATCGCTTACCTGAAATGTCGATGTTATGAACAGTCGATGGTTTGGTGTCGAAGATGTGAGTGTCGATGTTCTGAACTGTCGGTGAACTCATAGCACATATATATATATATATATATATATATATATATATATATATATATATATATATATATATATATATATTTTTTTTTTTTTTTTTAAACCAAAAACTTCATTGCTGAGAATTATCTCAGAGCCATTAAGCATTATCGTCACTCTGTCTCCATTACCGTAGCAACCTGGGAGCATCTGCTTCTCTTAGTGTGTCTGTGTACTGCATACCAGAGGCTCACGATGCACCTGAAGCAAAGCTTCACTTCACTGCAACTTCAAGCCTAAATTCCATCCCTTTCATTGAGGCAGCTGCCAGGAAAAGAACGGAGAACAAACAGATCAAAAAGATCTTCCTAATACACAAGCATCAGTAAACCTCAATCATAAGCCGCAACCCACAGCTTCCTGGAGATGAAAATGGCAACATACAACAGCTGCCAGACACAGCTGCAGCCACACACACCATATCAAGATTGATCAAACAGCACTCGAAGCTATGATACCTGCCATAATTGATACTAACTATGTTTAGACAGAATAATAATGACATTTGTACTAGCTGCCAGACACAGCTGCATCCACACACACCATATCAGGATTGATCAAACAGCACTCGTAGCTGTGATACCTGCCATAATTGATATTAACTATATTTAGACAGAATAATGATGACGTTTGTACTAAGAGCTTGCTACTATTATTTAACCAGGATATACATGACATTTCTAAATCATACTTTAACTGAATATGGCATTTGTCTTCATGACAGCATTTTTTTTTTAAAACTCTACTGTTACTGTATTATATATGATGTTAATTTGTTACATTTGAGTCTAAACTCTGATGAATGGTACCTTGTTGAATTAGTTAATTAATTACTTAAATTATATACACCACATGCTAAGGTAATTATTGATTTCTAACAGTTTCCATGTGTATGGAGCCATCATCCTAGGGGAGGGTAGGTCTATATTAGAACACCGAACATTCAAAATGTTGAGTGTTCTAATACTGAACCCTAGCAATCGAAAAAAAAAATATCAAACATTCAGAACAGTGACTTTTTTCCTAGGGAAAATATTTGCTCTTCCAAAACACATACACACAACACAAGCACACCAAACAAACAGCAATCCACACACATACACCTAAACTCGTACACCTAACCCTACACTAAACTACACATACACTACTAACTATCCACTTACCTTAACCCAAACCCTAATCCTAAGGTCCATCACTATCGCACATTCACCTCACCCGCGCCCTAACCCTAACTCACCTAAACTGCCTTAACCCACATGTCCACACAATCACACACTTACCTGACCCATGCCCTAACCCTAACTCACCTAACCTGCCCTAACCCACAAGTCCACACAATCGAACACTTACCTGAACGCAACCCGTAACTTTCCACCAGAGTGCTGAAAATACCAAAGCAACAGAAATGGACAACCCGATTCTTTTCCTAGGAAAGAATTTGGTTTCCTGTTACTTCAATATTTTCAGCGTTCGCTGAAAATGGGTCGATATTAGAACACCCTTCATTTCAAATGTTCGGTGTTCTAATATAGACCCAGGGAATGTCAACTGCAGCTGAAAGCTGTGTGCATACTCGCAAGAAACACAGCCTGTCTAACCTCAGTCATGTGTCTGCATACAGTTTGATGATGTATGTCCCTAGTTATACACACCTGCAGGAACTATGATGTTAACATTATGTTAACTGATATTCCTTGATTTGCGACAATGTATGGTATGGCATATTGTGTCAAATCGCAGAGAGCTAACTGTGACATTTCCCATATGTAGCCTGTTGCGCAGTCAATGTGTCTCACTATGTCACCACCTATGAATAAAAGGTGCTATTTTGTGTTTTGCCTCAGGTGTTTGAACAGTGAGAGAGAGAGAGAGTGGTGCATGCAGTATTATGTGCACTCTGCTCTCCAGAAGCAGGATTTTCTGAGGTGTTTGTTGTTTGTGAATGTGTCTGGTAAGGTGCTGGACACATGCAGGTGTGTATGATGTTGGTGTAGGTGGTGCAGGATGTGAGCTGTGCATGTTGGCAAAATGCTCGTTGCCATATGTAATGACTGCTGTTGGTGACACCATGGAAGCAAGGTTTGAAATGCACTGACATCTGTCACACAGTGTGTTTGTGTGTCATAGGAGTAAAGGAGTGGGGACACTTTCCACATCTCAATAGCAGGTCCTGCAAAAGATGGGTCATGCTGCCACACCCTTGGGGTTGACAGCCTGACATATAGTGCTTGTAGGCACTCCTTGAGTGAAGATGTGGATGCCCATGCATGCATAGAGTACTTGTTCAACTTTGCTGACATTACTTTGGCCTCACAAGCATATGATGCCTGTCAAGCAATCAGACAGCACAATGGCTGCTGTATGACATATGGGAACACAGACATTTGTTTTGGGTACATGACTGTACAGAATGACATGACTAGGACATGTGGAAGAAGGACACACATTGGCCAAAGGTGGCCAGTCCACTGCAGTAGACCTCACCACCATGTCATGCAGATATCCACCATTAATCTGCTGAAAGGTAGGATGCATGACTTGCTGTGAAATTGTCACCTATGATGGATCACCACTGGTGTGCTGCTTACTTCAGCAAGCCTTGACATTAATGTCACTGGACATTGCACATTATATTATAACACTGCAGCAGTGCTCCTAATCACCATCTTGTCAGTTCCCTAGTGACATACCACCAACCCTGAAACAGAAGGCATAATATATGCAACGGCCAACTGAGTGCTCAGGTTGCTAATAAATGCATCTACCTGGAGAAGGGTATGTGAAGCCTACAGAGCCTTTGATGAAGTGTGGCAACTATGTGGATGATGAACAAACAGGCTTTATCCTGTGTCTCATTATGAGCTCTGTAGTAACATTTTGCATGCAATGACAGACAACATATCTGGGCATGGCATCCTATGTGAGAGTAGTTTTGGTGCGACCAGAATTAGTGGTTGCCAGGCATGAGCAATTCTGTAGACTCCCCTGCTTTCCACAGTCTTCATAAGGTGACTGTGTCCTTCCAGTACACATCGCTTGGGTAGTGTCCAACTGCAGAATACCTGTGTAAACCCCCCACCTTACCTTCACAGGGTATACATACTACACTTCAAAAACATGTTTGTCTGTACTCTGTACAGACATCTTGGATGACTGTCTTCTTGGAACATGATGAAAGTAACTGCAATACTTACTTGCACAAAGGACAGCTAGCATGCAATGCCAAGCAGTGTCCTCAGATCTGTGAGTCGTGTGACATGAAATGCCATGAAAGGAGTTAGCATGTATACGAGCAGTAACAATGTCATACACCTACTGACACTGGAACACTCACCATTTGTTTTGCTCAAGGCCAGATCATGCCTACCTACCCTAACTGGTGGACCTTAGTGATTGCTAAACTATGCAATGGATGAGGGCAATATGACTCACTTCACCTACCATGGCCTGACAAAGTGTTTGACAATATTAGGCCAGCAGGTCTTGATGAAAACTATGTAGGTTATTTATAGAGTGGTATGTAAGCTGGTTGATAGACAAGTGTCTGATAGTCATATTCTGGGATAACTGCACTGGGAGACCTAGCTACAATTATGCCAATCACCAGTAGATTTAACCAGACATCATTAATGGAGTACCCCTTCTATTCCCTTCTCTGCAGTCACTGCCACTGTCCGTGACATCCGACTGTTACATTAACAGGTGATTGCATATTAGGAGCTGTCATTGATTCCCACACAGAACCAACTGTTATCCAGGATGGCCTGAAACACACACTGAGTTGTTGTCAGAGCCACTGACAAATAGTAAATGCCAACTAGTGTGCAATACTATCCTTTGGGAAGCTCTCCACCCCTGGAAAATATGGTATTGTCTGTACACTGCACACTGTTGAGCCATTGCTCATGGAGTTATGGACACAGAGAGTAATGTAGCCTTTGACTTTCACTGGTACCTAAGATGTAGGGATCCATTCAATTTTGAACAACCTATACAGAAAGGTATGGCATGTAAATCCCAGACTGTCATTGTTATACCAAATTTGGCACTTATCACACCTATCATTGAGTGCAATGGCACCTTTGCTATGTGCTATGTCACTACACAGGCATATCTTACAACTGTAGCAGCCACACAGGTTCTATGGTAAATGAATACACATTGTAGATAACATGTCCTATGCAGTCCATGCCAATACTGTGCAAGTGTAGTCTGTGTCCTACATGCTTTAAGCAGATGTGTATGGCTGCCATACAGGGAGGTGTCAGATCCCACTGTGTACCTGCCACATATCCAAGACAGGACTGACACATGCCTTACCGGTTCTATACACTTACACTATAACTGTGGTATAAATAGGACATGGTGGAGAGACAGGTATGTAACACAGACACTACACAGAAAATTTCCAGTTAATACCACACACACAGTGAAACTAGCTAGAAAAGTGTGCAGCAGACAATAAAAGTGCTATAAATAACTCGTAACAATAAGCAAAAAACAGGATACTTAATGTTATATATCACAGATTAGTTTTCTCCGTGCCCTTCCTCTGATTAGCTCAGTGTGAAATGGCAGAAACGCTCACAAGTTAACTTCTTAAGTAACAGAAAGTTGAAACCTGAAACAACTTTCAAAAAAGCTCAAAAGAACCAATGAGGTGTTTACTCCAAGCCATAGTCCAGGTAACGCCAATCAACCAATGACCATAAACACTTCCCTCTCACTGAAATGAAAGAATGGCTTTGGCTAAACTAAGATGGCCTGGAACATGTGTTTAGACACAGCCTTACAAACAAAGAACTAGGCCCAAAACACAAGCCTGAATATGGACAATGCTACAACTATCCACACTACTTAGGTAGAAAAAAATGCAGAAATGTTTCTCACAGCAGAAAAACAGCAGTGAGCCTTTAAATGAAAGTTTTAAACAAATAAAGGAGCAAGAAGACTCTAGAGAATGCTTTTAACTGCAAACAAATAAATTATACGATACACTCCTTGGCAGGAAATCAGAACAAATAAACCCAAACAGATGCTTAGCAAATGTAGGAAATTTCCAGTTAATACCTCACACACAGATTCCTGAAACTAAAACATAAACAGGTCTGTGACACAATTTTAATTGTTTAAGTATACAGCCATTACAACATCATACAACATAAGGTACACAAAATTATGTGGCTTACTCATTGCAAATGTCAGCATACTGTATGTATACTCTCAGTGACCATATGGCAAAGCAGCACTGCATTACACAAGTATTTATTAATTTATATAGTCACCCTGTGCATCAGACACATAGCTTCATTTCCCTGCATCGATGACGAGGATGACAGGGATGTTGCACAGGTATAATAATTTGCACAGAGTGTTGTGTGGGGTGCAGGAGTCCTAGGCTGACCCAATAGGTTGAATGCATGTGTGTGAGTCAGGAAGGGAAGCAGTCAAGATACACCATGGAAATATGCTGTGTGTGTCTGTAGGTGACCTGAATTTGACAGTGGTGTTGCAGTGTGTGCGTGAACACAGTCAGGTTCAGTGATAGCCCTACATGTGTATATGCTGGACAGCTTTGAACCATGCATGGTAGAGCTGACAGTTCACCATCACCACCCAAGGACATGGGAAATGGCTCTGCCAGGAGTTGCACTGGCACCTCCATGCCCAAAGTCAGAAGCGGTTCTACTACCTGACAGTGACTGTTGTCTGCTGTGACTGTGTCCTCCATGTGAATGCTCAGTAACATGAGCCCATGGCCTGCCATGTCTTGATGTGGACACATACATACTCCCCTCTGGAGCACTGGATGTACTGCTACTATGGGGCGTGATTGTGCATGGCTACAAGGACTCTCAGGAGATGGGGTTGCTGACCTATGTCCATGAGTCTGACTCTTAACTCGAACTAGATGTTGCAGCACAGAATATGTGCATTCTAAGACAAATATTCTGCGATCTGTCTCAGACCACCTTCTTTTCATTGCATCAGTGAACTGATCCAGGATGTCACCAATGCGATGGAGGCAATCACAGATGTCAGACTGTGCTGCATCCATACCGCTGAGCATACATCTGGAGTTCCTTTCAGAATGTGTTCCGTGACAGCCTGAAACATATGTCAAGTGACCTGTGATGTGACACCTGCAACAGATGGTGGAAGGATAGCAGGTCTTCTATGAGCACTGCTATCAATCCTGTGTGGAGCCTCACCAGCTCTCTGCCTATGGCCAATGTCTATACTCACTGGAGTCATAGTTGGCACACTTTCCTGTTCAATGTCCCCACCCACTGACTGTCCAATATTTGTGGCCTCCGGAGACTGAGTATGTATAGGCAAACTGACTGTGTGCAGTGACAATGAGGGCAGAAGTGGGATGTCAACCTCTGGGACAGTTTCAGCCCCTGAAACCCCTACCTGTGCCTCACTCTGGCCACTATCATCATCAGAGTTGGAAGAGACACTGACATCAGATTGTTTAGTGGAGAGAGACCAATTCCCCGGTAACCTGTGATAAGAAAGGGAAAATCAGTACATTAATACCTGCACTATTAAGCTCTGCAGTACTATGTTGCAATATATGTACACTGTTGTCACTAATACAGACCTGTTTAAAACCCAATCTTATATAGTAGGACATGAGGACACTACTTTTCTCACAAACACCTGTGGTTACTCATAAATAAAAGCTCTTTACACAGCAATCTCATCAGCAACAATGAGGTACACTGCAGAGCTGACACATATGACAATCTGTAATGTCCTGATAATACTGTCACATCTATCAGTGTGGTCACACCTACAAGGGATAGGTATGACTCTAACGTGTGTACAGTCAGAAGATATCTGTGCAGTTGGCAATCATGCCGACTACAGCAATCCAGGCAGCAGTCCTGGGATGACACTTTAGGGAATACATTGCTGTAAATCTACATCTGTAACAAAACAGTGTCGTGCTTACCAGGAGCAGGACCACGGCCTTGCCCGATACCTGACAGATCTGTGAAAAGTTGAAGGGGGAGGTAATGTAAGTACCACCACAAGTTGCACTATAGCAAGGTAATGCATCCATGTATCTCAGCTTTACAGTAGATACTGTGTTAATTGCTATGTTTCTCAAAATCTGACCATGAGATTCAAACTGCAGTTAACCCCCCCCCCCCCACCAAGGAACAAAGACCTGACACTCACTTAAAAGTATGTACACCCTGACACACTGAATGCTGCAGCATTCCAATGCTGATCAAACTAAGCTTACCTGGACGTTCCTCTGCCATGGCAACTGTGGCACCCACATCCATGATGTATGGTGTGATGGATGCCTGTGAGCTGTTGTGTGTTCCTACGTTCACCAGAAATTCCTCATTGGCTAAGAGTGATTGTTCTGCTGCTTGCCCTCCAACAGTTACACTATGATCCCTGGCTACATCTGCTGCTCTTCTGTGTGCAGCATTAATCATGTCTGTTGCATGGTGTCGAACCTGCTTATATGTCCTGCTCTGATGCCCTGTGGCATTTACGTCATGGGCAAGGTCAGCCCACAGTGCTGCCCACTGTTCCCTGTTTTGCCTCCCTCTGAAAGTTTACTTTCTCAGACATGACCAGAATATACCGTACACCATTAAATTTACACACCAGAAATGAGGATCCCTTTATAGGGTCAATGGATTCCTTACAGATACTGCAAAAAATCTCTAGAATCCACTTTCTTATTGCCAACTCTCTTATACACTGCTCCTGTCCTAACAAATTTAACCAATACTTAAAAAAAGAAACTTGTCTCCTGCTACAATAAAATAGCTAAATCTGCCACCAATCTCCCTCATTGGTCCCATCATTGTCATAGCTTAAACCAATTAAACTGGCTTCAGCTGCATGAATCCATAACATATTCACAACTAACTATAGCACACAAAATCATTCATCATCCAGACAAATGCCCTGCACTACAAAACTTGTTACTACCCTACTGTCCAGCAAGGGACATCTATTCTAGTAACAAATTCTTATGATTCACAAATAAGGCAAATAATGCTGCAGGAGACTCGCTCTATTCCCAATACATTGCTAAACTCTGGAATAGTATCGCCACACAAATAAAACTCTCCAACAAACTCGATAGTTTTACACTACTGCTTAAACAACATCTTAACCAACCCTAGTCCTGTACGTGCTCATCACCAGGTTAAGACTTTGTGTTCACCATATAATAGTCTCTAGATACTCTCCTTAAACAGAATACTCTCAACCTCTCACTGAAAATGACAAAACAATTTTTATATGTAACTGCTGCCTGTACAATACATTAAGTTGCCCATGGGCTTTCCCTTTAGTAACTTCTACCTCTGTAAAATCTTAGAATGTAAAAAATGTAGGTACTGTATGTGTATAAATGTAAATAGAAATGTAACTGTGTTTAACTGGAACTAAGTATAATGCAATATAAACAAATAGAGCTTTTCTCTCCTGGTTTCTTCTGAAAAAGGTTACTATCCAGTTGGACCTTCCTGGTAAACAAAGAAAAATAAATAATACATTTAAAAAAATGACCCATCAGTCTCTTCCTTCACCATTCTTTATCCCACAAGTACATTGCCAGCTCATTTATGTTGACAGATATGTTTTGCTTTCTTAAAAACTTTTCTTCACTAACTGCTTTAATACCTGATCTGTGCAAGCAACTCTACCTGTTAGTTACAGAGGATTATCATGCAGAAAAATATACCATTTATAAGTGCATTGCAGTGTCTGACAAATACAGTCCCCTGTACCAGTCATTATTTTTTATTAGCCTATGCTATAGTCTATCATTTTTTTTTTATTTTGGTTTTCCTGAGTCTGACCATTGGGCCTTTACCTTCCATTTTGACTTCTTTGTTCCTCCACTGGCTTGCCTTAGCCATATTACCATCTGAGGGAACAGTCAAACTAAGATACACTTTTTATCCTTGAACATCTTATACTTTTTTAACATGTCTTATGTTTTCATGCATTTTTGTTTTTTTGTTGTGCCCATTTGTAATACTTGCTGAAATATAACCAGAATATTAATTAAATAATATCTGTCTGCCCCCCCCCCCACACACACACACGCACACACACACACACACACACACACACACACACACACACACACACACACACAGACACACACATACACACACACACATACACACACGCACAAACACGCACACACACACACACACACACACACACACACACACACACACACACACACACACACACACACACACACACACACACAATTCTTCAAGGTCACACAATCTTAGAGAAGATGTTGAAAGATATATAAAATACAACACTTAACATCTTGCTTTTCTCTGAGAGTCTAATAGCAACTAAAATAAGCCAGTGACCTTTTAGTGGTGATGTTCCAATTGTAAATCAAGTGGGCATCAACAAAAGCAGGTTTCCTGTAGATGAAGAAGCATTCATCATATGAAATGTTTAGATCAGAGAACAGTCAGATTGCTTTTCTTACAATGACCTTTAAATTATTGTTTAAATTCTCTAAACTGGTAGTATTAATGGCTTTGCTTAATAACTTTCCAGTGTTTTCCACTCATAATACTTTTACAAACGTACATAATCTAAATTATTAATTTATTGAATTATTTAAATAATCCTTTAATAGCTTTTTTGAAGTACCATAAGTAAAGTTTAGTATCACTTTTTAGTTTCTTTGTCACATTCCCTTGTAATATATAATAAAAGGTGCAAGGGTGTGTTTAATAGGAAATCAAGATATTTTTATAAAATATGCAATGTCGTTGATAGGTCTCTGCTGCTCAACTAAACTTGGGAGAAAGAAAACTCTTACTGAGCTGCTAAAAGTAATAAGACAAGACATCTGAACTCACACCCAGCAAGAAATCCATGTAAATGGTATAGGGTTTAGTTTAAACAGAACCTTCATGCTGTCAGTTTATATTCCAGTGAGCTTGTCTACCGATATCTCCAACTGTGTGGATAAAAATAGTGGTTTCACAAAAGTGAGTTTGGCACAGCAAGTGATCCACACTGTGTTACATCTGCTGATCCAATTAATACCTCAGACTGTCATATAAGAGTCTTACTAGCTGCTTTCTTCTGCAAGAGCTGCTTAAAGTAATGTTAAACTAATGCAAACTAAAATGGTTTTAGCTTTCAATAGTTTTGGTTATTTTCATTACTTTTATTAATTTATGTTTACAACTTGATCAGCTTGATCATAGGCTTCATCAAATGAAAATAAAATAAACAAAGAACCTTTGTTAATCCAATGTTTTGTACAGCTCAGAAATGAATACATGGTTTGGGTAGCAATTACAAAAAAACGGCAGAGGAAAATTAAATAAATGTTAGCAGAAAACTACTAGCAAAATATTGAATTCCTTCCCAAAGGACTTACCATGCCAACATGCCTAAGCATGGGTCTGCCTGCACTTCCTATATTCTCATATAAATCTTTCCTGATAAAAGTGTCTATTGTTTATATGCAAAATAAGTGAGATAACCAAACATGCAATTATCATTCCTCGAGTATGTGATATTATATTTCCATTTCATTTCATCACCCCTTGGTACAATCAGATTTGTAATAATTTCAATCACTTCTAAAGCTGTAATTTATAATGAGTCTTTAACAGAAAATAATAAACAGAAGAGGCTATCAGTGTATTGCTCCTTGCTCTAATATGCTATCATTGTAAAAGCTGGAAATCTGAATAAAATATTGAAGAAGCACTGGCCATTGGCTAAAGAAGCAGTTACCCAGTAACAACTCCATCCTCACAACATTTTGTAAAAAGCATTAATCATAGCCCTGTTCAATGAAACTTGCTGCACAATTTCTTACTGAAGTGCATTAGAGTGGAGCTATATCACCAGACTAGATTCCCTTGAAACAAAGACATGATTATGCGAATAACTTCTATTTTTCATGTAAAGAAGGATGCGTCATGAACAATCCAATTATAGTAATACACTTAACAATTGGTTTGAATGTGACAGTGTTCATTCATATATTTCCTCAGGACTAGTAATCCAATGTGATAACTACTTGATTTATACCTTATAAATATTATATTCTAAGAAAGCATTTCTATTTACTAATGACACATACAGTGTGAGAATGCAATGTATGTCTTAAGGGCCAAGAGGATTTATTCTTGATTTTTGGAGCCATCTAAAACTGAAAATGTTGGAAGATTAATCCAAAACTGACAGACTATTGAGGGACTGAATGTTTTTTATATACATATATAGATATCAGACTGTGGATGAGTACAAAACTGAGGGTTCATAATTAGCAATCTGGTGAAACAGGGCATGAAGTCTAGTCTTAGGATCATCCTATTTGTAGACTATGTGTCTCATGAGTACTTCTTAGGAACAACATGCTACAAACACCTATGGAGATCTCTGTGTATTCTAGTGCCCCTTCACACATCTTTTTCCTTCCTTTCTAAAAAGACAGAATAAGTGAAATGCAGTGGTTTGGATGCTTGCAGTTGTTGGAACCCCTTAGAGAGAATGGCAATAATATGAAGTTAAAATTTCAGGAATAAAGTTGACATTGTTTTTATATTCCCTATTTGTAAACTCCAATATACTTTTATCACAGCATTTGGCACAGGTTTGCATTACATAAGAAGAACATGTAAAGTTCAACCATAGGTATAGACTAGGTATGTTGTCCAGAAGACCATTAAGAAGCTTAATTAGGGAGGCACAGAAACCAGAACACCCTGAGGAAAAAAAATAGACAGACACACCTCTGCACTGACAGTGACTGGAGATCATAATTGAATCCCAAACCCTAGGCCTCTCAGGTAGAGATCTTACCAACTGAGCCAATGTGTACCAGCTTAGCTAAGACGAATTACAGCAAACATTTTTTATTCATATTTCCAGTTCTGAAGGAAACTGTTTTGCGTATGCATGTTATTTTTGTCGCAGACTCACTGCCTTGTCGATATTTAAAAAAATGGATTTTGGGATCCATTAAGTAATTTATATCAAACGTGTCACAATTTAAAAAGGAATTTGCCTTCTACCACAGTATTTTGATATACAACAATATTTTGGTTACTTTTTTTATTTTAGAAATGACCCAAGTAAGCTGCTCAGCCAGGTTAAACAAAAATGGTTAGAGATGAGTGATGGGTTTTGGTTGCATAAACAGAGAAAAAGGTTATGATAAGATATGAATACATGAAAATTAAGTATGTAAGAAATAACTATGACTTATTCAAATATATTGTGCTCATTCAGGCATCGTATGTTTCATAGCCCTACACAGAGTCAAAAACTCTATATATGTGGTGTTGAGCATAACAGTAGGGTATCTGTATAGGGTATATGTACAGGAAGAGTATTAACCATGTTAACTCTGAACACATTTCGAAAACTAGTCTGTTGCTATTTACAACATTTCACCTTTCATTGTAAAGAAAGCTAAATGAATTCCAATTGCTCACTTAGTATAGAAGTACAATCTTACAGAATTTAAACATAGAGCACTAGCATCTTTAGTCTAATATCATATATAGCTTACATTGCTGCAGCTGTTAATTTATTCCAAGCTACCTACTGCATTGGTCCAAGTGGGTTTATACATGCTTAAAGATATAGCACTAAATCAATTTATTTTAAGATTATCAAGAAAATAGTGCCTAAGTCTCCTATGCTAAAGACTTAAAAATAGAAAATGGATAGTCCTGAAAAGGATTGCTCAGAGGCTACAGACCTTAAAAAGTTGTTTTTTTTTTAATTATATTTTTCTTCTGATCTAACCCACTTGAAACCTCTATAGCATGGTAATTGTACATTGATGACTGCTTGTCTTTTCTCAGTAAAGTACTGAGAATGTTTATAAGTTGAAATACAGATCCTTTATTAATGATGATGGATGAAGGCTTTTTCATATAGTGCGCACTCATCCACCATCATTAATAAAGGTTCTGGATTTTAACTCATAAAGAGTCTCTGCATTTTATTTTGAGAAGGCAGGCAGCCATCATCATAGGGTTGCTTTACTACTCTTTTAGAGACTCCAAGTGGTCTAAATCATTAGAAAAATTAATTAAAAAAATAAGGCCTGTAACATCCTAAGAGTCATTTTCAGAACTATCCTTTTTGTATTTTAACATTTGTCCATTTTCACCTCTTAGCAAGGAGGAAGGGGTTGGATAAGCAGGATTCACAACCACAGGTGGTCTGTTGCATATGCTAAAGACTTAGAAACATCATTCATTCATTCATTCATTCATTCATTCATTCATTTCTCTTTGTTTACCATGAAGTTCTGACTAGGATTTATCACATTTTCAGTGGAGGGCCTGGATGAAAAGCTTCACATATTAGACAATTACATTTAAAGACAAAAACACATGACATTTTGTAAAATACATTGAGTTTACATGAAAACACATTATATGAATACATCTAGAATATATTATATGACTTTCAGTAGCATATGGATTTAGGAAAACATATTTTCTCATGAAATAGTTGGTTAAGAGAAATTACACAGATAGACATTGGATGTATTATGTAATACGCTCATCAGCTGGAAGTACAGAGAAAGGTACCAAAGGCAGCAAGGGATTTAGCAAAAGGTAGAAAGAGGAGTACTTATACAAAATATTAAGTAGATTGATATGGAGAACTTGTATAGACCTGCATAAAGAAAACAGAGGTAGTGGTATTTAACTGAAAAATGTAAGTTTTGTAATACAGAATATAGGTAGAGGGTGAAATGGCAGTCTGTAGAAGAATAGTGTAAGTGGCAGTTGTGGGAGAATATTAAGTGAGATTCCTTAGTGATAGAGATATAGTTACATGCATAAGATTAGGGTATAGAAAAGTTAAGTAAAGGGAGCAGAACTTTGATGGTGGAGGTTAGGTGGGGGGGGGGTAGCCTGAGGTAGTGCATGAGCACAACCAGTTATTTAGCAGATGTTTCTTTAGTGATGTTTTCAAGACATGCAGTGTCTACCTATCTATTTCAGGGAGCATTTTGTTCCAGAGTTTTGCTACCTGGTTATAGTATAGTGAATTTCCTGTAATGTTATTTGATTGTCTGATGGATAGAGAAGCTCTGTTAGATCACAGGGCTCAATTATTGGTATAGGGCTGTAGTATTCCTTTTAGAGTTCAGCATTTTTCTGGGGACTTTATCAATTTATGGTCTGTAATAAGATGATGGTAGTTGATGTGGTTTCTAAGTTCTAAGCAGTTAAGGATTTTCAGTGGTATGCAATGGTGGGTTTTTTAGGATGATTTGTAGCACATTTTGCAAATCAAGTATCTAGTTTATTTTTGATGGCTGAGTTAAGATTTGTAAAGATGGATGAGGCATACAGTAGGCATGGAAGTAAGTATGTGTGTGCTATGTTTTTTGTTTTTTTCTGGAGTTATTAGTGAAGAGTTTCCTAGTCCTGTAGAGAGATCCTAGTTTTTTTTTTTTTTTTTTTTTTTTTTTTTTTGTGGCAAAGAGTAGATGTTAGTCTTATCTGAGATTCAAGGAGTTTTGCCTGTGTGACATATTCTGTTTTTGTTTTGTTGGCTGATAGCATATGAAAAGATTATTTAGGTTTGTTTAGTTTTTAAAGGTGAAAAGGATCAGTTGTGTTTTTTATCATTTAAGAGCATGTCTGAGCTATTGGCGGCCACGGTGGTGCAGCGGTTAGTATTGCTACCTCACAGCAAGAGGTTCTCTGGTTCGATCTTTGGCTTGAGTGCCTTCTGTGTGGAGTCTGCATGTCCTCCCTGTGTATATGTTGGTTTCCTCTGGGTGCTCTGGTTTCCTCCCACATCACAAAGACATGCTGTAGGTGGATTGGATACTCTAAATTGGTCCTAGGTGTGAGTGTGTGCCTTCCGTGGAAGGTTGGGTGCCGGGCTGGTAACTTGACACCTTAAAACTCCACTGCCAGTCATAACTGGACAGGTGATCCACTGTGGCAACCCTTAACTGGGAAAAGCTGAAAGAAGAAGAAAAGCAAGTCTGTGTTATAGAGCCAGGATTCAATGACTTAAAAGGCTGTTTGACTGTTTTCTTGTAGGGAGGCTAGTGCTTTGGGTTGAGCAGATGAGAGAGGCATCATCTGCATATTGTACCAGGGTAGCTTGCTTAGTGATGGAGTGCAGATTACTGATAAATATATTGAAAAGTAGAGATATTAGAAGTGATCCCTGAGGGACACCGACTGTGACTGTAAGGAAATCAGAATAATCTTATTGCATTTCACAGTTTGTTTTGTATTGGATAAGTGGCTGTGAAGCCAGGTTAGTTATGGGGTATTGAGGCCTAGAGAGGCTAGTTTTTCACAGAGTTTCTGATGTGAGAAAGTACTGATTGCTTTAGATAGGTCTAGGAAGACCATTGAGACTAAATATCCATTATTTTAGAGTTGATTAACTGTGTCTGTAAAGTTTAAAAGGGCATTAGTGGTGTTACTATTAGGCTGAAAGCCATATTAAGTCAAGGAGAGTCAGTTACAGTTGGTGAGGTATTTGAGCAACTAGATGTGGATTCAGTTTTCTTATATCTTGGATGGGGGGTGTGTGTACTGTACAGTAGTTGGCTAGATCGGTAGAATTTCCTCTTTTATGTAGGGGTATGCTGTATGATATTTTCCAGATGTTGGCTATGTGGTTTTCTTTCATGGATGTGTTATTAAGTGTGGAGACTAGGAATGCTATAGCTTCTGCTGCTATTTTTATGTACTCTGTTGTTTATTTGTCAGCTGTCAAGGTGGTTAGTTTCTTTTTTTTTTATTGTTGAGGTGGGGTACACTATCAAGATTAAAGAGTATTTTGTTGTTGGTAGGTGGATGTGGAATAGTTAGGGGTGAGGTGGAGTTTTGTTTGGTTAGTGAGTAGATAAAATTTACAAAGTGGGTGTTGAACCAAGTTGCTATATTGCCTGGATATTTAGAGGTTGTGGTGAGTTGTGGGAGGTAGAGGATTGCCAGGGGTTGAGCAGTGACTTTAAGGACTGCCAGCACAGTTTGTGGTTATTTTGTTTTTGCTTTTTTTTGTTAATATGTTTGTGAGATATATATTTTTTGTGATTCAGTAATTTTTGTGAGATATTTCCAGGTCTGGTCTCTATTTAATAATATTTGATTAGTAATCTTTGTTAGCCAGGGTGATGGAATGGATTTTACTCTTTTTTTCTGAGTGGGACTTGCTTATTTAGGACGGTTAGGAAAATATGATTAAAATGAATAACTGCTTCATCTAGAGGTAAAGTTTTAGGCAGTTCCAGTTATTTTGGATAGGAGTTGTTATAAAGCATCCAGGGTTGAAATTCTGTAGACTACAGACTTGTCTGTATGTTCTTTGCTTATGAAAGTTCAGCTGCTGTCTGATAGTGTCTGTGTGCATAAGGTCACTAATACTGTCTGATAGGGTTCTGGTGGTACTGATTTTGCGGGGCTTATTTGAAAGAATCCAGTCTGGTGTAGTTTCTTTGCTACATGTTTTGTGGGCCCTAGTAGTGATGTTTAATAGTTATGAGTATCTGAATAAGTTTAGGTCAGGTGAAGTATTTATTTGTTTCCAGTCAGTGTTTACATCACCTAAGATTATGGCACCTTTTTATATTGTGAAACAGCCACTGAAGGACTTCTTCAGTTGTGGCTAGATTGTTTCCAGGGGGATGTATAATACTAATGAGCAGACTGATTTACTGTTATTGAATTTGAGTTGGGAAAGTAGAATTTTAGTGTTTTGAAATTTTGGGGGAGTTTGAGGATGCTAGATTACTTCTGGGGTGTTTTTTTAAAAAAAATATTCCTACTCCACTTTCTCTTTTTGTTAGTCTATCTGACCTGATTATGTTATATCCAGGGGGAGTATTTCATTAATAATTATTTCTGGCTTTAGCCAGGTTTCAGTAACTATAAGTATGCTGAGGTTATAGTGTGAGATGGTTGGGTGGCGATCATAGGTTTTGTTTCATATGCATTGAAAATTTATGTTTAGGAGAAATAGGTTGTAAATGGATTTATGTCATTATGAAGGGGTGTAGTTGGTTCTGACTGTATATTAGTGTTTGGGCCAGGGTTGAGGTGGATGTCCACATTTTGGAGATATGGTTAAAAGTGTGGTATGTTATAAGACTGTTGTAGTTGTGGATTTGTGGAAGAGAAATGAGATGGATGTAAGTGTGATAGTATGATTGTGGTATGTGTGAGAAGAGTGCGTAGTGTTATGGCGATTAGAAAAGAAAGTTTTGCTCTTGAATGGAATGTAAGATATGTCATGTACTTCATGATAGTGAGAGTAGTGTGTGTTGCTTGCTGTACAGGATTGTAATGTTATTGTGTAGTGTATGTTAAGGGTGGTTAGAGTGTATTATTGAAAGATGTAAGGGTACTAGACAGGGTAGAGGCCTTAATGGTGATGGAGGATGGGTGAGGTGTTGCTGGAGGCTGTTACTGGTTAATTGTGAGAGGTGGACATGGGTTTGAAGCACAAATATAGATGAAGTGGGTGAAAAGAAATTGTGGCTAGAGGGGATTATGGCAGATCCCAAGCAGAGCGGGCCCTAGAGAGAGTATTGTGTTCTCAAGAGAAACAATTAATGGAGCCACATTTAGAAGTAAGGTAAGCTTATTAAGACAATATTAATCTACCACAAGCAAATTGCATTTTCTGCCATTGTTTCTGATAGTAAAGAAAATAGCAGCCAATAGTACTATTTTAGACAATATATTGAGGTAAGCTTGATTTAACTTAGGAGACTGACCTGTACACAAGTTTTTTTGTTTTGTTTTTTTGAGGGGGGGGGGTTGTAACACACATGTATTATTATTTATGTTTTTTTTTTGTTTTTGTTTTTTTTTTTTTTTTAAGACTTCCCACCTAGCATAAGTTTTTACTGTGAGAAATAGGTTGCTCTTATGCTCTTATGTAATACATTTTCTGAATGTTTATTTGCAGGTCATACTATTTTTAGCAAAGTGGAAGAAAAACATTGATGTAGTTTTAGTGGAAGGGACTGGAGCCCTCTAGTAGTGTACACACAGTAAGATGTCTATATACATTAAATAGAAAGTACATCAGTGGCTTAGTATTATGAGTTGAGCATTAATCATACTTTAAATGTTCTTTTCCACAGGGGGTTTCTTGTTTGTATATGACTGGTTGCACTGAGTATATTGGTAATGTTTTCAGGAAGGCAAATGGCGATGCACTACATAAATATTAAGTGGTACTGTCTACAGCTGAAAAAGAGAAGAAACTAGACAGAGAAAGACTTAGTTAGCAGAGGAATAGAGAAAACTTTAACTTAAACTGTGCTTAATATTGGAGAGAGGTATAGAAGTTAGGAAATTATAGACAGATATGCCTCCAACTTCAACATTGTTCCCTGAGGTCTTTTGGTAAATGATTTAGAAACACCTTTATAAGGCCTTCATGGTATGTGAGAAAAATACAGGACAGCAAACAAATTTGGTAGTAGGTAAATGAGTAAGTACCTCTTGGAAAGTAAAGCAGTTTAACCCAAATTTTCGTAAGTAGAACACTTTATCCCAGAATTTGGTGTGTTACAAAACACTTATGCCTTTGTCACTGCTAACAATTCTAGGCAGCAATTAATGTCTTATAGATAGACATTATATATTGTACAGTACTAAATATAGTTTATTTCTTGAAATGTCCACTTAAAGTATTTCTTTTAACAGTATAAAACCAATAAACAAAGACATATAGATGCATATATATGCCTTGTACTACTGCAGTCAATTGCCAGGGTAGTTACAAGAAATACGTATCATAATACTAAAAATACCAGCACAGAGTGTGACAACAGTAGTAATTTTAGGTAATACTATATAAACAGAGCACTAAATAGTTGTCATTTTAACGCAGTAGTTGCCCAGGGGTGTAATTAACCTATAGACAAATTAATGAAGTCTCTTAGATCAAGTAGGAAGAAAATAATGTATATATCCTATAGACTATAAAGAGAAGTTCATTCTAACAAAATTAAAATGTGGTTCACCAGTATGACATTTTAAAGAAGCTATGTCTATCTGTATGTTTGGCAGGTTAAGTAAGAAAAGTGATGCATTCAATGCACTTTAAATGATTAACAGCACCCGGAAAAACATATGGTTCACCCAAAAGCATTGCGTCAGATACAAACAAACAAAAGAACACAAGTGTAATTACCTAACAGAACATACAGCAAATACATAGGACAAGTTCCAACACATGGTTTGTTTTTTATGAAATAATTATGCTTATTATATCCCATTTAAAGTCTCAATTGGATTATTCAGCTAGTATCTGTCTATATTTAGTGTTAGATACTTAAAAGAGCTTTCATAGGATTAAAATGAGTACTTCAAAAACACCAGGAGTATGCTGTAAGTTAAATAGACTCCTCCAGTCATGGCAGAAAGTTTCTACACTTTAAAGCCTTTAACATGAGAAAAAAAATATGGAAGTTTTATGCCACAAATCGACTTCTAACAAAGTGTCTACACTACTGCAGGACACCTTGGAGGGGCTGAAAACTGGGCTAGAAAATCAGAATGGTGGCTCCTCTAGCTGTAAGAAGTTAAACTGTGCAAAGGATTATGGTAAGGGTAAAGACAAAAATACCAACCACTTTTAATATGTCTTTCCTTTTTATGCAGAGCTCCCCACACATAGAGTATTCTATTCTCAAGACAGAGGAAAAATCAGTGGAGCTGCATTTACAAGTAAGGTAAGATTATTAAGGCAATGTTACTGAGATTAATCTACCAGAAGCAAAGTGTATTTTGTGCCAGTGTTTCTGAAAGTAAAGAAAAAAGCAGAATATAATACTATGTTAGCCAGTATACTGAGGTGAACTGACTTAGTAATCTTAATTTAAGTTAGGAGACTGAGCTGTATGTTAGTTTTTTTTTTTGTTTTGTTTTGTTTTTTTTTTTTGGAAGGACTGTAACACAAGTGTACTCATCAAGCATTAGTTCACAGAAAAAACACGTGCACCTTCAGCTGCCAGACCCATAGCCAGTACACATGCCACTAGAAATCATGAGGGTGCACACTGTAAGCTCTTATTGTCATTGAGACTGTATCAAACCACCGTAAAGTTTTAATGCTAGGTGACTATTGTCAGGCATACTGACACCACCCTCAATAGGGAGGATTAGAAGTGGGTGACAGTCGTCATTCTGGATTCAGGATCCTGGATATAACAAGGACACTTAGATCCTTCCATCCTGACAAACACAATTATGATCTGCTAGTGGTCTATGTGGAGCTGAATTACTTTAAGTGATTTACTCAGTGGCTCTCCTGCAGCTTGTTCACATTCATAGATGTGTAGTTATAGAGAAATGTTTTCAGACCAATGCCAGCATTCCTTCTATTCCTGGGTATATTGCCTACCATGTCTACAGACCCACTGACAAATTTGGGGGGTATCATTTTTCACGGATATCATCACCTCGTGGCAAATTCGTTTGGATTCCACATTTGAAATCTGATCTCCAATATTTCTAATTCACCATAAACAAGATTAATTGTTACATAAAGGCTAGTTATAGAACATCATTTATGTCCCCTTCTGAGCATGAAAGCTATGTTAACACACTTGCTGAAATCCCAATTAAACTGAATACCTTTCTAGTGGGGGACTTCAACTATCCATTGATAAACTTACTGACATACTCTGCCACTAGTAGTAATGCCCAGCACTTCACTGACATACTAAATGCTAACTACTCTTTTACAAATAGTTGACCATCTTACATGGATCCCTAATATCCTTGAGCCAGTTCTCTCAAAAATGTTCACTTCCTGCACATCTATCATTATGTCTTGTTAAATCAGGTTGCAAATGAGTGACTTTTTTCTGTAAAACTGATGATACTTCCTCAGTAAATATATCAGTGTTTATTGATTTCTATAAAGTAAACTTTCAGTTACTTGATGAGCTAAAAAAATCTTCTGTAATCCTCCCCAGATTGATTCCATTGCCAAAGCTGCTGCCTATGTTTTTGAATTCCACTCCCACTTAAATAGTTGTATTGATAAACCAATCCCTGCCCACACAAAATATAATGAGAAATTAAAAAACAAACACTTTTCATGGAATAACCATGTAATTAAATTATGTAACAAGAGAAAGTCATTTCATAAAAAGATCTCATTGTATCTAAGAGTGCGCTTAAACAAACTAGTGAAAACCTTCAGGGAACCATTAAGGAGTTCAAAGCTGAATATGAAAAAAATAGACAGTTAAGCCAGGAATAACTGCTGATCTTCTTTTAACTAGAATGTTAAGAACTAACACTCAACAATATCCAGAACTAGTTCACAATAACACAGCATATTCCAACCCAAAGAAATAACTCGTATCCTAGTTAACACATTTAATGCAGATTTTACTCTGCCTACAGTTATAACTATTCTACAGATTTCACAATCCAATCCACCCCATTTAATTACTATGTAAAAAGTCCTCTCAGCCCTCTCAAAAACAAAGTGCACCTCATCCATAGGTTCTAATATTATACTAGGTTGCCTGATTAGCAGTGCCAAACATAGCCTATTTGAACCCCCATTTAACCTCTTTCATCTTAGCGTCTCCAATGTTTATATTACTGATGGCTAGAAAACAACCTTTGTAATGTTGTTACACAAAGTGGGTCCGGCCATGGATCCTGATAATTATAGATCAATTAGTCTTACTAGCCTCATATGGAAAACTATGGAGCATATTATCTCAGACCTGATTTATCTGGACATCACAAATCTCTTAACACTGAGCCCTCATTAATTTGGTTTTGGCAAAGGAGGGTCACCTCTAATTAATCATATTAATTAGATTGAACAGGTAACTAAAGATGTAAATGGAAATAGTAGTTTTGTAAAACATAGGACATATATGAATCTGCTTAATGCATTTGACACTATTCCCTATGTAGGCATTATTGAGAGATTTGTAAATCTGACTATATATACTTGTGCTGTGCAGTGGCTAGCTAAGTGGTTGCCTTATAGAACCCATGTGGTTTGAGTTGCAGCTGCCACTACTGAAAGCAAAAAAACATCCAGTGGTATACCACAAGTGTGCCACAAAACTCAGTGTTGGGTTTCTCATATTTGGTATCTTTTTCTCAGACCTCCAGGCCAACACTCCTGGTCTATGGTTATTTAAGTTTGCAGATGACTGCAAATTGGGTGTTATTCTATTTTTACAGGCTCACAAGGTTAGACCATATAAACAAGTGATGCAAGGACAAAGGATCAAATTGAATGGGAACAATGTAACCACATATGTGACACACACACACACTCCAGTCAGACACTGTCATATGCGACCTAGTCACGCTTGTTGATAATTTCTTATCATTTGACCAACATCTCTTTGCAGGATTTCTGAAAGCCTTCTAACTGGGTTAATGTAAATTGCAAGGGCATATTTTCTATATCAACAAAAGTCTTAATTGCCCTTTCCTCTTATCACATCAGACACATTTTTGAACATAATGCATCTTTTGGCATGTACTTGTCTAAGCACATCACTCATCCTGAGAGGGCCTCAGAGATTCATTATTTAAAAAGGTCAATGTCCTCAAAAATCATAGTTATCAGGACAGACTGGCAGTTCTTAATCTGTACTTCATCTCTTACAGACTCTTTCAAAGGGACCAGTTTCTGGTCTTTCAAGTCATGAAAGATCCAAACCTCTTTAACTCCTATTCCTTCACCAAGCAAATGGTACCTCAAATGCATTGATAAAGGAACTAAACCTTCATCAGCAAATAAATAAGACACTTTGGTTTGATATATTCATATTCCAATGTATTCCTCACCACTCAAACAAGCTTCTACTACATGTTCAGCAAAACATCACCCTTGTTATGTTCAAGGTAAGCCTGTAATTGAATAGGAAAGCTCAAATTCTAATAAGGTTTATCCTATCTTGCTTTCCTTGAGGCTGGAGGGAACTTTGGAACAGAGATTTTGAATAGGCATGTAATAGTACACAGGCTGATTGCTCAATATTTACTTATACAATTATTAATTTATAGCTTGATAAATTAGAAAACTAACCGGCAAAGCTTCTCATCTGTGGTAATCAAGGATAACTAGCATCTAGCAATAGATTCCCTGCAACCTTTGAGGCACAAATGACAGTTGGCTTGCATTAAGCCTGCCAAAAAAATTAACCTTTATCGGAATTGTACACCAGGTTTAGAAAATGTGCGAAGTAGTCGCTATACTTTTGTTACGATTAAGAATGTTTAACCACATCTTCCTCTTGGCAAAGGTATGAAGGAGAAAACTAAGTAGAGTTTGCCACTGGAACTGCTGTAAACACCAAATAATATTTTGCCCCAAGATGTGATAACTACATTCAACAGTTAAACATGCTTCTGAAAATGTGAGTCCCTCAATTTTAGAAAATATTTTGCAAGGATTAGACACAGTTTGTCTTATCCACATTCATTTTAATTGTTCTGAATGCAAACATTTGAACAAAGTGACAAAGTGTTTTTGAAAGCCATTACTGATAATTTCCTTAATGACTCATTCAGTGAAAGTGTGCAGTCACGTATAACTAAATGTATTATCATGTTTTAAGCAGAGAAAATCTTGAAGTGCTTAGAAGCAAGAAAATTGCTCATGCTGAAATCTGTGATCTGCATGAGAGAATGCCCAAGGAGACATATGTGATTTTAAGTATTAAAAAACAAAGTAACTATGAAATGTCTTCTTAAAGACAGTTTGATACCTTCTGTTTATATCTAAAACCAGCCTAAATGTGAGTTTAAAGACCCCATAGCTACCTGTTAATACCTTCATTAAAAAAGGTAGCTCGGTATTCTTTTATTACTGTCGCACCTGAAATGTCATAAATCTGCCATTTAACTGGTGTGTGCCAACAGAATCCTAACAATGAGTGTGATCTAAGCCTTGTGGTACAGGAGCTGACAGAAAAGCCAATCCAGGACTCTGAGTGTGGTGAAGGGGAATAAAATAATATAAGCAGACTTGAACAGAAACATATCTGAGGTGCTTCTTCCACTAGAAATATCCAAGCTTATAATAAAACCCACAATATTACAAAAAATATAGTATCCATTGGCATTTTGCTGCTAAAATCTCTACCTCTTGCTTCACATCTCCTACCTAGACATCACAACCTCTGACCATTACTGACCTCTACAGTGTAATGATTTGCTGAAGAAGTAGATACTCAGGTTCTTGGCTTATTCCATCAGTCAAATCTATTCTATGAGCAACACCCCTGATTTGACTTGAATTCACACAATCCACTTCAGATTTAAGGTTCTGATTATTTCTCAGCCTTTCTTATTAAGGGATTTGAATTTTTTTTTTTCTACAGGAAGTGATTGCGATCTATGGACATGTTCCACCACAGCTGAAAGAGGTTGTACATGATGGTCAAGGATAAACATTTACTGTCTAAAGTGAGCTGTATAAATTGCTATGTACAGTGCTGCTTTTGACATTTAAATCCTGGCTGCTAACAGCTCACAGTTGCTCAGCCTGGAACTTGTAGGTCACGTGGATCACACAGACTGCCTGTGTCATGTGAACATGACTACATGTGCGGGCAGAGTGCATTAAGCATGGTCAGAGAGAGGTGCCAAGGTTCAGGAATGGTAAGTGCTGCAGCTGTGGTGAGGGAGTGGGAAGTTTATCAGTAGGTTTAAGGGGGTAACTTAGTGTTGGGGTTTGGGGCTTGGGATTGAAGACAGGATTAGGGTATAAATGGATAATTTAGAGTCAAGGAGCAATCAGAGAATGTAGGTTTAGGGAATGAGAGTAGACTATAGGGGTAGACAATGAGAAAAAGTTTTAGGGTTAGGGATAAGGAGTGAGGTGTGAGGCAAGAGTTAGGGACCAGGTAGGTTAGAGTTAAATTTCTGGGAGGGTTATGTATTCTTCTAGGATAGTGGGAGTTTGGTTACTTGCTGTGTCAAATAAGTGGTAGAGAGCAAGTCATTTGTGAGTTAATTGCATGACTGCACTTGTAGGGGATCCTTAATTCTCACTATAACTAATGGACTGAATACTATCTTAATAAGAAAGAGCAACGTTTTCTTCATTTGAATAAATGTGTTTGTCCAGGCTTGCTAAAGCATTAGGAAGAAAAGTGGTTATGAATAATTGATCGGATTCCTAGATCATAGTTCAGAGATGAATTAGTTGATGTTTACTACTTCCTGTCTTCTAACATGGTCTGGTACAACTGCACATTAAAAGAAAACTACCTTGAAGAAGCTGCTGGAATTATTTCTTTAATATTCAGTTCTATTCTTTACAGATGAAACCAAGAAAACCATATGTGAAGTATTCACTTGCTGATATTCTGCATAAATAATTGCTTAAAGGGATCATGCACCATCAGAGGACACTGTCAACTACTTCATTAAAACATTTAATTGTACTTAATTCACTTGCTCCATTTAGGTAAAAATAAAGTTAAAGCAAATCCCGTACAGTGGATGGCATCCAATACTAAACACATAATGGTCTCTAGAGATAGTGCATGGCAACAGTGAAAATCCTCAACAAATACAATCTCATCAAACCTATATATCCGTGAAAAATCTAGTAAGAATAGAAGGTATAACAAGACAAAAAAGCATGTCGTTGCAAATAAGACACAACATCAATCTCATGCAATACTGGAGCATTATCACTCAACTAATTCAATGAGGAAAAAAGAACTATACTAAACCCTCTACCCAAAGAAACTGATTGCAGCATTGCCTACCTGAAATGACCACTTTAGCAATGTAGACATTTATTAATTAACCAGTACTACACTACAATTATAAGTATGCTTCCTTCAACTGTAACAATTGAATATTACCAAATTCAAAGCTTCTACAAAAAATAAATCCTACCAACCTAGCACCAGTACTCATGTAGGCAAAATAATATCATACAGCAGCTGAGGCCATAGTTTATCCTGTTGCCCTACTAATCATCACACAAACCTCAGAGACATATATTCACAGATTTAGTGGAAAGTTTAGAGATCTTCTGGAACAACCTCATGTTGACTAAGATTTGACACAGGAATTGTTAAGGAGAGATTAACTGAAATGAAAGATTAAACGCTAATAATGGCAACCCAGGACAGTGGAATACATATATTTTGTTTCATACAGTCCATTAAAAATGTGCAAGAAACAAAGAAATGCATGTTCTGTACAACATAACTGGAAACAGTTGCACATGTTGTTGCTGTGTGTGATACACTCATGGCAGTGGGCCTGTACACTGAAATGCACAAAAATGTGACAAGACTGTTGCACTATGTAATATGCGAACACTACAATATAGGAGTAACTGGGTAGCATTGGAAACACAAACCAGAAAGCATTATAGTGAATGATGAATTTTATATCAGATAGAATAACCCATTACCAGCAGTTAAAAGAAAACCATAATTAGTAGTCCATGAAAAAAGAGAAAAGTAGCATTGATCATTCAAATTACTACACACAGAGAATGCAGTGCCATACATACAGAGGGACATAAAGTCATAAAACACCATGATTTGCAAGGAGAAATGAACAGAAATTAGACCAGTGTGGAAGAAAGATTACCAGACAGTTTCTGTTAGTAGGAGTAGCAGGTCTAATAAAAAAAAGAATTTGCAATCATACTTATTTATGCCACCAGTCATGTAACTCCATACGAATTACAGACGAATGGCACATCAGACTGAAAAATTATTAATTTCATAAACTCTAATCATACCCTGACTTAGGAATGGAGTCCAATTCCATCATGGTATTAGAAAACACAATGAGATATTAAACCAAGGCAAAACATATACCTAAAAATCCTACATACTCTCCATTTTATGAGTGGTACACATGCTATTATATCCTGCTTCAGACCAGCTGCCATGTTATCACATCTTTACAAATATTTTAAAATCATGCACAAACAAAACCTATACCACAATACTGCAAACAGTGTATTATCCCTAACCCACCATGGCTTTTGTCTCAGATACAATGTTGAAATTGTGAATACCACATTCATAAATGTAGATAACTACACAGAAATGATTTCAACATTACATCTGTTCCTTGATCTATCAAAAGCATTTAATAAAACTGCACAAAATAACTTCATCAGTAGTCCTGCAACAGCTGACATGAGTAAAAACACTGCAATCTGTTTCACACGATACTGCACTCGGTGAACAAAATCTACCTTTCAGCTAGTCCTAGGAAGAGTGGTCCAAGGATCCATCTTTAGGCTATTGCATTCAATATATTTATTAATGAAATGCACACAATAATGACATAGGATGCTATCATGCAATATGTGATGATTCCATCTTTACACATGTGGAAGATAACTTGGCTCATCTTTAACTAGTAAAACAAGACTATCTCATAAAGGAGACATGGCTTTCCCACGTTCACCTGCTGCTATATGCCTACATAAATACAATAAAAAATACTACAAATAAATAGATACATTTTTTCTCATCAGAACCTTCAATCAAACAACCTATACAACTCAATATACAATCACTTCTTCAAACAACACACTAGTTTAGCAAGCTACTCATACTAACTTATAGCAGTCAAAATTAACCGTCATCTCATACTGTTAAACTATTAGTAGTTAAACCTAATCAAAATGTAGGCATTCTCTGTAAATCAAAGGTCTGTTTGTCCCAATTAAACACATTATATACTTTAGTACTCCTGAGCCCATTACATGCATCTTACATAAAAAAATATTCCACAAACTTGAAAACAATTACAGCAGAATTGCTAAATCACTTGCAAATATAGCCAGCAAAATCCAGTACTCCATAATAGAGCATAAAATAAAATGACTATAGGTGGATATATCTACCCACTTGCTAACTCTTACTCAGAAGCAATATACAACATTCATGTCAAACCAACCAACTGTTCATCTACTAATCACTTACTCCAAAAATATAGTTCCCGCAGATATCTATGATCCCAAAATGTAGGTAATTGACTACAAATTAATGGTGACATACAGTTTTCATTTGATGTTGTCAAACTTTGGAATTCAGTCCCCCCAGAACTAAGTCTTATCTTTGTGCAATCCACAATTACCTAAAAACACATTTGACTTCCACTTAGATATATAGGTATAAGCACATTTAACACAACACAACTACATAGGTCTAATTGATCCAGCTTTCATTTTTCATATGTCTTTATATTTTTATAGATGTTATACACCTCCTTTTTAGAGAAAACATCTTCTTAAACAATATAACACTGTCATCAATATTTATAACAGGGAAACCATTATTTAACTGAAATCTTTAAATAGAGAAACAGAAATGATCATACTGAAAAGATCAAAGCAGAAAATGTTGACCCATTGGAAAACCATGAAATGGCTGTATTAGGTCACAGAACAGTGGAGATCAGGAAACTTAGCCATTCCCACTGTAGTGCAACCTTGGAGTTAGTATATATAAATAGTAGAGGGAAGGGTCTCCCACATGGGGGGTGCATAGGTGCCTGTCCCATCAAAAGAAAGCTGTTTACTGTTTTTTTTTCCTCTGTTTTGTGCTTCAGTATTTTAGGTGATATGATTTGTCTTGGACAGTTGCAGTTTGACTAAATGATATGAGTCCTTATAATTAGATTCTTCATTTTCTATCTTCTACATTATCAAAGCAACTTCAAAACATCCCAACATCCTTACAATTTACTTTACTTGGTTCTTTTCCTCTACTGCCAACTACATTTCCTGCTTTATGCTGGTCTATATGTATTTTTTCACAACCTGTATCAACTTGTTTTTTTAGTAAATGCCTTCTACAATTCCCAGACCTGATGCTAATATGTGATACCATCTCTCACAATCTTCTCATTACCAAACTTTCAAAACTAAACCTATACCCCTCCGCAATTAATTGGTTCACCAGTTACCTATCAAATAGGCAACAAGCAGTCAAGTGGAAAAAAGCTATCTTACATTTCCTAGATACTCCTACAGGTGTCCCCCAAGGCTCATTCCTAGGTCCCCTTCTATTCAGTATCTTCGTAAATGACTTTTATCATGGCATCCCCAACATCAACCTCATCCAATACGCCAATGACTCTACTATAATCTGTTCTGCTAACTCTACTTCCTCACTAGCACAATAGGAAGCATTCCATTCTACAGAACAATGTATGCTAGACAACCATCTGGCACTCAATGCAATCAAGACTAAACTAATGATATTTACCCCTTCCAAAACCACCACCTTAGATAAAAACTCATTCTCAATCACCAGCCAAAATAACACAACTCTCGAAATAGTCTCAACTGCAAAACTTCTTGAATTCTCATTGACGATAAGCTAAAGTTTGATAATCACCTACAAGTAAATATAAAAAAACACAAAAAATTAGGCGTGCTTTACCAACACAACCGCTATATCTCTAGCTCTACCAGGCTTCTTCTCTCTACTATCTACCTCATCCCTTCCCTCCTATATGGTGCCTCTGTTCTTATCAATCTGCAATCTTTCCTCAAGTCAAAGCTCTCCTCTTGCTACTGTACAATTTCAAAATTTGCAACTGGCCATAGATCCAATACCCATCACTACATATCCCTACATCAACTGAACTGGCTCGAACTACCCAGCTATCTTACCTACAGCCAACTTATCCAAGCAAGAAACTTACTCCTCCCTCTGCCCCTCTCTTGCCTCCACCTTCAAAATCCATCTTCCTGATAGGTGTCTCAGATCTAACTCCCACAATCTAATAGAACTACATAAACCATCCCGTCCACCAGGCAACCATCTCCTATCTTTCTCACTAGCACGCCATTGGAATTCTCTTCCACCTCCCAGCCATACCACAAACAGACTCTTTGTCTTCAAAACCCTACTTCACGTACACCTAACTTCACAATGGGAATGCTCTTGCTCCCATCCTTCATAATTTCCTTGTCCATAATTACTCTTCACTAGCCACCGTATCTGTAAATTGCCAGCTACGGTCTAATAACGTGTAATAATAATGGTAGGAATCATGATATTTGCATAGGAACTGTAATGAAGTGAATTCAGTATAGTAAGTAGGATCTCATAATACCAATCTATTGGCAACTTGTTTCTTTGTTTTTTAAATTCCCTCTTAATTGTGTAATTTTTTTTTTTTTTGCATTCTTGTGACTTCTTGCATTTATAGTCTATATTTGTATTTTTATATATTTGTATTCATGTATTTTCTGGAGCTTTTCTCCCCAGGACTCCATTGAAAATGGGTTCTTTGAGGTCCAACTGAACAAACTGCAAATAAATAAAAATAAATAAATAAAATGTATAATCAATGGCATATTTAATATTGAAATTGTTATGAAACAAATCCCTACTTTATATAATTTGGAACTTTTCTTCCTCTGCCTCCAAGGAAAAGGGACTTTCAGCTCAGCTGGACAATCCTAGCTGACACATGAAAATAGATAAACAAATGTTGGGGTTATTTATAGGTTTGCACTAAGCTAACTGCCCTTGCAAGCCATTTTAAGTTTAGCCAAGTATCCCTTGTGAGGCTCAAACCCTGCAACTTGTATTTCTAAGGCAAACATCTTAACCATTAGGCCACCCTCCCAACCCCTTTTAAATAAAATCTTCAGGGTGTAGTAAAACAAGCAGGAAATTTGAAGTACTTTCCTGGTGCTAATGTGCAGAATTTGCAAAGGATGGAAAGATAAGTGATTAAAGCTAGTGTGTGTGAGACTTACTTAGCTGCATAAAATGCAACTGATTCTTAAAGTCTGAAATGGTATTTGTAAATTACATAATGTGTCATCATATAAGGAGCTCTGTATATGGCTAAAACTGGCTACAAGATATATGAATTTGCATGCAGCAGTAAATTCATTAAAATCCATACCAGAGGAGGGATTGAATTTATAAAGTTTCTAAAGAAAGTATCCATTAATCCTCCTCCAAAAAAATAACCACAGCTGAACCATATTGATTAAAGACTGGAGAAGCAGCAACCTGCATTGTTTGAGTGGAAAGTACTTTTGCACAATCTATCCACATTGAAGAACTTCACATGTGGAAAAAGTGAGGGCAAATATAAATTAGATTACTTTAAATCATCTCTGAAAGAATACACTTCACTTGATAAGCCTACCAAAAGCAAAAGGACTGAATTCTTTGAATAATATTAAACCTGAACTGAAACAGCTTCTAATCTGGTTATCACCTACAGAAATGGAGACGACCCATAGAACTAGTGCCAAAATAAATGCAAAAACCTCCCCATGACATTTCATTTTCAATACACAAACAGATAGGAGGCTTAAAGGCAAACAAGACAATGGGAGGGAGAATGCAAAATTGCTATGACCCAGTTCCATGTGTCTCCCAGTTAAAGCATTACCTTGATTTGTATACAGAAGACTTTTATCTAGATGTTGCAAGTTAGCTGAAATTCATAACTTCATTACATATCCAGAAGGGTGCACAAGTGCTTTCTTTCTAATATCCTTCTGATGCCGTTTCTTATTTATTCATCATATCACAACACAATCACAATACAGAAGGCAGCATTGTGGAAAGGCAGTTAATGCCATCTCTGCTACTGTCTCTATCCATAAAAAGGAAAATCAGATCTTCCCCTTTATATCACCTGAAGAACTCAGACGGCAAAATGACTGTGGGGCAAGACATTTCTGACTATTGTTCAAGGGACTACAAGCCAATTCAGACAGTCAGTTGCCTGAATCAATTCCTTGCTATGAAGTAGAATCATTTCCAACTCCTGAAAACTTGATGGAGAAATTATTTAATGAAGAGGCCATGGACTTTTTTACTCCTGATCCCTGAGTAAATTAAACTGGCTACACTGAAAAAAGACAAATGATAAGGAAGTGATAATTAGGATTGTGACAACAGTAACAAAGGTTGAGGCACAAAATGTGCATCATGTTATACAAAATCAAATGTGCTTAATTTTTATAACTCTTCTTTTCTACTGTGTTTGAGAATAGTATCTGGTCTATTTTCTGGTTTCAAATCTGACCCATCATTTTGTAGGTTGGACTACATCACATAAGAGCTGTATATGCATGCCTGGCAAGGACAGAGTGCGTAGGCTTTGGTTTTGACCCATTTAGATCATTAGTCATTCCAGACTGCAATAAGTTGTGTATACATTCTATAGTCCAAATAGACAGAAAACCTTCATTTTGTTTTAATAACAATCTTATAATACCTACTGCATATGTTTTCATCCCAGTGAATGTATAGTTCCATTGATATATACACAAGATATGCTCTTCCCCTCTTGATAACAGTGGCTTTAATTTTGAATATTACTCATTCATGTGTCTTTTTTTCTGGATATGATGATATGGATTCCTTTTGTTAATATCATTATCCAAGGCAATAGCATGATTTATAACTAGAAAGTGTATGACTGTGTACAGAGTGAGCAAATAATGTTGCTACATAACTAGACTTTTATGGGTACCATGATAACTTACTGTTGGTTTAGAAATAATTTTGCATTTCTGCTGTTTTTGTTATTCAGTTAGTCATTTGTTTTATTCTTAAATACTAGGAAAAGGTATGTTTTTCTACATTTTATTATAAGCATTTCACTACAGAAGTGTTTTATACATTGCATAAGATTTTGTGACAATATATCAACACATCATAATTTCAGAATCTCTCATCTTATTTTCATTTGCCCCATTCCTCCAAGGTTCAGGTACAGTAGAGAAACAGTTCCTGGTTCAGCAGTCTGTCTCCTTCTATGCCTCCCTTTAGGTGACTAGATTAATTTACTCTGTTCTTTACTATGAGAAATTACTCACCATATCATGGAAATGTATGGTGCTGTGAGTCTATATATATTTTCTGTGTGTATGTGTGTGTGTTAATTGTCTGCCATCTTACAACAAGATCATCATACAGAAGACAACAGGATGGAAATGCACTTAATGTAATCCCTCGATAGGCCTAAAGGAAAAAAGGGATTGAGATCTTTGAATATTATTGAACTGGAACAGCTTCTTAACTGGTTATCACCTATGCAAATTGAGACAGGCCATAGCATTAGTAACAAAATAAATGCAAAATCCTCCCCATGATATCCCATGTAAAGTACACAGTGTGTGTGTGTGTGTGTGTGTGTGTGTGTGTGTGTGTGTGTGTGTGTGTGTGTGTGTGTGTGTGTGTGTGTGTGTTATGTATGTGTGTGTTTCATGATGCATGTAGATGTCAGTGATGTTAATGCTCAGTTCTGAAATATCTGGCAAATTTGTTCATTACTTGTAATGTATATTAAGGCTGAATGTGATATTAAGCTTTATATAATGAAATATAAGTGATTTCAATTTACAAATTAAGAGATGTTCTATCCTTGCTTAACTGAAGCCAACATAAATTCCTATATAGATGGCAATTTTACAAGAAATTAAAGTATGGAAAATCCATACCTGAGAAACTGAGAATATAGAACAAATGGAGTTCAAAGAATGCTTTATCTAAAACTGAATGTGGATATTTATCCTTATTTAAAACTAGCATAGGCTGACAGAAGTTGGAAAAAAAATGATTGATAAAAGATGGTTGATGGTGCATTAAGAATGATAGAACTTCAGAATGAATAGTTTTGTTTGAGAATTTGTTGTGTTCTAATTAAGTATTTGCAAGCTTCTTGAGTGCCATTGATAATACTATGGGAAGATGAGCTCAGATCACTATAGGGTAGAGTTCAGTATGGCATAGTCACCTTTGCTGGATAAGATTCTTGAACACAGGTCATGTTTTCCTCAGATGTGGCTTAGATGCTTCACATCCTGAAATACTGTTTACTTTGGTTAACTATTGTTTGTGTAAACGACATTCTATCGGATACAATGTGCCAAAAAACAGAATGCCGAACGCACAAGTACTTTTGCACCACACAGTCGACTCCACTGATGCAAATGCACAACTGCATTCGCATAAGTGGAAATCGACTATCAGCATGGAGATCGCAGTACAGTGGAGAGTGGAAATTCATCCACATCCCCACTGTAGTGCGATCTCAGAGTTAGAATGTATAAGACGGGGTGGTGTGGGGGGCACAGCCCCCCACATGGGGAGGTGCAGGGGGGCTTGCCCCCCTGCAAAAACATGATAGCTGTATAGGCATTTGATTTACATCAGCTCCTATGCAGCTATCACGTGGTGGTTTCGACAACAATGTTGAGTCAAATGCGTCGAGAATTTGGTTTGACGTTGTGTAAGTTTTTTTTTTTTTTTTTTTTTACTTTCGGTATTACCATTCATTTATTTGAATGGAAAATGTTTTTTTTCCATTTGAATAAACAATAGTAAACCATTTACTTCATACATCTGTAATGATACAAGTATCCTAACAAGAAGAATTACACTTTTTAGTTCTTGCGTTAAGGTGCTTAATTATATAGTCTTCTTCCAGATAAGTTCATGCTTTTTAGAGCTAGTTAAGGGGGTGAAAATCATTCCAGTTTTATAGCAGGACAATAATTTCGTTAAGAAGGAAATAATAGTTCTAATGTAACCTCATATTAATGTAGGCTGGACACTAAATCATCTTGTACTGAAACCTAAGGAAGGGGACAGGGAACCTTTTCAAACATATGTAATGCGGTTTTAGCTAGATTATGTGTTAGAGATTCCCATATCCTCTGTGAGTCAGATATTCAAGATTAGATTAAAGGAGTTAGCTATTTGGATAGGAAAACATAGTATAGCTACAATTCAGGCTAAATAATCCCATCTTGAGGCTAACATATACACAGCTTCTTATCACCTAAAAATTTATCCAGCATCCATCTGCCTGCCTAGCACTAAAAAACAATCTACAAAACTATGTTCCCAGCTGATCATTGCAATCCAGTGACCAAAATCTCCTGACTGTCTACAAACCTAGCAAATCTGCTGGGCATTGTTTGTACTCATACAAGGTTGCTAAGGCCTGGAACTCCTTGCCTGTAACTATCAGGTCAATACCTTCCGACCCATCTTTCAAAATCATTATGAAAGACTTCTTAGCTAAAATCTGGCTCGGCTCTTGCTCAAAACCAGGATAAACTATATCTCTAAATGTGAACAAGTACCTTTGTATTCATCATACCCCCTTACACTCCCTTCTTCATGGGTTTATATTACATGATCAAACATTTAGTTAGCTGAATAACTAAAGCTCGATCACTAAATGTCGAAGTCCCAAAATTGTGAAAAGAAGTTTCCACACAGGGAATCAATGCCATTGTCCCAACTAAAAAAAAAAAAAAAAAAAAAAAAAAAAACATTAAACACAAATCAGCTAAGGGGCTTCACCCCCCCCCCCCAACTAAATATACCAACTCCGACATCGCTCCACATTGTAGAAAGGGCAAAATCTGCATAATGGCCAAACAAATTGTTTCCCTGTGTGGAAACTGCCATTTGCGGTTTTGGGTCTTCTACATTTAGTGATCAAGCTTTAGGTATTCAAATACCTAAAGCTTCGATCATGTAATATAGACCCCTTCTTTACTTACTTCCTTAATTGTATCACATTTTTTTACCTGACTTTCTCTAATTGTATCAAATTCTCTTCCATGACTTTCTCTTTCTCTCTAAACATACTATCAGCCTGATTTTCCCTAACTTCATACTGAAATTCCTGTTTATATCAGACTAACTTACTTTTAATTTCTCTACAAACTGTGTAAAATTCTCAGTGATTGTCCTATAACTTGTATTGATTATTAACCAATGTTTTTACATTATGTCTAATCTGTTATAATTATATAAACTGAAGATTTTTTTTTTTGCTTTTGAAGATTATAAAATGATTGTTCTTAAAATATTTTGTAATAATTTGGAGCTTTTCTCCTCAGGCCTTTCCTGAAAATGAGCTTCTACCCATTCAGACTTTCCTGGCAATCAAATGTCAATTAATAAATAAATAACAAAAAAAGAAAGAAAGAAAGTCAGGGATATAGTAAGAAAATCGCGAAATTGATAATATCAGCATGAATTACTGCAACTACAGATCCAGAATCAAAAGGTCTAAATATATTCCTTATGAACTCATTCATTCTAGATGGTCCATGTTCAAAGACATTTTTTGAGTTAGGTAGTTGAGGTCTCAACATGAGGAGACAGTCAAAGAGAGAAAAAGAGAGAGAGATAAACTGTGATCAAACTATTCTTCACATTAAGACTATGTATTTTATTGCTTGCACTTTGGAAACAATCTGTTACAAGTGATTTTTGTACAGCTTTATTAATGAAGAAAGGCAATCTACAACTGATATGTCAGGAAACTTTGTTTGCTAAAATTCAATGCCCTAAAACCTGTCTTTAAAATATGGAGATGGTGTATAGACTACAAACCTTAGCACTAGTATACGAGGCAATTAACAGTTTAAAACACAGGACCTCAGTTTAACATCAGGAATCAATGTTTTAGCTAGGATTCAAAACGGATGATTAGAAAAGGTCATTTGCAAACTGATAATGGAAACTCAGTTGAAGGTAGGAGGGTGCATACCTGCTGTGACTTCTCTGAAATACCTAGCATTTTTGTGGAAGGAAGAGCAACTGGCAGTGTCAGTGGAACAGCAAGTAGCACACTTGCCTTTGGTGCAGAAGGCTGTGGTTTCTATGTCTAATCCAGGTAGATTGATTACTGACACATCAGTGCAACACAAAGGTGGTGCTGCACTTCTCAGTGAATTGTCCTTTGGATCAGATATTAAACTGAGGTCCCATCTGTTTCATTTTCTCATAGCTTAGTCAGATGTAAATGATCATTTACAAATGATGATTTACATCATGAGATATAAATGATTAAAAAAAATGGTGGCGCTCAGGGAGGTTGCAGCTGTATTAGCTCATGATACAGGATTGCTTAATCTGTCTTCTTTTTCTGGCAAATATAAGAGAAAATCATTTTCTAGTCATTTAAATGATATTACAGTAACTTACAGCAGATAGAAACTTCTGGAAATCAAGTATTCAATTGTGCCATCATTCTGGTTGGATTCCCTGCTTACTACAGAGAATCTGGGATCTATACTAAATCAGGGAATGGAATGTTCAGTAACAGTCAGGTTGAGACCCAAAAGGAAGAAATGTAACAGAACCAGGAAAAGAGGCTGCAGAGCTGGAATTGCTGCCAGATTGAAAACAAACACTCACAGGCCTGCCTTCCCTCAATTCTGTTAGCAAATGTATGCTCATTAGAAAACAAGATGGACTTTCTCAGGCTTGAGCTCAACACTACAGGCAAGGTGAAAAATTCCTGTGTGTTAATCTTTATAGAAACTTGTCTAAATAACAGGATTAGTGACAGTGCTGTAACCTTTGATGGTTTCACTTTGTTCAGAGCTGGTAGGACCCTAGCTCTGTGTGGAAAAGCTAAGGGAGGCAGAGTGTGCATTTTTGTGAATGATAGCTGGTGCAAAAAATCTAACATTGTGAATGAATATTGGTCTGTAAATGTGAAATTTCTGATAATGAAGTGCAGGCCTTTTTATGTGCCCTGTGAACTAAATGGTGTCTATGTATATATATATATATATATATATATATATATATATATATATATATATATATATATATATGTTTACTATTAGATTTTCGAAGCGAACTCTGTTGAATGCACTGTTGTCGAACACGGAAGTTCGAAAACGGTAATATCGAACACCAAAAGCCAACCTAGGAACGGGTTTTAACATGGGTCGAGGATCAGGAACAGCACAATAGCCGAAAGGAAGAAGCTGCAAAGAATAATAAGAAAAGCAGAAAAGATTGTGGGCACTAGTCTTCCTACCTTACAGAAGCTCCTTGAACTGAGATGTAAAAAGAGGTCAGGCAAAATACTGACACTTCTCATCCAGTGTATGCTTGGTTCACTAAACTTGCTTCTGGTAGAAGGTAACGGGGTATCCACTGCAGGACCTTCAGATTCATGAACAGTTTTTATCCATCTGCAATAGACTCATTAATGCAGACATAAATCTAGATGTATCAGAACTATCATAGATTATTACACTCTCATTCTTTTTCTTTTTTTCATACAGTAATTCTATTTATTGCATGCTAAAATTAATATATTCTCATTTAAGTGCAATTCCAGTCACTTCCTTATGTGCAGTATCACCCTATCTCACCTCTGTGTATATTTTACTTTTCTTTTCATGTGCTAATTATCTAGAAGTCAGTGCTTTCCAATGTAATAAATAGTGTACAAGTATGTGCAACAGCTACTTAGATATTTAGTTTTGTACTATAGTTATTGTTTATTCTTTAATAGCTATCATGTCTGTCTTTTTGTGTTTGTTTTCTCCTGTAAAATAGCTGACACTCAAAATTTAATTTAGGTAGCACTTGTGTTTCCTAAATGACAATAAAGTTTCTTTGAATCTTTGATCTCACAGCACCTATTTAATAGAGTAGGAGAAGTTCCCTGATACCTTGACTAAATTTCCCCTAGTGGTATAAGTACCACCTTGGGTCTCCCCTGAAAAGAGGCTACGAGCCTAGAGGGACCAACCCAGTCAAAAAAGGATAACTAAATAAATAAAAACCTACTACAGAATTATTGGTTGATTTCAGTAAGGCCCTTACTCCCTTATGTGGAATTTTCTGTTGGCTGCATAGGGTAATATTTGCATAGCAGAAAGGCTTATGCCTTGAAGTTAGTTCTTATATACCAAATCCCTTACCCAGGTCAGAACCATTCATTCTAACAAGGAGAACGTGGCAGAACTGTTAGCTTTCTATTTTAATTTTTACCCTTTTGGCACAGACATTTATAGTTCACAAATTACGCCATTTTGACAGAGCTCTACTTCTTAAAAGCCATTTTTCTTCAGTTACTTGAATATCTAAATAAATTCCACTCTAATTCTCCTTTGATTGTTCACATTGCTAAAGCTGCTACCTATGGTAATGAATTCTGCTCCCATTTATATAGTTGTACCGATAAGGCCTAACCACACCAAACAAAACGAGAAGTTTAAAAACAAACCCCTGTGGTAGGATACCTCTATAAATAAATTCTATAACAGAGAAGGACATTGCTTAATTTTTATAAACAGTCTAAGCCTACCTACCTTACCTGTATTCTGAAATGTGTAAAATTATATGTGAATAAATATAGTATATAGTTCATTGTGGTAAATGAAACATTTTCACATACCATATACATGACATTCCCCTCTAATCAGACACTGTTGTAAAGCATCCAGGCACTCCTTTTAACAATCCCTAATCATTTGATTAGTTTGTCTCCATGGTACTTTGGAAAGCTTTTTAATTGGCTCACCTAATTTCCAAAGGAATGACCAACACACTCAAAGAAATATGCATTCCTCTTTACTTCTATCTATTCAGAGCTATTATGGAACACAATGTACCTTTTGGCATGTAATTGCCTACTTATTGCATCTGCTTGTTAAACGTATCACTGTGAATTTGAGAAACCTTAGAATTTCATAACTAAAAAGATCAGTGGCTTCAAAAATCTTAGTTATTAGGAAAGACTTGCATCTTTTTTCTCTTTACAAAATCTCCTATAGACTCCTTTGTGGAGATCTATATCTAGCCTTTTGAGTCATGAAAGATCCAGCCCTGTTTGATCTTGTATGTCTTTACAGACGAAATGAAACCTCAAATATGTGATTAAAGGAAGTAAACCTTCATGAACAAGTAACCAAGACAGATTACCATGATAGATTCATGTGCTAACCTATTGTTCACCTCTGGTGCAAACATCCACAGCATGTCATACAAAGTAGCACCCATACCACCTTAAACAGAAACCTAGATGATTACATCGGTGAACTTAATTTCTCCCATGGTCTGTCTTATATTTCCCTCACATATGGAACATGTGAATATGAGTTTTTTTTCCTAGACTTATGATAGCATGCAGACAGATTGCATAGTACCTATCTATAAACCTGTGAACCTGAAAAACTTTACAGAGGGCTATAATCATCTGACATATCTGTTGCTTTTGCCCTCTCCAGCATTTCAGCTGTGAATGTGTTTTTTGAAGGCATTCTCCCTTTCTCTTGGGAAGTACACATGACCCACAGCACTGAGTGTGTGTGTGTGTGTGGGGGGGGGGGGGGCTAACTATGTCTCCTAATGTACATGTGTGTTCATGCACATCCTAAGGAGGGTTCATATTTTCACAGCTAGATGAGCAGAACACACAACTCAGGACTACTGCCATGCATTGCTGTATATCCTATGAAAGATCTGTGGCATAGGTAGGCTTATTTTGTCCCTATGGTAGGTAGGAAATGTATCTCCATCCCATCAGCCATCAGAACCTCCAAAAACATCTATTCCTTCAAATAATCTTTAAAGCTACATCTCTCTACCCTATGGCAAAGCTCATGCCTCAACTCTCACCAACCCAAAATTTGACTGTCTATACTCTGTCTGCTCTCACTTTACTCTGTACCCCTCCCTTCTACTTTGATTCCTTTAGCTTTAGTCTGCATTAGCTCTAGTCTCCATCATTTCCTTCTGTCTGTCTACACCCTCTATTCACTCTGTTGTCTACAACCTCTTAACACCTTGGGAATTCAAGTAATGTGTTGCTTTTCTTCAGCCTAGAACCTATAGTGAATAATAAGCCACTTACCAACTACTTTGTAACCTTACCTGCAAACATTTGTACATACTATAGGCTCATAGGTTCATAGTTTGGTACTAGGCTATTGGCCCCAGGGCCTATACAAGCCTAGCTATAACAATTCCCTGGCTATTTCTTCCCACAATATTTACTTCCTGCACCCCTATATATTTGCTCACTTTGCGACTATTGTTTATGACTGCCTGATATGCAAATACAGATTTTCATCTTCCTATTGATTTCCACTGTACGTACTTTGTGTATTCCTAATGTACTGTGGTTACATTTTATTGCTGTCCTAATGCTGAGCTTACCACATATATCTGTACATATTGTTTGCTGCACATTTTCAATTATTGTATATTGCTGTCTGCTGTGCAAATATTGCTCATCTTCTCACTCACTGTACTTTAATGTAATTAGTGTACTTTTTATGTACTGTGCTTATATTTTATACTGTGTACTATTGTGGAGTTTTTCTCCCAAGGCCTTCCCTGAAAATGGGTTCTCTCGGCCCAATGGACCTTCCCGGTAAATAAATGGCAATAAATAAATAAATAAATACATGTGTGCCACTAACTGAGCATAGATGACTTGAGCGGTAATTAGGACTTTATCCTTCTTCTCCAACAAACCTGACTATTCTGTGCATTTATTAGTAATCTTGACCACAGGGTTCCCTTGTTGGTCAGGATATAAATACATACATACTAAAAGATATAATAATTAGCTTGTTTTACAAATACAAACCAAAAATTGCACAAATACAAATATATATTATATTCTTTGAATGACACCAGTATGTCTTCATCCTGCTACACACTTACACACTTTAGAGTACCATTTATCAGACTGTCTGCAATTAAGTAACATTAGTATTGCATTTGCATAATGCTTCTCTCTGAAATATTGAAGTTGTACCAAATTAATTTTATTGGGTAATTCCCTTACTGAAAGGGAAAACACTGTGAATGTGTAGGACAGTGAATGCTACAGAACAGTCATGGCATTATTCGTACATTTCATTGACATCTTTATTCTACTTCCAGTTATAATTTATAGAGATATATTCAACTCAAAAAATGCAATACTAAAGAGGAGTATGACTTGGGGAGTTAGGGTGAACTACTCCTTATTGCTAAAAATGAAACAGCGGTGTTGATGGTACTGTGCTTTGTGCCATTTCCTGTCACTTCACACTGCAAGTACAACATGCCTTTATGGCAAGGTCTATATCAGAGCATCGAAGTATTAAAACTTTGAATGTTCTGATATCGAACACTATTCAGCAAATGCTAAGAATAGCAAAGCTGCAGAACAGCAAATTCTTTCCTCGGGAAAAAATTTGGTTGGCCGTTTCTGTGGCTCCGCTATTCTTAGCGCTGTGGTGGAAAGTTACAGGTTGGGTTCAGTTAAGTGTGCAATTGTTTGTACATTAGGGTTAGGGGCGGGTTAAGTGAGTTAGGGTTAGGGCGTGGGTTAGGCATGTGTGCACTAGTGACAGACTTTAGGGTTAGGGGTGGTTTAAGTGAGTTAGGGTTAGGGTGCGGGTTAGGTGAGTGTGCGATAGTGAAGGACCTTAGGGTTAGGGTTTGGGTTAAGGTAAGTGGGTAGATAGTAGTGTATGTTTAGTTTAGTGTAGCGTTAGATGTAGGAATTTAAGTGTATGTGTGTGGTTGCTGTTTGTTTGATATGCTTGTGTTGTGTGTATGTGTTTCGGAGCAGTGAATTTTTTTCATGGGAAAAAATTTGTTGTTCTGAATGTTCGATATTTTCATGTTTATATGTTTTGGGGCCGATGAAATAGCATTCGCTATTTTCATCTTTCGATAACATGATATAAACGCATATGGCAGACATGTTGCCTCTCTGGTTAGTAGACTGAATGCTATCTGGCAGATGGATCACAGAGCTGATAACTTATTTATTGGGGATGGTATAATAGTTAAGGTATTTAACTCAAAGTCACAAAGTACAGAGCTTGATTCTGACCTTTAGTCATTGCCTGGTTACAGGCTAGGCATGTAATAGTCTGCAGACTAATTACCTAGTATTACCTATGAATTATGTGCTTAGGAGAGGTTAGTGCTGGATCCCTGCAGATTAATAGAGGTTTGCCATTATGAACTAATATAAATCAACTAACGAATGGGCCAGAAACATTCTATTTGGTTTTAAGCTTGCTAAGTCAGTTATGAATTCATAGTAATGTAGGTCTTTTAGTCGTCATGCTAGCATGAAGGCTTGAATGCTACAAACTAAGACAACGCTATATTATATTATATTTTTGCCAAGTTTTCATCTAAAACTGGATCTTAAGATTTGTTAGTTACAAATCATTACATTCACCACCATATAGCATCATGTTCTTGTCTGGAAGAATTAAAGTAAGGAAGTTGTTGAAAAGATAAATAGCACTGGATAACATTGACTGTTTTAAAATTCCAGACCTTTCCATATGAAATTGTATTTGACAGCAGTCTAAGGTAACATGTCTGCATCAGGTGTTTAAGTAATTTGATTGCAACTCCAGAGATTCTCATTTTCAAATTCTCTTCAATAAAAGCATATCTTCAGTATAGCACAATATATTATTATAAGCAATGATTATAAGCTAGCCTTTGAACATTACGTCTTGTGCTGGCTTCTGTAGAGTTCCATGATTTAAATGAAATGTACATTTCACATTCCACAAAGAAATCAATGGTTTGTAATGTTTTGCTTCCCAAACAATGCTTCCTGTACATGGTTATTATTATGCATCTGGTCACCCTTTACTGAGCCTTCACTTCCCCCATGGTCCCATAAGCGATGCATTCCTATCCTAACTAAATAATGTATGTCTCTAAAAAACTGACCCTTCATAACATTGCTCTAAAAGAAAGAATGACAAGGAAAATGAGTCAGGTAACATACACACCATGCATACTCAGTATTTTATGTTCACACAGACAACCCTCTCCTCCTCCCAACAAACACAAACACATGTGAGAGATGCAATTATATAGCCAAACTGGAGGCTGAACTCTCTCAACACAGGACTAGCAAGACCAGACAGGAGGAGAAGGTAACCACACACACAACAAACCCAGTCTCACATAAACCAACCACAACTGCAAACCAAACACATAGTAACACAAAGACATACTCGGAGGCTCTAATAAAAAACTTACTGAAACAACAGAGGCTCCTAAAGCAGACATCCAAGAAAACACCACCACAAAACTCTGCACAAGCAACACATAGTACACAAAGTCAGTGTGCTAAACAACCACAGTCTTTAAGGCAAAACACCATGCCTGATACACTAGTAATAGGTGACTCTATAGTCAGACACACTGATGTCCCGCTTACCAGGCTGAACAAAGAGAGGGTAATGGTGAGCTGCCTGTCAGGAGCTAGGATCCGCCACATAACACAAGCACTCAGGTCACTCCAAAGCAAGTACAAATATGACTCCATCATTGTACATGCCGGCGTGAATGACCTGAGATGTGCCTCCTTGGACTACATGAAAAGAGACATAGAGGAGCTCTCTGATTATGTAGCCCAGGCCGGTATGACCCTGACCCTGAGCAACATCTTGCCCTCACCAAGAATGATGCCACAATAGAAAGACAAGATGATCAGCTTTAATAATTGGCTCAATTACTGTTGTCATTCTAGGGGGATCCAATGTCTGTCTGCTTGGGATGACATGCTGGACAAGCCACGCTGCTTCGCAAGGGACGGCTTGCACCTGTCACCACTGGGCTTCCAGATATTGGCTAAGGCTCTTGCCACCCCCATAGTGCCTTTTTTAGGCAAGGCTCAAAAGACAAACCCACCACCTTAGAAAACAATAAAGGAAAAAAACTAAGGGTAATGCTGCTCAACACCAGAAGTCTAAATCTCAAGATGCAGGCTCTTGAAGCACTCCTCAGTATGGAGAGCATCGATGTCTGTGCAGTAACTGAAACCTGGTTCAAGGCTCCTGAGAGCACCCCAGCCCTACCAGGTTATACCTTGTATCATGCTTTTCGGCCCCAAAACCTGGGCTGAACCACAAAAGGAGGTGGAGTATCCATATTCATTAAAGACACCCACACCTCCAGGTTAGTGGCAATGCACGAAGCATCAGAGACCATCCATGTGCAACTAACCATAGGCAAAACTGCTATACAACTTGTAGCATGCTACAGACCACCCTCGCAATCTCAGGAACTCCATTCAGCCTTCCTGAAGACACTGGAGGATACGAATGTCTCACCAAATGCCATCATATTGGGAGACTTCAACTACCCAAACATAGACTGGGTGCATTACTCAAGCCCCAACACCCTAGCCCAAAGGTTCCTGAAATTCATCAACTCAAACGCGATGGAACAACTAGTCACCTCCCCCACAAGGGGAAATAATATACTTGACCTGATCATCACAAACATGGGGACAAAATGCTCAACACCAGAAGTATACCCCTCACTAGTGAGATCAGACCATAAACTAATAACCCTAGATATTCATATCCCACCTCCACCCTCAGCACAAAAGACCACAGTGAGAAACTTCTCAATAGCCGACTTTACACTCCTTAGGACTGAAATGGTAACCTTCAAGCCTCCTGGGCCAGTGGAAACCACATCCCACACTGCTGAATCCTTCACAAATGCTTTCTATGGGCATCTCCAAGAATGCATGGATCATGCAATCCCAAATAAAATCAAGACCCTTTCCACCAAAGGCAGGCATCCTATCTGGTGGACCCCAGCCATAAACAAACTTTATAACAAAAGAAGGAAGCTACTGCAAGACAGAGCAAAATCCCATAAAGGGAAGGCATCCCTGATCAGCACTAGCAAAAAACTACATTCGCTAATAAAATCATCAAAGGCCAACTTTGAGAGAAAAATCACTAAGGACACTAAAGCCAATCACAAGGCTTTCTTCAGTTATGTTAGAAACCTGGGCGGAAACCCTCAATTATGCTCAGAGTTAGTTCATAACGGCAAAAACTACACTGAACCCACAGATATTACCAACATATTGGCAGACAGGTTCAGTGCAAATTTCTCCCCTCCCTCTCCCCCAAAAGATGAAATATATCTCAGCTGAATGCAACCTCTCTGAAATCTCAGATGTCCAAGTGAGAGCTGCCCTCAGCAAAGCTAAAAATACCGCATCCATGGGACCTGACGGTGTCCCGGGTTGCATGCTACGTGAACTCCTAGAGGAGCTAAACCCACACATAAGAACACTGTTTAATCATAGCCTTGCTACAGAATACATCCCTGAGCACTGGCATACAGCTACAGTGGTCCCACTCCACAAAGGTGGTACCTCTACAGACCCCGGAAACTATCGCCCCATAAGCTTGACCAGCCTGGTCTGCAAAGCTATGGAAAGGATCATTATGGAACTCATAAACAAAGACATCGGGGACCTACAGACAATTGACCCTACCCAGTTCGGCTTTGTAAAAGGCAGATCCTGTCTTTTAAACCTGGTGGACTTTTTTGAAACAGTCACTAGAGCCATCGATGAAGGCAAAGCAGTTCATACAGCCTACCTGGATCTGGCAAAAGCCTTCGACACAATACCCCACTCAGGCATCATAGACAAACTCAACAGCTTAAATGTAAACACATTTATCACAAGATGGGTTGCAAACTGGGTAAAGGACAGAACCCACAAAGTCTGAATAGCTGGAGCTATGTCAGACTCTAAGCCAGTCACAAGTGGAGTCCCACAGGGCTCTGTCTTGGGACCCCTCTTGTTCAGCATTTATTTCTCAGATGTGCAGGCAAACATAGGGGGGTTGTGGCTGACAAAGTTTGCAGACGATTGCAAACTAGGCACCATAGTCGACACACCAGCTGACACATGCATCCTCCAGAAGGGCCTCACAGAAACAGACGACTGATGCCAGAGCCATGGCCTTAAACTAAATGCCAAAAAATGTATAGTCATTCACTTTGGAAAAAACAAAGTACCCACAAATTATCACATAGGTAGTAATCCATTAAGTACAGAAAAAGTAATCAGAGATCTGGGGACCCAAGTTGACAGTGACCTCTCATTTTGACACCCACGTCGCCAAAGTGGTTAGAAAGACCTTCTACCTTGCCCACCTTATCATGAAGGGATTCACATCCAGATCAGAGGATATCATTGTACTCTTATATTCCTCCCTTATCAGGCCTACGATTGAGTACAATGCCCCATTTGGTATGTACCTCACCCGGCACCTGCAGCAGCTGGAGAGATGCCAAAAGTACCTTACCAAAAGGATCAAGGGTCTCCAGCATATGTAATATGCTGCCAGACTGAAAAAGCTCCAGCTCTATTCAGTAGCATACCGCCTGCTCAGAGGTGATCTGTGCCTTACGTACAAGGCCATGTCCAATCCAGAATTAATGGACATGCTCCACCTCATAAAATCCAAATCCATCAGAGCCATGAGAGCTAAAGATCTAACCCTCAGCACAAATATGAATAGGACATGCTGGAGGGACAGATTCATAACCCAGAGGCTTCCCGCACTCTGGAACAGGTTACCAGTCCATGTTAGGCAGAGCCCCTCACTGACTCTCTTCTAGAGAAATCTGGACGAAAGGATGGGTGATCGTAGATTTACCCTGGGGGTCATCTCTGTGTCATTGCTAGATAGAGGCACAGTAAACTAAATTTAATTTAAATTGTACACTTTTGTATCATTACATGGGGTGGCGAAAGCCACATACGCTTTGGCTAGGCTTATAAATACCCTAGGGCAAATAGCCTAGTACTATACTATGAAACTATGAAACTGTCTTTAACTAATCAAACTGAATGCCTTCTACCAGATTTATAGTTGCCCATTTAGCAAAAGCCATTATCTGATGTAAATCTCATTTGAAATGTTAGGGAATTTAAGCAGCACAAAAGCTAGATTTTGATTCATTCTGTTTTCAAGTTTTGTTAACATAATTTTCAGGGATATTCAGTACTTAGGCAGTTAAAGAAATAAATAATAATATGATTTATGTGGCAGCTAATCTGTATGCTGGTATTGTGGTGCCTATAATTACTTCAGACCCAGTCCCAATCTTTCCAGATGCTACATAATGCATATAACTTTGCTAAAATCTGTTTCAAGGATCCCTGCTATGATTTAGAAAGCTACCTCTTTCCTTTTGAAAGAGGTTATTAGGTAAATGTCACTGTGGATATTGGCACTCTGAAAAATATCACTGCTTTGGATCAGATGTATATACTCTAAAATCTGGACCATGTCTAATGACTTGGTTCAAACTGGGCAACTCTGAAGGCGTACAATATTCTTTCTTTGGTTTGTTCTAGTACCCACTTCAATCCTACATTGCAGTGTTTTGACCCACTAACAGCTTGTGTCACACTGCCCATCTTCCCTTTCAAAAGTCTATATTCGGTAGCCTAGTCCCCATAAAATGTGCAATAAAATGAGTGAGTGGTAGTCTAGAAGTCAGTGGCAGCACTCTTCTAAATAAGACTGTCAAGCTTTTCACGTAACAGAAGAACCATTTTTCATATACCCTTTACAGAGTTTTGTTTTTTCAGAACTAGCTTAGTCTTTAACTGCCCTCCCAAAGTAGGCCTACTGCAGCATTTATTAACACTTTATGAATCCTTTATCAATCTTGGCTACCTCCACTGTCAGTCCATATCTTGTATCATTTACACCACTACCAATCTTCAGATTTGCACCTATAACAGTCCACCCACTTGTGATTGTTTCCTCTTTCCATCCCCTAATTTAATGTAGACCTGTGGTCCATCAGGTATCCCTTTGTTTTTCCACTCCTTGATATTCAAATACTTCTGACTTCTTAGCCTTAGTTCCAGCACTGACTCCTTTCAGAGTAGTGTATATTACCTTCTGAACATATTTTACCACCACTAACTTATATCTTAGCATCTCATCATTATACATATGGCATTTTGAAGTGTCAGTGCGTGAATTGTTTGCTCAGCACATTTGATGTACAAAGATTATACTAGTCTTTATTATTATTTGCAGTCAGAGTATCTTACTCCAAAGCTTTTTCACTTCAACAGAGATACCGCTTATTCATTTCTCCTTTTCACTGCAACAGCTCTTCTTCCGGTTTCACAATGGCACTTTATAGTACAATTGGCATTGTATCTTAACTAAGGGAAAATGCACTTTACAATGACAAAACAAGAATTTAAAAAAAAAGAAAAGAAAATGTACAGAAGTCAAAAATTAATATTAGTACTTGATTCAGCCTACAGATTATGCCAGCCATGGTTTTGTACATTAAAATAAAAAACATTCAATGTGTAAGCATTTCAGTTCCCCATGCTTCATTGGCATGCTATCTATGATGACGTTTTTCACAAATATTACAGGGCAAGATAGAAGTGAACTCTTTTGTAATGTATTTGTAAATGCACTGTGATCTCACTGTAAATCAGATAATTTGTTTTACATAATGCTTTCCTCCTGCACGTGAATACAGATGATGACATCCAAGAGATCTGTAAGCATTAAGATTTAAATAAGAAATGACTCCCTGCTATGTAACCTGTTATGAAGGCTGTAAGTCTATAGATGTTTTCTTGAGCAGTAAATTCATACTTCTTGGTTTAGCACAGAACTGACTGATAGAACACTATAGTTTGATAACTCCACTATGCAAAATCTTCACTGACTGTATTCCTTAATGTTAATAAAAAAAGTTTCACAAGTTCTAAAACCATTATTTGTACTCAAGTAGTTTACAACTGTCAGCAAGGGAAAATGAGAAAAAAGGTAATTCAGTTATTAATAAAACATGTTTATGTTGTAAATAAAAATTTCAATTTCAATTATTTTTCTTTAACACTGCATGTGACTGTCTACATAGTTGCTCTGATTGATCCATTCTCCTCCCTTCTTTCAGAATCAATAGAAATCAGTGCTTTATTCAATCCAAAATCATGACTGCCATCCAGCAGGGCTGTTTTTTTTCTTCTTTTAAGAGCCTAACTCCTCCACTGATGAATGATGTTTGTACTGACAGATGAGTATGTGTATCTACTTATTCCAGAAAGTGGCTGCTCTTTGACATAGGGACCACCACATCAATGCGGGTTAACCAAAGCTCTCCAACTGCAGTGAGCTTCCTCTCATACACATGCCCCCATGTGCTGTTATAACTAGTTTGGAATACCAAGTATACAGTTTCAATTCAGTGGCCTTAAAGCAAGATTCTAGTTGCACATAGAGCTACACCTGACCAGGAATCACTTCACCCTCCCTTCCAGAATGGGCTGACAGCCATCATTCCACTGCCATCCTTGTGCCAGTCCATTCCAGCACCCATGACACTTGGAGAACTTGACACTTTGCGTTATAGACAAGGCTTTATAATTCTGACACAGAAAAAATGTAATCAGTAATATATTTTGCCTGCAATGTAAAAGGACAATGCAGTAATAAAACAGTGCTTAAAAGCAGTTTCCTAAACGTGTTTGCTTTTTACTACAGGTGATACGCATGGACACAACTGAAAATCAGGGAAGCAAATTAATACCGCAGGGCATTTTCAGTCAGTTTCAACAAGTTGTCATGATTTCTTTGATAAATATTATTATGTCTACAATACACTGAACAGGTATGCAACAGAAGGAATATATACAGCTCCTAGCTGAAAATGCTAAAGAGAACCAATTCTTTGTCCTTGAATTTTACTTTCACTGCATAATGTGTTGGCGAGAATGATCTGAAAGGCTTAGACTTTACCTTTATAATTAGGTGTCACAAAACATCAAAACTATGCAGACTCATTAACCTTGCTTGATGGCAAACAGAATTATCATTCCCACATAATACACTTAGGTATAACTGACATTTGTTAATCTGTATTTGCAGCTAATAAACAACATATATTCTTGAACATTATTTTTTCTTCTATTGCATACCTGCCAAGTAATTTTTAGGAATAAAGTTTAATCATAAGTTTAACTAAAAAAAATCAGTTAACTCTAATAATAATTATAATAATAATAATAACTGTATGCACTGAGCCCAGTGCCTTAATCCTATGTGATTCAATAATCAGCTATATATTAGTAACCATTTTAAGGACTATGAGTTATATACAGATAATGAACATTCATTCAGTGAATTAAATGCCTCAGAAATAATGCAGTACATCTTATATTGCATATACTAATTGAGAAAAATGAACACAGCAATTAAGTTTTAATCATGTAATGTGTACTGCTTGGTTTACATACACTGACAGATTTCATTTGTAACAAATTTCTCCTTTTCAAATAAGATTTTGCCCTTTTGTATAAAAGACAAACCCACCAGGATTCTATAACACCTTCATGGTCTTTTGCCACTATGTGCACATCACACCAGTGTTGACAGTTTTAAATTCAGTAAGCACCATGTAGAGGCACATGCACCCACGTGTAAAACAGGTCAACACTGTTGCATGCTAATTACAGAATAAACAGCAGAATTGCATGCTAATCAACCAATCGAACATGGTGGAGCTATTCAACAAGTTATAAAACATCTGTGTAGACTCTGTGCTGTTTTTTACAGTGAATTCCAAAACTTTTGGAATACAGCCATGGAAAGGAGTCTACACGGACAGACTGTTAGGGGCTGCTGCTGCTGCTTTATTACATTTCTATGTGCTACAGGTTGAAGCCAATGCTGTTGATGCTGCTAATAGGCCTAGGCCGAGAATTAGAAGAGTTTTCAGGCCCCGTTTAACTTATTACAACCTACATGACATGTAAATTGTAGAGCACTATAGAGTGGACTGGGAGACACTGTAGGAACCCTGCGGCCTCTGCCACCCTCAACTCAGAGCCATAACCAACTGAGGGGAACCCATCCCAGTGGAGACAAAGGTATGTGTAGCACTTAGAACCTTAGCTACAGGTACCTTTCAGAGACCAACAGCAGACATGCTGGGCATGTCACAGGCATCAGCACCCAGGATCCTCCAACAATTCCTGAATGCTATGTTCCCACATGGTAGTGACCTCATATATTTTCGCCATAGTTCTGAGGAGAGGTACAGAAATATGCAGGAGTTCTACCATGTAACACTCTACCCTGAAGTACTGGGTGCCATTGATTCCACACATATAGAAATGAGGGCACCGCCTGTGGAACAGTGCAGGCTCTACACTAACAGAGAGGGCTACCACTCTATCAACTGCCAAGTTTTTAAGTTGTATGTAATTCCAGGGGAATCATCTTGAATGTCTGTGCTAGCAACCTTGGCAGTTACCACTACTCACATATCTGGCACACCTCCCAAATGTACCAGATGTTTGCTAGGGGGGAAATCCCACAGGGTCATTTACTGGGGGATGCAGGCTATGCATGGGAACTGTGGCTGATGACACCTATCAGAAATGCACACACACCTACAGAAGAATGCCATAATGAGGCACACTCTCAAACCAGAAATATCATAAACTGCGTATTTGGGCTGCTGAAGTCACAGTTCCGTGCCTAGATATGTCTGAGGGAACTCTACAATACAATCCATGGACATGTACAGAAATATTTACGGAATGTACCATGCTACACAACATAATCCTGAGGAAACATCTTCAGCAGGATCAGCAAGGGGAAGAGGTACACATCCTACCACCAATGACAAGGTACCACAGCTACAGGCAGATGGGGAGTCAGAGGGGAACCACCAGCTGTTGTGGGTGTAGGCAGACATAGGCATGCTCAGTATGCCATTGCACTGGCCAAGAGACAATGCATAGCACACTCACTTAGCACCTAGAGGTGTAGAACCTTCCTTCTACTCACATCCATATAGTAACATTGAAGCCAGGCAACTCACATAGTCATTACCTCCCCAAGTACTATTTGTATCAGGCAGACCCAACCCTAAACGACAGTCATGTCAACTGCTGGATTTACAAGATAAGTCTCGAACCTGGAGTGTGTTGAGTAATAACAGGAATGAGTGGCATATCCTTGTGCCACACTCATTAGTAAAGTAAGCAAGTCCAAAAAAAATATACCAGATTCTCGAAAGCATTTAATATTCACAATATTCACAAACCTTTTGTGTAAGAACCCTTCCTCAGTGTGAAGGTACAATATAAAAACAACCAATCAATGAAATAACAATTTCAAAAAAATGTCATAAGACACAGCCCAAAGTGAAACATCAGTTAAACAATTTATAACTTAAAAGCATAATACTTAAAAAATGCATATCAAAACTGTATATAAAAAATACATTATTCATTATTTTATGATATCAAACACATTTGTTTATACTTTAAAACAGGCTTGGCACTGATGCACCATTAATCCCTTTTTCATGATCTGCTTTCAGGTGAACTATCCTACTGTAGTGACTGATTTCAAGCTTATTGATTATTACCACCGCTTATGCTTTTATAAACAATGGGGGAATTTTATACAGCCTACACATTTGTTCCATGAAGACATTGTGCTGCACTGCTAACATCAACATGGACATGTGGCACATATGAGGGCCAACATGAAAACTTCTGTGACAAGCAAATCACCTCATAAGCAGGTGTATTTCATGCAAATGAGGCAGGTAGAGCAGTCCAGCAAGTAGACAGGCAGCTCTGCAGACCCCGTGTCAGTGTTCGTAGTGTACATGGAAAAATTCCATGTACAGGAATATAGACAGATAAAAGGTGCTTTAAAAATGCAGCTAGGTGGACAGAAATGGCATACCATGTACAGATATGAGCAAAATTATCGTCTGTGTGTCTGACAAATTAATAAGTTAAATTAAATGTTTTTTTTTTTTTAATAATCTGAGCATGTGTGCACAATCCACCACAGTACGCAAACATGCTTTATAAGAAATAATTTTTAAAAATTGGAAAAAACAAAATTAATAGTATGTGACAAAAATGTATTACAGGACCCTGCGGCGAGTATCGGCAATGGTGCATTGGTGCTGCTGCTAATGTGGTAGGGCTTTTAAGTGAGTAGTTTCCAGGCTGTGAGCACGGATCTCTATACAAATGAGGAGGAGTTACTGAATAGCACAAAGGGATAATTGTGTCTGCATATCCCCTTCATGTAGGCAGAGAACCATGTTGTTGTTTGCAGAGGAGGTAGCTGACATCAGGGGATAGTGTATCCAATGACTTCTAAGCTTATTTTAGCCTGTTTGCATGGTGCGCCGACTTGCTGAGCATATCCTTGCAGGGGTGTGTGTGCACTCATTCTAAGCATTGTTTAGCTAAGGGGATCATGTTTCAGCATGTTTGATCAGTGTGCCGCAATGCTATGCGTGGAAGTCTGGGGGGCTGTACACTGACTGCTAATCTTTGTTTACCTACGAGGCACTCATTTTCATGGTGCACTGCAGTACTGATTGTATCTAAAATCTAGTGACATATTAATTCATTTTTACCTCTATTTAACTTAAATGAGGGTCATTAAAAAATGTTAATGATATACTAGGCAGGTGGAATGCCTCACAGGTAGCCAGTCACAAAGTCAGCATCTGCAGTAGAGTACTATAATGTATGCATACACCCTAAAATCTGATTTCCCCACCATACTCTGCATTGTTGGAGTATAGACCTGGGAATTTTAACTGAGAGAATGGTAGAGGCTGCTGCAGGTCTGCTACATCTGTATGTGCTAGATGCTGAAATCAATGCTGCTGCTGCTGACAGCAGGCCTAGACAGAGAGGGAGAAGAGTGTTCAGGCCCAGGGTAGCCTTCCAGGAGCTACATGAGCTGGAGATTGTAGAGCAATACAAGGTAGAGTGGACAGGGACATACTGTAAGAACTCACTAAGCTATGCCTCCTTCATCTTATACCAAGAACCAACAGAGGGGAACCCATCCCAGTAGAAACAAATGTATGTGAAGCCCTTAGGATACTAGTTGCAGGTACTTTCCAAAGACCATCTGTGGACATGATGAGGGGCACACAGGTATCTGCTTCCGGGGTACTCCACCAGTTCCTGGATGCCATGCAAACACATGCCAGTGAGCCCATTTATTTTCCCTTTGCACCTGAGGTGAGGGCCAGAAATATGTAACACTTCTACCATGTAGTACACTACCCTGATGTACTGGGTGCCATAGATTGCATTCATGTATACATCAAGTCATCACCCGATGAGGAGAGTAGAATCTCTGTCAACCGCAATGGGTACCACTCCATTAACTGCTAGGTTGTGTGCAATGCCCAGGGGATTATCATGAATGTGTGTGCTGGCAGTCCTGGCAGTTATCATGACTCCCATATCTGGCATGCATCACAGCTGTACCAGATGTTTGCTAGGGGGGACATCCCACATGGCCATTTACTGGGAGATGCTGCCTGCACACTGGAACCATGGATGATGACACCCATCAGAAATGCACACACACCCAGTGAAGAATGCCATAATGAGGCACATGCACAAACTAGGAACATCATAGAGTGTGTGTTTGGGCTTCTGAAAGCACTGTTCTGGTGCCTTGATATATCTGGTGGAGGCCTGCAGTACTTTCCAGCCACATGTGCCCATATGCTTACAGTATGTGCCATGCTACACAATATGATCCTGTGGAAGCAGCTGCAACAGGATCAGCAAAGGGAAGGGATACACAGCCCCCCCCAACAGTGCCTAGGTCACCACAGCCACATTCACAGGAAGATATGGAGGAGGAATCCCCTGAAGATGTCCCTTTAGACAGATTTAAGCATACCCAGTATGCCTTGGCTTTGGCTAAGAGACAACACATAGCACATTCACTAACAACCTAGAGCACTAGGGACTGACACCTTACTCCTACTCACATACATATGGTAAAATTTTTGATGCCACTCAACCCACACAACCTGTACCTATCCATGTATTGGCTGTCTACTGCTTGCATCACACAAAGTCAGCCCTGAACTACAGTCCTGTCGACCGCTGCATTCTCAAGGTAAGACTCTAACCTACACACTACTTGTAAGGATTACTATAATATGGTATTGTATGTATGGATCTGCTGCATTTATGCAAGAAAATGTAGTGAGTTATGTGGCCAGAAGTAACATCCACATAGGGCTACAGGTACCCAGTCTAATAGTATGTTCACTAATAATCACTAGGCCTCGTGGTTGGAATATGCACTACATCAATCAAGGGAGATTTTCAGCAGTGGGATCACATGATATATGGACAACTGCCTATCTCAGCAGATCATGTGCTGTCATTCCCCCACCCCCAACACAGCAGTGTTCCCATACAACTGCTTTAATAGTAAGTTAGCAATAGTATATCAGCAGACCAGGTAATCTCAGGGCTGTAACACAGAACTCGATCACACATTGTATGTCACATGTGACACAAGAATAACAATGCACATATTTATGCTGTTGATTGTGTGATGAATGACTCCACTGTGTCTGCCAGCTTGTGTGGCTCAGTGGACTAGGGAAGTATGGCGGGGACAAAGACTCACAAATAGGGATGTATGTTAAATACTGCTCTCCTAAATGTAAACATTTGCTAAAATAACAGGGTTTGTTTCAACAGACATTTTCTGAAGGATTTGAAGTCAGACATTCAAATGTATGTCACTATTTAGTGACTTCAGTCCTAAGTTCATCCAAGTGATTTGCCAGAAAACCACAAATGTTATGAGGAACAAACCAAAACTATGAGCCGAAACTCTGGACAGTTGACAGGAATTATCTGTAACACACAAAATCCTGGACCGAAGTACAGGTAGGTGTGGTCTGGGATCACTTTATAAGTACTGGCAGTCACACTGAGCATTCCCAAACACTGAGTTAAAATGAGTGCAATTTGGTTGCCCATCATCAGACTAACCTGTTAAAATGACCACAATTCTGTTGCCTCATCCTCAGACTAACCTGTTATGTATAGGTATGTCTATACATACAGACATATACGTATACATATCCATCTGTCACTATCTCTCTCTCATATATATATATATATCAGATGGATACATAGACTCTCCCCATTTATCTACATAACACATATACATATCATACAGAGACACAGCTACATTTATATATAAATCCCTGTTAACTACATAAATATGTGTGTGGATGTCTGTATTGTCCTACATACCCTAATAATGGTGAGTAAATCTGCATTATCACACATCCATACTGTTGCTCAAAGGATGCAAATTATCAGTAACTAATCCAATTACCTACATACCCCTGTGCCTGCTGGATGTCAGCACATAGAGAGACACAGGTGAGAAGGTGGAATAATGTATAATGTTGTCAATGCACCCATGAACAGGGAACATTGTTCCTGCCCACAGGTTTATCTATCTAACCACAAGCAGCCACATATGGCCATACTGATAAATGTACACACATAGCTAGGATAATAACAGTTATTCCACTGCTAGGATACTAGATGCAGATAACAGTATGAAGCAATATCACTCTGCAGACCACAGATGCTGTTCAACACAAGCCTAGTTTGTGTAATGCACAAGTAGTGTGCTTGCAATTACATGTACAGCAGACTCAACCTGTGGTGCATGTGATAAATACTGTGAGCTATAGTTTGCAAGACTAGATAGGTAGGGGATCTAATCTCACTACAGGCCACATGGTCCTTTTGTGAATGTATACCCTGCAAAGCAACTGTCATGCCCTCATGGGCTATCCACCTGCAATGGTTATACACTTTTTAGCCCTGTAACTTCCTGCTGGCTTCCACGCTGCTCTCTTCTGCAAGGCCTGATGATGTCATCCACCTTAAGACTACCAGCTGATAATACAGTATTGAGACTTAAGCCATGGTGCATGTGACAAATACAGTGATTTATAGTTTGTAAGACTAAATAGTTATGGATTTTAATCTCACTTCAGGCTACTTGGTGTGCATGTGGGTTTATACCCCTGCAAAACAACTGCCATGCCATCTTAGGCTATCCACCTGCAATGGTTATGCAATTTTGGCCCTGTGACTTGCTGCTGGCTTCCACAATGGCCTCTTCTACAAGGCCTAATGATGTCATCCACCTTAAGACTACCAGCTGACAATGTAGTAGCAAGACTTAAGCCATGGCACATGCTGTAAATACTGTCATCTTTAGTGTATAAGACAAGATATGTAGGGGTTCTCATCTCATTCCAGGCTACTTGGTGCATGTTTATATCCTGATGGCATAAATATGATCAGCTTGGTAACATAGAAATAGGTAGGGGTTTGCAGTATTTTATTTGTAGTGTCTGATGTGGCCTCACAAAGTACTTATCATAACTAGGCCTTCTGATCTCATCAAGCACAATATGTCCTCAACTGATAGTAGAAGCAGCCATGAAGTGTATTGCATGCATCATGTACTGTGATTTGTAATGTGTACCATTACATAGGCAAGTGTTCTAATCTACATGCAGCCAACTTGCACTACATGTGTGCCTTGGAGTGTCCTGTACATAGTGATTGGAAGTGATGGAAGCTTCAATGTAGCTATGGTTGAGTGCGAGCCTGTTACAGCATTTTACATCATGTTATGGAACCATAGGATGTTTGAACTTCACTGGCATAATAGCCATACAGCACTTACAATCATAGACATCTTTATACCCATAGTTACAGGATCAACACACATTGCCCCAGTCCAAAAGGGAAACAGGCATATGCCATATGTTGGGATAATGGTCACCTAGCCAATTATACAGATGGCATGTGCTGAGGTGCACTGAGGTGGTCTGTGTGCCATTAGGTATGGTGTTTTTTTAAAGGTGTGTTTAGGTCTGGTAGACAAATCTTTCCTACAAGCATGTACCAATGTCACCTATGAAGTTAATGTCCTTACAGTGGGTTATCCATTTACTATGCCTCCTACAGATAGGCAGCATATGCAATAAAGCAGGGTCACACATTGCCATGTATGGAAGGCACAGATCACCTCTGAGTAGTCTATATGCCACAGGTGACAATGACGCTCATTGCAGACTGTCCCCATTGAACACATACTGAAGACATGAAGTAACCTTGTGAGGAACTTTACTGTTGTGAGCAGTTGTCAGTACTGCTTGGAAAGGTACATCACCAAATGGCTATTGCACTCAGATATTGGCATACTGTGGGAAGAGTACTTGGAAGTTATCAGCATGTCACTTATAGGTGACTGTGGCCTCAGCTATGCCATATGATTTCTGTCATATCACTGTAGGGACAGGGTGATTTGAGGCACACTAGGTTTAAACATGAGTGGCAAGGTCTGTGTGCCCAGTCCATTCACCCATGAGTATGTACATCACATGTTGTGACTGATGTGCTACTTACAAGGTACATATGTCTAACTGATGGAACTGATATTACATATATATTTGCATGGAGTTTATGACCATTACTATGTCAACAGGCATGTGTTCACAATACCCTCTTGCAGGATAGTGACATACCACAGAGACTCTACGAGTGCTCACAATATGCAGGCTTCAACCAACATTGTTAGCCACAGTCAGTTAGTAGTCACATGTATTGTGATTGAATGGATTCCAAGTTGTAGAGGACCCAGGACTGCATCCTGTTGAGCACTGCTGCTGACAGATCAGCTATGGGAGGCAGGTGTTGCTATGTTGCATATGTGTGCCAGCAATGGGACATTTAGAGACCACCACAATGATAGTATTGTGGATGCCTAAGTGGGTGTTTTGTAAATGTTGCCTGAGCAGGGGATATAGTCAGACAGCTTTGCTGAGTCTTGGGGATTGTATGCCCTGATGTACCTTCACCCAGGTTCATGGTGACTGCCTTGGAAATGTCCAGCATGTGTATCAGTCATGCTCCCCCTGTCACACATCCAAACAATGTACAGTCAACTTGTGTAAAACATATATATGTGTGCTGATCAGCTCCATGATGATCGCCCCTAAAGGCATACAGATATGGATACTCAGACAACAGCGTGTATAGTTATGTCTGTCAGGTGATGCATCACCTCTGTGCAAGGGACTAATAGTTGCAGTTGTCCACTCAGCTGGTGTGCAGCCAGTAGTGTCAGTATGATTGCAAGTTTGTCCCAGTGGTGTTAGTAATCCTTGTCAGATCACACGCGGGATGCAGTCTGGAATGTTAGCATGTGCAATGGATGCTGTATATTTTCCAATGAGAGGCCAGTTACAAACTGCTCTGTAAATATGGACATTATGGGACAGGTTGTAGGAATGTCACGTGTCACATGTGGTGGGGACAAGGGAGTGAAGCTGATGCAGACAGTGGGGGTGTACAAGTTAGGTATGAGACCAGACCCATCATATGCGCCATCATGACATATGAGATCACTGGCAATCTGGGCCTGTCCTTAGAGGTCACACATGTAACCACACTGTGCATTGTAGTTTTGATTTGTGTGGGTGGTTACTTTTGTCATTTATTGTGTCTACTCAACATCACAACAACACTACTTGCTTCTTTTAGCTGAGGAGGTAGTGCCTCAATGTTAGGGGGGGCATCGACATCCCAACTATCATTCAGCACTTTTCACCTGTTATTGTACAGCCTGCTAATGGCAGTTGTCCACCAGTCAGATTTGCTGAGCCATGATGAGCCTCTGTCCCTCCTGTCATGTACAGCTGAGTTTATGCCATTCTAATTCTGCTTACATAATGTATTTGTGTAGAGCTCTGCATGCTTTCCTGTCCCATCTGAAGTGGGAGATGCAGTCATGCTATGTCAACCATCCCACAGGAGGTAATAAATGGCTGTCTTGACATATATGTCAGTACTGTATACAAGCGGGGGTATGTGCCGGTAGTTCTAAGCAGACTGATATGTAGTCAGACCTCACCAGGGAAGACCTCACATTAGGGGGCTGTACTGGTCACTCAAACTGGTAAACACATGATGCACTATATTAATTCCCATTGTAGGGATGTCACAGCACTGGTGCATGGCATTGTAGATACGGACCTGGACCATACGTTGGGCAAGTGAGCTGCAGCTTGACTAAGCAACAGTGTACATATTATACTTCCCTAAGATGTTTGTCTGTGCTCTGTACAGATAGTTTGTGTGAATCCCTTCCTGCGACATGCTGGAAGTAACTGCAACACTTACTTTCACAGAGGACAACTAGCATGTAGTGCCAAGCAGTGTCATGAGATCTCTGAATCATGTCACCTGAAATGCCATGATAGGAGTTAGTATGGATATGAGCACTGACACTGTCATACACCGACTGACACTGGACCAAACACTGTTACTTTTGCTCAAGGCCAGATCATCCCTACCAACTATAACCAGAGGAGCCCATTGACTGTTACACTATGCAATGAATGTTAGACATATGTCTCACACCACCAACCATGGCCTGACAAGGTGTATGACAATATTAGACCAGCAGGCCTTGCTGGAAACTGTGTATGGCATGTACAGAGTGTTATTTCAGCTGGTGGATAGGCAAGTGTCTGACAGTTATACTCTGGAAAGATAGCAGTGGGTGACCTGCTCTGCAATGACACTAGTCACCAGTGGAGTTCACCAGCCTCCATTATTGGCATACCCCATATACCTATTCCCTCTCTGTAGTCATAGCCACTGTCATTGACCTCTGATTGAGTACATTAGCAGGTCATTGCATATTGGGAGCTTTCACAGACTCCCACAAAGAACCAACAGTTATCCAGGATGGTCTAAGACACAGTCAGTTGTACTTTGAGCCACTGATGAAGTCTAACTGCCAACAAGTGTGCAATACTATCCTGTGGGAAATCATCCACCCCTGCACAATATTGTTGTGTCTGCACACTGTGCACAGTTGAGCCATTACACATGGAGTTATGGAAACAAGGAGTAATGTAGCCTTTGATTTTCGCTGGTTGGTACGATGTGGGAATGTATTCACTGTTGTAGACCCTACACCAACAGGTTTGAGATGTAAATCCCAGGCTGTCACTGCTATACTGAATGTGGCAGTCATCACAGATATCATTGTGTGCAATGGCACCCTTACTATGTCACTACACGGGCATATCGTACAACTGCAACAGCTACAAACTTTCCATGGTAACCAATGCACAGTATAGATAACATGTCCTGTGGAGTCCGTGTCATGACTGTGCATGTGTAGTTTGTCCCATAAATACTTTTGAGCAGATGTGTCAGATCCCACTCCATGCTCTTGCTTATCCAGGACAAGGGTAATGCGTGTCTCACCTGTTCTACACACCTACAACATTCTGTGGTATATATAGTACATGCTAGAGAGACAAGTATGTAACACAGACAGTACTCCATACATGAAACAGGCCCCCTATGCATGTGAAGCACAAATCTGCTATGACACAGTATGTGAAGGTTACAAAATGAGATGCAGAACATGACATTCATAATGGGTGTCAGGCAACTGTCTGTACTGGACACATGATGTTTGTAGATGGGTCATCTCTGTCTCCATGGCTTGTAGATGCATGAGTTCACAAAACCCTGGTGACACTTACCAAGGGTACCTGACCTGTTCACATATTAGGGATGTATGAGTACGCTGAATGCCATCATTATCGCTGTTAGCCTATTATACACATAGGAACCTATGTAGCCATGCATTTATAGTGCTGTAACTTGCTGAAGATATATTTCTGCTGTTTTAACATGCCATGCTGTGCTGTTTTATTGCCACTGTGTAGCTATAGGTTACCCCAACAGACTCTTGAAACAGAAACATAAACAGGTCCTTGAAACACCTGTCATCATGTAACTATACAACCATTACAGCATCATACAAGATAAGGTACACAAATGTATGTGGCGTACTCACAACAAATGCCAGTATAAAGTATCTGTCATTAACCACTACAAATGGCAGTGGGATAGTAAAACAACACTGCATTACACAACTACATGTTAACTAATATAGTCACCCTGTACATCAGACACATACCTTAATTTCTCTTGCATTGATGCCGAGGATGACAGAGATGTGGCACAGGTATCATCACTTGCACAGGGTGTTGTGTGGGGATGTAGGAGGCCTAGGCTGACCCAAATGGTTGACAGCATGTATGTGAGTCAGGAAGGGAAGCAGGTAAGATGGACCATGGAATGGTGCCATGCGTGTCTGTAGGTGATCTGCTCACTGCTAGCCCTACCTGTGTGGATGTTGAACAACTTTGGACCATACATGGTAGAGTTGACAGTTCACTGTCTCCAGCCCTGAACACGGGAACTGGCTCTGCCAGGAGTTGCTCTGGCACATTCATGCCAAAGGTCAGAAACGGTGATAGTACCTGAGGGTGACTGCTGTCTGCTAGGTCCTTGTCCCCTATAGGAATGCCCAGGACCACAAGCCCATGGCCTGCCACATTATGGTGTGGATAGCACACTCCCATCTGTAGTGCTGCATGTAATGCCACTACTAGAGGGTGATTTGGCATGGCCATGTAGACTCTCAGCAAATGGAGTTGGTGACCAACATCCCATGAATCTTACACTCAACTCCAACCACATGTTCCAGCACAGACAATGGGCGGTCCAAGACAGACACTGTCTCAGCTCATTTTCTATCCGCTGCATCAGTCAACCAATCCAGGGTGTCCCCAAAGCGGTCACGGATGTCAGACTATGCTGCATCCATATTCCTAAGCTTACATCTGGTGTTCTGTTCAAAAGTGCCTCCATGATGGCCCAAAACATGCACCGAGTGACCCATGATGTGACACCTGCAACAGGTGGTGGATGAACAGCAGGCCACCTACAAGCACCACTGTCAATCCACCTGTATAGGACCTTGCCAGCTCTCTGGCTATGACCAGTGTCTACACTCACTGCAGCCATAGTTCCCACACTTTCCTGTTCAATGTCCCCAACCGCTGACTGTCCAATAGGGACTGGGTATGTGCAGGCATACTGACTGTGTATGGTTATAATGGAGGTAGAAGAGGGATGTCTACTCTGGGACAGACTCAGCCCACAACACCCCCACCTATGTCTCACTCTGGCCACCATCATCAATACAGTCTGAAGAGATACTGACATCAGGTTGTGTAGGGAGAAGAGACCACCCACCCCCCAGTCACTTGTGATAAGAAAGAAAAAAGTGGTACATGAATACCTGGACTATCATGTATAAAAAATCCACCAATAGTCATAATAACAAAGACCCACAACTGGATTAGCAGTCAATTTTTTTCCTCTCTGCTTTTGTCCAAATAGACTTCCTCAGAACAAAATACACATTCACCTCAAGACATTTATAATAATCACTTCAAGTAAATCAAGTAAAACATGACCTGTAAAATTTACCTTTTAATTAAGCAATGTGACAGTATACTTGATAAAACAACACATAAAAATCCAGTACACCTATCTTAACAAATATATTGAATTACACGTTTCACTGCCTAATTTAATGCCCGTTCAACCTTTTGCTTTTAAAAAGGAATTTTAGAGTAAATGCCTCATTTAAACCAGGAGGCTTATCTTTTCTTAACTGTCACTGCCAAAGTGTTTCTATTTGTTCAACTACACTCCTGTGATTAGCCCCTCTAAGATCCTTATGTACGTGTTCCAGAATGGAAAATAAAAACATTCTACCTTGTTTACACATGACATTATGTTTAAATAGGGAATTATTCTGACCCTTAACTTTAATAGAATATAAATGTTCCTTAGCAAAACAGTGTCATACTTATCAAGAGCAGGACCATGACTTTGGCCAATACCTGACGGACATGTGGAAAGTTGAAGGCGAGTTAATGTCAGTAATAAGGCATGTTGAAGCACAACAAGGTAATATATCCATATATCTCACATTTACAGTACCTACTGTGTTACTTGTTGTATTGGTCACATTCTAAGGATGAGAGTACAACTGAGGTAAAACCCTCCCCCACCCAAAGAACTAAGATCTGACACCCATGTACAGGTATGTATAACCTGACAAAATGACTGCTACAGTATTAAAATGCTGATCACAGTAAGTCTACCTGCATGGTCCTCTGCTTTGAAAACTATGGCACCCACCTCCACAATGTACGGTGTGATGAATGCCTGGGAGCTGTCATGTGTGACTAGGTTCACCAGGAATTCCTCAGTGGCTGTGTGTGGTTGTTCTGCTGAAGGCCCTCTACCAGTGATGGCATGAACCCTGGCTACATCTTTTGCCCTTTGTTGTGCAGCATTGATAATGTCTGTTGCACAGTGCTGAACCTGCTCATATGTCCTGCCCTGTTGGCCCATGCTATTCACATCAAGGGCAAGGTCTTTCCACAATGAAGCCTACTGTTTCCTGTTTTGCCTCCCCCTTGACAGTGGGATGTGATGATGTTGCCTTAGTCCTTGCAGTATAATTTCATTTTCTGCATTAGAGAAGGGTGCATAACATCTAGGATGCATGGTTCCTGAAAAATAACAAAAGTAGAACACATTACAGGATCACATATGTGGAAGTACACATTGTAGAGATACAGCAAGAACAAAATGGCTGGCACTTCCACTGCTTGCTCACAGATGTCATACTCCGCAGTGTTCCAAGACACTAAGTGTGTGGCTACAACTGAGATAGTAGCAATATTCAGATAATCCCATGTGTACCATGACAGATACTGCTGTATGATCATACACCCAGGACTCGGGTCTGCTGTGGTGTGTTCACTACAGACAACCCCCTGATAATAGAGCATAGAAACAAAGCCAAACAATTAGCAATGTGCTATTAAAGGGACAGTCCAACGAGACCAATGTGCCACAATGACAACAGATAATGCATCCTTGATGTATAGTACATCCTGTATAGGTGTAAGACAGCAGGAGATCAATGACAATGTGATTATCACAGGTCTATGACAGGCTTAATGCTGTATTCCTTATTCCACATACGTCTATTGGCCCATTGGCATACTATTGTACACAAAATCAGTTACATACTTGATAGAGTACAGTACTCCTCTGTTGATATGTGGTGATAGTAAAGTTTTCACAAAGGCGTGCTCTGTGTGAGGAAAGTCTCATACAGACTGGTTCTCCATAGCCAGCTGCTTGCTTTTTAAACATACTTCTCATCAGCAAGCAATTGCCTCTATTCCAATCTGTGGGTCTGAAATGTTAATTCCAGCTAACACAGATGATTTGCACTTTTATCAGCCAATGACATCCAACCACTGTACAATATACAAGGCCTTCATGTAGATTAGGGCCTCTTTCTGGTATGTTATGCTGGACATTACTGGAGTGAGGAGACTACATCGTCACAGAGGTTAGGTCTGTAGCAGGAACCTTATCATAGTGATGTGTGCGCTACAGGCTGCAGTTGCTGCCACAGGCAATAGACAAAGGCAGAGAGTGTGAACACTTTGGAGGACAACAACCAGTAGGATTAACCGTGGGAGCTGTGTCAGCCTTTTTGTAGTGGCAGAGCCAGAGTGAGGTTACCCATTCCACTCCAAATAAGGCATGTGTTTAAGCTAAGTATAGTGGGCAACAATATCAGTAACAAAGTACTAGGCAACATGTTTGGTGTGTTCTTGGGTAAGTTGGGGTTTAAATATAAGAATATGTCCAGCATTTGAGCAACTGCCAGGCCATGTGTTATGGTCTGGTAGTAATTTGCAGCATGTATGAGTTTTTTTTACAAGCAAGGACTTCCAATGTGTATGTTAATTATCCTGCTACATTAAGTTTTTCTTTACGTTATTAAAATATCTCTGCACTAGAATTATTTTATTGTATTCAAAACTTCATTGCTACGAAAAAAATTAAGTTTTTTCTTTCTATTGATTTTTTTCTATTGTATTCTTTTTTATCATGTATTGCAGCTTTTCTCCTCGAGTCTCCACTGAAAAGTGGCTCCTGGCCCAGGTGGACTAACCCAGTTAACAACTGAATAAAATAAATAAAAAATAAATAAATAAACTGTGCAGCTGTGATAATTTGCACAGTGACTTTCGAAGGAATGTGTGGTGCACTCTGATATCAGTGGGCCTCATTTGCAGTACCTGCATTGACATTCTGTGTGAATGCATATTAATGCATGACATGACACTTTATGCACATATAGTTTTGCTATAGGGATAGGTGAAGTGTGTTCCTACCTGCAAGCCTGTGACTTCCATCAGTGAAAAGCAGACATGTTATTTGAAATGCATTGTGTGGATAAAGAGTGCATGACTCAGTCATTAATTGCTGCCTTCACAATACTGTAAAGTCACTTCTACTCACCACTAGATTTGCACCCAGGACTGTGAGTAGAAAACTGTACTGTTTGCAAGGTGATTAACAGGTTGTGTTACTGAGTCACAGCTGCAGAAGGTGTATTTGCAAGATATATGCATGTACATACAGGCTATGACATTTTCATCATCCATCAGTGTGTGCATGGCTTTACATGGATGTGTCTGTGCACCAGGGTCCCAGATAAACATGTATTTTGCCATTAATGCCTTAGCAGGTGTCTTTTTACATGTTGCTGCTGAAGGGTACATTTACCTGCTATCACAGGGCTCACTTACATCTATTATTATGTCTTTGGCTTTCTAGTGTTGTACTATTGCACTAGAGTCCAAGGTACACTCCCATTTTTAATCTTTTTTATTTAATTACATTTTAATTAAGTTTGCATGACATGGCATGGCCAGCAGGTCTGCTGAAGCAAGCTTAATGACTGTAACTGGCAATGACTATGTTTTCTTTAAACCACCTGCTTTAAGTAAGAGTTGTGTGGCATGGCAGGTTAATGCAGTGGTCTGCAGGTGTGATGGTCTTGGGTTCAAAATATGGGACAGCTGTCTATTTTGTAAGTGTGTATTACAAATTTAAAAACACATATAGTCAGTATAACTCTATTTAGCTGTGCTGAGCAAAGCTGCACGACACAGAGTGCAACGCAGCAACATGCTAAAAAATAAAGAAAAGAAAAATGAGGAGATAGGAAAGTGGTGAAATGGGGTGCAAGGAGGGGAAAACATAGTGAAAGGCAGGTAGGGATGTGCAGGAAGGGTACAGGAAAGAACCATAGCTATCCATTTCCAGTACAGCAACAACTGTGAACTTTGTCAGAATTTGTACATGACTTTGAACTCTCAACCCGAGAGAGAGGGGTAAGGACAAAATTACTGCATTGTAAAGCCAGTTGGACCAAATTATGTGTGCCCTGTTGACACCTGTGCAAAATGGAGAGTTAGGTATGGGACAATATATTTATATATATATATTTTTTGGGACAGGTGCCCATTTTTTTTTTTAAGGAGAGAGTGGAATGTAGGGGAAGGGACATAGATATGTGTGGAGGAGTTAAGTTTGGTAGTTGAGGATGCATTTGCAGACAGACAAGACAGTAGACAGGGGTGGTGTGTGACACATGAAGTGGGTGAACACTTTGGATGGGGAGTGTGTTGTGGAATCCAAGTCCTATGTGCCTCCAGATGACAGCAGCATGACTCACATCACCACCCATGGGACTGTCGGCACTGCTCCCTTACAGCCCAAGGGTGGCAGTACTGGAGACTGGGCATTGTGATGAGGCTGCCCCACCAAATCAGCCAGCATGATCTCAATCTGCTGCAGGTGATGATCAAACCCACAGTAGACTATCCTGCGCACCAAGACCAGAAGCTTATCGCAGGTGACAACACCGCCTCCACCACCACTTCCAGAGGGTGGGGGGCCCATCCCATGGGATGATACTACCCAATACTGCAGGTAGTTCAGGGGAAGCAGAGGGGGCTCCAGTGGCCTGGGTCTCAGACGTGCTGGGACCCATTGCCATGGCTGGTTGAGGCAAGGTAGATGGATCAGCCAGAACCGGCCTACCTTGATGTGCTGTGGTGAATGAGGTATAGCAATAAGTTGAGGTTAGTAATAACCAAACTATTGTTAGTAGCAACAGAATGGAACATCATTTTAATTCATCTAAATACATATTAATGTATGGTATGTGTAACACAACAGTAAATAACAATCAGTATGGTAATAGGATGCCAGTAAAAAGTAAACCATAAGGCAACAAAATAGCTAGTTTAACAAAGTATGTTAATAGTGAATCATAATAACACATAACAATATTCCATCACATTTTGCAAAAATATAATTAGTTTAACAGCATATGTTAATATTAAATCATAGTAATAAATAACAATCATAAATAAATGAAGATAAGGGCTGGGGGAGAGAGTGAGAGCAATCCATTACTGACAATACAGACTATATCCCTGAAAACACTGTGCCAGTGTCAGTTATGCGTACAGTGACTAAAATTCTCCTATAGCTGATGTAGCATGTACATACTTTTCAAGCTGTTAGTATAGGTCAATATGGGCCAAGCAATAACAAATGCAGGTACACAACTACACAGAACTCTTTCACATAATGTGGACTTCTATAACTACCAAAGTATTCTGTAAGCAGATTTGGTAATGCATTGCAATCCAGGTAATCACATTTGTGGTAATCCTGTGACAGACAGATTAGGCAGTTTTAATTACACTACATGAAATAGTGACACTTGATAGACATGTTTGTGTACAGTACATAAACTAGACATTTGTCATGCCTTAGTTGGCATGCAGGGGAATAGAACCCAGTAGCTGTGACTGCAGGGAACATGTGCAAAAAATGTTACTTTATTGATATTGCTGCTAACTGTCTGAGAAATGTTAGCACAATCATATCTGCTCATAACATGGGCTACCTCAACCATATACCATATACCATTTTTTTTCCTGGAGTGGGAAAAAAGAAAGCATTATGTGACTGAATTAATTTTGTATTCTATAACTATTACAGTGCTGTAGTTGACTGCCATGTTAGTATAACACACTCTTGGTATAAAGCTGTACTGCATTTATTGAAACAAATCGATTTATTAATAAGCTATGCTGCTTAACACTTTATTGCTATCGTTGATAAATGTCTGTGAAGTCCACACAATATCTGCCCATAGATTGGGCTACCTCAGCCATATACCATTGTTACTTGAAGTATGACAAACAGAGAGCATTATGTGACTGATACTGACCTAAAGTCAGCCTTGAATGTTACTATGAGTTGAACAATACAGTTTGCAGACCATTACTTTTGCATTCTACAGCTATTGCAGTGTTACACTTGACTGCAGCAACCGTACCATAGACAAGTAATGCATACAGCTTTACTGCAATGGTAATGACAACACAATCCTGCTGTACACCATTTTGCTTACTGTTATTTGTATTGTTTAAGGTTATTGCAATACAGTTGTTATTGTTCATTTATTGCACTACAGCTCTACTTGTCTATTTATTGCACTACAGTTTTTATGGTGTATACTTTATTGCACTAAATATTTTACTGTTTCTTGCTGTTTAGACTACAGTTAGCATAATAAATCCGTACATACCATACTCACAGCATAACCTGGCCAGGTGCCCATCATGGGATTCGACATTGTGAGCTCTCTCAGCTGCAGCTGTTGGGTGAGAAGCATGCCATTATGCATACAAGTTTTGCAGACATTCAGCTTGCATATTGATACAACAGAGGAAAACATACTTACATATTTGTGGGGCATTCCCAACTCTACCTTATTGGATCCAGGTGTCCAGGGTTCTCCCTATTCTCCTCTTCAGGTCATCATAATGATGATGACAACGATCACCTGTGTGGGAGATACCAGTAACACTGGTGAGTTCCCTGCCAAACAGGTTGCAGGCCTCCAACTTACACTGCGAGCCTTAGAAACCACCCTACAGCAGCCTGGGTTCATGATTTTTTTTTTTACCAGAAGTCCAACAAAGTCCCTGGACTCCTGAACATCTCATCTCTGCATCCAAAGGTGCACAGCCTCACCAGCACTGCCTGCCATATCACCAGTTGCTCAGACTCCAAAGACTGTTGCAGAATTCCTACCTATTGTGCCTGATTTAGGCTGTTTTCCTGCCCTTACACATCACTGAGCAACATTCAAAAAAGTGCTGCATTGCTTAACATCATGCAAACCAGCTAAGTGCAGCTAAGCAGTGCGAGAACTCACATAACCAGGGGTTTAGTTCAGCTTAGTACCATGCAAAGAAAAGTAGTCATTAGCATACTTAAGCAGTGCTCAGCCCAGCACAGCAGCGCCATATTTCACAAATTTGTTTTTAAAATTAAACATATATAATAAATTAAATTATAGGTATTTTATCACTGTTATGGACTCAAACCCAGGACTTACTAAACATTAAGTTGTAACTTTACGCATTTAGCTACTTGGATATTATGAAAGCTAGTGTACCTTAACAATTACTACTGGGCTACCTGTTAGCATTGCTAAGCACCATGGCACGCCACACAAACATGCTTAAATAATTAATTACATCCAGTTTCTATTTTTAGATGTCCAGCATCTGTTGGCTATGCATGTATGAGTGCCACATGGCTCTGCGGCTCAACATAAATTAGAAAAAAATAAACCAGAAATCATACAACAATATTTCAAATAACAAAAATACGTAATTATGATAATTAATGACATCCAGTTTCTATTTTTAGAAATCTGTCAGGTTTCAGCTGTCCATATGTGAGCAGAGCTTGGCATTGCTGCTCTCCATGCTGTGCCACGAGAACATGTAAAAAATGGAAAAAAAAAGTATTAAAATACAATATTACATATTTGACCCAATGCAGAACATTTCAACAGTAGCAGGGAGCAGTATAGGCCATCCACAACCTCAGGTAGCCTCTAAGCTTCTCCCTACACTGATTCAATAACCCTGTCCCTATGCTCTTCCTTGGCAGCTTGCCATCATTAATATGCATGGTACGCTGCCAAGGGAGAACCATGGCCATGTACATGGATACAGTCCATATAGGCTCTACATGGTGCTTACACAGAGTTTATTAAATCCTGGGTAATGTCTATCACTCTGAATTTAAAAGAGTGCTCAAAGCCATAATCAGACACATGCTTAGCCACAGCATTACTACTATTATTTGTTCGTATCTCAGATTGATGCTTAATAATTCATTCTTTCAGCTTCCTAGTTGACTTCCCTACATTGAAAGCTGAACATTTTGTGCATGTAACTAAATATAAAATATTTGCTGTATTACAAGTGGCAGGACATTTTAAAATATATTTCCTATCTATAACCAGGTGTTTAAACTCATTTTCAGTTAATATATTGTTACAAGAAGAACTATTGTAACATGGAACTCACCCAGGTATCTTACTTGCTACCATTTTATTACAGTACTTCATATTTTTATAGCATAACCTCTTCTTTAAATTATTGTAATTTTTGCATTCAAAACTAAGTTTAGTTCCAACATATTTCATATTTTGGGCATAGCTTCCAATATCCCGAATTGCTTAAATATGATCTTTTTCACATCATTTGTCTTCCTATTATAAGTTGTAACCGAATGTATATTATTAGATCTATCCCTCTGTACCATATTTTCTTCTTGACCAATGGCATGGGTGAAAAAAGGATTACCTATGCATTTTCTCTCATTCATTACCTCTTGTACACACTAATATAAAGAGTCACTATCAAAACCCTTACCTCTAAATTCTTGTACCATAACATCCATTTGTTCAATACATTTAAAGTCATCAATATTAAGCCTATTAACATAACAACTGACTCTTAATGATACCTTTGAATGTATGTGCAGCATGCATATTATTCTTATGTAAATATCTATTTCACTGAACGTCCTTTCTAAAGATGCTATGACGAATATCGTTTTCATGCTTCTCCAACTTCATATCTAAAAAAACAGATTTCACCATTAGAAAATTTAAGTTTAAATTTTAAGAAATCAGTAGTGGCATCAAGAAAGTCAACAAAATTAGACAGTTCATATCGGTTCCCTTCACATACATGGAAGAGATTGTCCATGCAATGCTTAAAAAAGGACATTTTAGAAGCAAATATTGGTGGACAGTTATATAAGTATTGATCTTCCCATTGGCTTAGGGTAATATTGCCATATGTGTTGGCGATAAATATACCCATCACCACACCTGATGATTGATGATAGATTAGACTATTAAAAATAAAAACATTACTGGTTAGGATGATCTCAAGTAATTTGCATAAAGTCTCAATCTTCCTTCCAGTTAATGCACTATTAACACACAAAAAGTCACACCCCACATTAATACCATAGTCACTCAGGATTACCGTAAATAAAGAAGTAATATCTAGGATCATGAACAAAATCACATTAGAGTGTTCAAAGGCATATCACTCATAGCATTTAGTCAGTAAGTCTCCACTATCATGTATATAGCTTTCCACATTACCAAGAAAATTACCTAAAATAGATTAAAGATAAATAGAAATTGCTTCAGTCACCCAGCCTCTTCCAGACCCCATGGATCTCATGGGTGGCTGATTCATGCTCTTATGAATTTTCGGAAGTCCATAGAGCACTGGAGTGACTGAGCATGGAACATTAAAATAATTGAACGACTCAAGAGAAATGTCACCAGTTAATTGCAAGTCATAAACAAATGTTAATTTTATATATAATATTACTTACATCAACATTGCTAATTTTCTTAAACGTATTCACATCATTTAGGAAATCATCCATAAAAAGCATATCATCTATTTTATTCTTTATCTCCAATGCACCACCCTTATCAAACTGCTTTATAATAATTTCATAATTTTCCTGGAGCTTCACTAGAGCATTATGCTCTTACGGTGTTAAGTTATATTTTCTATTCTTATCATGTTGAGCTTATAACTGGCAGAGCTGTTGCTCAAACACATTTTAAAACACAGGATGACTGAACAGCTAACAGCAATAAATGCACTGGATCATGAACCAGGGATTAATGATACAAACAGTGTCAAGCCTGTTTTAAAATATAAACAAATGTGTTTGAGATCATAAAATGATGAATAATATATTTTTATATGTATGGTTTTGATAAAAATTTTTAGGTATTATGCTTTTAACTTATAAAGTGTTTAATTGATGTTTCATTTTGACTGGGCTGTGTCTTAAGCGTTTTTTTGAAATTGTTATTTAATTGATTGTTTTTACATTGTATCTTCATAACGAGGAAGGGTTCTTACCTGAAAGCTTTGTGAATATTGTGAATATTAAATACTTGTGGTGTTTTGAGAGTCTGGTATATTTTTTGGGAGCTGTATTTATTCTACTGGAGACACTGTTCACCATGGTGTTGCATCCAATTTTTTGTTGGTTACTGTAATCAAGTATAAGGTGCGAGATTGTTGCAATAATGATCTGAACATGTGTCAGCAGAGACCCGTGTTACTTATATGTGTTCTTTATTAAGTAGTAGACCTTAGGCATCAAAGATTCACACAGTTATACCCCTGAAAAGTAGTGATGGTCACTGCATGGCCCAGTTTAGCACCATGTATTTATAATGGAAATTCATTAAAGAAAGAGAGGTTAGAAAGTAATGATAGGCATTGCAGTTTCTGACTTTACCATCACAACTCACATCAGTCACATAAAGTTGGGAAATTTTGTTGCTATCATTTGTGCAACTTTTCAAAGCCAATATAAGTCAAAGGTAAAATGATCAGGTCAACACTACAAATGCAAAAATACTAAGCACTTTAAGTCAGCTATCCACCCTGAGCATCATGCACAAAGCTTATGTATCCCTGAAACCAAAAAAAAAAAATAGAAAACAGGGATATGGTCCAGTTATCATTACTTGCACAGGGTGTTGTGTGGGAGAGCAGGAGGCCTAGGCTGACACAAAAGGTTGATGAGTGTATGTGAGTAAGAAAGAGAAGCCAGAAGATATCTGGATAAACTAATAAATAGACAGTGAGACAAAATGAGTTTGAAGCTACACGGCTGGGCCATGTAACTGTTGTGTGTATGTCTGTAGGGGTCCTCCAGGTGAAACTGTAGTGTAAGACTCTGCATGGACACAGGAATCTCTGTATTAGCTCTAGGTCTTGGTATGTCAGATAGGTGTGTATATGTGGTAGAGGTGGCAATTCATCGTTGTCATACCTGACCACAAGAACTGGCTCTGCCATGACTTGCACTGGCACATCCATACCCATGGTCAGATGTGCTGTGACTTCCTGAACATAACTGATATCTGCTGGATGAGGTCCCTTCACAGGGACACCCATGACAATGACCCCATGGCTGGCTGAGGACAGCACACTCACTGATGGTGCTGGTGAAGTACTGCTACTATGGGAGCATGATAAGGCAAGGCCACATTGGCTGACAGCAGATGATGTGACTGACCTATGCTCTCAAGGATGCCATTCTCCTCCCAACAGATGGTTCCATCACAGATACCACACATTCCATGACAGACACAAAACATTCTGTGTCATTCACCTGATCCGCGGAACTGACAACATGGTGGAGACAATCACACATGTCAGCCTGAGCCACATCTACAACCCTGAGTATTTGTCTGGAGCATCAATGGGAACGTACTTTTGCTTCCATGATGGCCATAAACATACGTTGAGTGGCACGGGAACAGCCACCTCCACCAGGTGGAGGAGGGACAGCAGCCACCCTCCCACCATCCCTATCAACCCTCCTGTGTGGCACTTCACCCACACTTTGGCTATGGCCAGACTCAGCAGGCATTAAAGCCACAGTATCCACACCTACATGATCAATTGCCTCACCATCCACCTGTCCAATATCTGTGATGTCACTAGAATGTGTAGGCATAGGCCTACTGGCTGCATTCAATGAAAATGCAGGGAATGGCTGTATGTCGACTTCAGTGTCAAGTTCAACCTCTGCACCCTCTCACTGTGCATCACTTTGGCCACCGTCTTCATCAGAGTCTGCTGATACACCGACATAGGTGGCAGATGGCCCACATTTTCACTGTCTTGATCATCTGTGATAAAAAGCAAGAAATACAGGACAGACTAATTACCTGCACTACTGTAGTCCAGCATATGCTAACTAACTAACAGTGGCACCACTATTATGGACAGTACAGAAATACACATAACACAAACTAAAATATTTCTTTCAATTGCTCATCAGTACTGTCATAAAAAAAGATTTGGCTTGCCATGTGCAGATGTCAGGCTCCTCTGCAAGCCAGCTGAGCCTGGAAAAATTTAAGCAACAGGTAAGGGCAACATCATCAGAATTAAAAGTAACACAGGTGCTAATAGTTTTATCCCTCTGTGTGTCCATTAACTATACTGTCAACAAGTATGTATCTTTCAACTCAAACCTAAGCTAACAACTGTACCAAATTTTAATTCCCCACCCCCATAAAAAATACATGTGACACAGAAGTAACATATTGATTTCAATTGTTTTAATATACAACAGTATTCAATAGTTGAGATACTAAAGCCTACCTAGAAGCTCCTCCTGGGCTGTGTTTGCTGTCTCTGACACTGTTGCTCCCACATTCAGGACATGCTACACTGCACTCTCTGGTGAGCTGTCTGGATCCCTGATATTGGCCAGGAAATCTACATTGGGTGTTAGTGGTGGTTCCCTAGCAGGATCTCACCTGGAACACATCTGGTCATGGCCCACTGCAGCTTCTATCCTCCGTGCAGATGTGACCATGTCAGTGGCCTTGTGGCATACCTGCTCGTATGTCCTACCATGACCACCAATGGCATTCAGATTAGCAACTATCTGTTTCTGAATTTGAATTCTACATGCCATATCTCTATGTCCCCTTTCCAGCAGAAAAGCACCATGTTGTCTAAAGGCATCCATGGTGACCTGGTTTTCAGCATCAGTGAAAGGGGGTCTCCAAACTTTGACACACCTGGATAGCATAATCCTAGGTGTACTACAAGACAACAGAAGGATAATGCACATAAGTATCACATAAGTACTGAATAATTGTTTCCAGATAAAACAGAAAAGGTAGCCAGTCAACATTACCCCCTGTAGAAACATGCATCATTCTACAGATATGAAATATGAACATCAGGCAGGATGCATAACAGTAACTCACCTTTGCTCTCCACCCACAAAAGAATAGTCTATCCTTGTTTGTGCCTTAACAGTAACTCACCTTTGCCCCCCAAAGAACAGAAAAATGACACATTTTGCTAACAAACTATTTTCGAAATGCTAAAATGTCTATCAAAGGAACTGTCCCTGAAAACATTTGTACATATTTATCACACTGCTTTCCATTTTCATGTATTGGCAATCATGTATACCTCTGAATGGTTTGACAAAGATGCCCATGCCATCAATATATTTCTAAGTAATGAATACAGATACAATTGTAAAATCCTTTGCTTCAGCATGTTTTTAAATAAATTCTAGCATACACAATATGTAGCTGACCAAATGGAAGCATAACTTCTGAAGTTCAGTACTCCTCTGTACGGATATATCATGAAGAAACCACATTATTTGCAGTCTTTCCAACATAAACAAATCTATTCATCATCAATTTGCCTAGCTACATTGTTGTCTTTTCATATGGTGTAGATTCAGGGTGTGGTGAACATGCAAATGAGGTGTGAACCCATTAGAATTCGTGAATCCCAAAAAATTGGACACATGTAGGGATGTAAATATAGTGCAGGCACTCCCTCAGTGTTTGGTTTTAAAGGATTGCAACTGTGACTGATTAGTGTTCAGGAAAGGAAAACACAAGAGCACTGCAGACTACCTTACTTCCAGTGGGTGTGTCAGGTTAGATCTACAAATTGTTAGATGTCGGGTTGGAAGTGTTTGCAAGCAACACACAAGTCACAGGTTGTGTTCCTTAACATCCTACCTGCCCTTCATTTGTTGGCAACTGCATATGATGTTATTTCCACTTAATCTCTCATGCATTTCAAGGCCAATGATATAGTATGGCTTACACACCTCATGTCTCAGATTACTTCTCAGATAAATGAAAAATGGCAAACAAACCTAGAAATGTAAGACAGAGCTGTATATTTGCAAGCAAGAATCATGACAGCTTATGTAATCACTAGGTGTACTATATCCAAAACTAATACATGAACAAATAATGCTTGTATGTTTGATATCATGGAGATGCTGTTGCAGTTGGTCGAGTGCATATTGAGGGAAATTCTTTGCTGCAAAGCTGTTTGTGCGGCAAAGAGGAATAAGGAACCCATCCTTTGCTCTGACGATGCATTGGAATGAGAGTTCAAATCTAGACCTATGTAGTAATGCCTTATGTGTACTAACATTTTCAAGTGTGTATGTCATAGGCTGCTTTTCCTCATTTCAACTACCTCACCCATTTCTTTTTTTTTTCTTTTTTATAATAGCAAGTGTTTGCACAATGTGCCACTTAGCACAAGCATAAGCGAGTGAGAAAAATGAATGTCAGGTTTAGCTGGGTTTGCGTGAAGTGCAGGAGAGCACAAACTGGACAACTGGCCCATACAGGAAGCAGACAGGACCCAGACAGCGAAAAACAGAAACCAGATGCATTCAATTGATACTATTAGGCATCACACAAACCTGTTAAATGACAATGCACTGCAGGTAACAGTGAAGCCTTAAGAATGTTTTGTAAAATAGGGAATTTCATGTAGCTAATCCTGTGATAGCAGGTGTAAGTGTAGGGCTGGGGTACAGATGGTCCTAGGTTCTATTAAAGGGTGTACAACCTTTGTTTTACTGTTGTGACATTGCACTTTATAGCAATGAACTGCAAAATTGACAAGGTTTTTTTCTGAACCTTCTTGTGACAACAGGAGTAAGTGTAGGATTGCCATAGACATGGTCCTGTGTTCAAATACAGCATATTCCATACACTGTTACTGTTGTTTCACTTCCCATTTTAGTAACTCTCGCTTATAACACTTGACATAGTAGAGCTATGAATTATATGTATGAGGGTTGATACACTAGTATTGTGTCAGTTATTTCTGTATAGATCGTTGCATGATCACATTTATTATCAGATGAATGACTGCGGGTATACTGTGTACAATATTCCTGCAAATATATTCCTGCTATCTGGACTGGTATGGCCTTCACATTTATCTAGCCCACAGACACACCTGTCTGTACATCCAATAACCTTGAAATTGCAACTGCAGTTATAAAATGTCTCACTGCTTGGCACTGTTGCGCTCCTCTTACCATTGTGTAAATGCGCTGATTGAGGAAAGCACACTGCTGAGCACCATGTTTGTGTGATGATAAGTGGAGCACAACATTTTAAAACAGTGTGCACACCTCCAATAAATATGATAACTAGAACTGGCAGGAAACCATCACTCTATATTGCTCTTGCTCTGTGGTAGATATGGCAGGCCTCTGTGGAGAAGGTGTCAGGTTTAGGGCATAAAGATGGGGTGTCCAGGAGTCCAAGATTTTTACTGGATTTCTGGTTACAAAACACAGTGCCAGGCTTCTGCAGGGGGACTATTCTGGCTCCCAGTATAAGTCGCAAGCTTGGGATAGTTTAGCCTGGGCTGTAACCAGTGCCACCGGTGTCCTATGTACTGGTGGTCAATGTAGGCATCATTACAATGACCTACAGAGGAGGAAGAGGGATACTCTCAATGCTTGGATCAAGAAATTTAGAACTGTGGACATCCCACAACTGTGTAAGTATCAGCTACATATAGTACTTGTAAGACTTAAAAGCTGAATATAGGTAAGACTGGTAGCTATAATAGTATTCGGTTCTGTTCTGTTTTTTCCACAGCTGCCATGAACCAGGAGGTCAATGTAAGAACCCATGGGGCTACATTGGAGAGGATGAGGGAAGCATGTGGTATGTATGCAGCAGAAGAGTAGTGTTATTGTTATTGCAGCATTAAAAGTTAAATATAGCTTTTTTGGTATTTTATAGAGTTGTATTAAATTGAGCATGCATATCTCAATTGTAAAAGCAAGTATGCATATATTAGTCTATAGCACAAACCAAGAGTACAATATTAGACTTTAGTCAGAAGTTCTGGGTTCAAATATCACACTTCTCAACTATACAATACTGTTAATTCTTCATTTGTGTGTAACTTAAAGGTTTAAAGTAAAAGCTCTATAACAGTGACACACATGGCCTGCTGTAAACTGTAATTTGAATAATTGGAACATGCATATGTGCAATATATACATGTGTCAAGGAGTATTTGCTGCAATATGTAGTCTAGTATGCATCTGTTAGGAGCAGGTAGTCTTAAAAGTAAAAGGTATCTGTTAGGAGGTGGTATTCTTAAAAGTGAAGGTTAAGATAATAGAGTCAAATAATTGTATTAATGCATTGTATGTCACATATGAAGGTACTGATCTTATCTCATTTTTCCTCTCACCCCAAGTCTTATCTCTCTCTTTTTTTGTCTTGTGTTTATTTTATTTTTTTTTTGTTTTATTGTTTTATGTGTAATTGAAATGTGTTCATGTCATCCATGTGTACCACATCGCTAATTGATCCACAGAAGAGTGGATAGACCTGCTCCACCCTACCACACAGGATCTGCCTGCTACCCTTCCACCGGCTCCAGCACTGTTGCTCAACACATCTGGGAAGCTAGCAGCACCATGTATGTTGTCCCTGCACTACCTACCCCCTCCAGTGGTACCCTCCGGAAGCAGTAGCAGAGGTGGTGATTTTTTCACCGGCAGCGAGATGCCAGGAATAGTGACTCAGGTTGTGCATCGCACTGTTGGTGCATGCCTACACAGGCTAGAGAGGCTGCTCTCCCTCATTTTGCACAGTTGTAGGAAAAGGAGAAGGAGACATCAAGTACTCCAGCCAGTGGCAGAGTGAGGTGACAGTGATGAGAGTCCAGTGGGTGAGAACTCGATTCTCATTGTCACCTAGCTTGATGACCATGGGTTCTGCAAGTCCACCCCCTCACCCCAATCATGGTGTCCCCCAACCTTTTGTGTCCATCATCATCCCTGTATCTTGTCTCATTTGTCTTGCCTGTCTGCAGTTGCTTCCTCACATACCCAACTTATCTGACACAGACATACCTTCGTCCTTTCCCCAACATTCCTCTCTCTCTCAAAAAAGAAAAAAGTGGTCACCTGCCCACAAAAAATAAATAAGTAAATAAGTAAATAAATAAAAATAAAAAATTGTCCCATACATAGCTCTCCATTTTGCATGTGTCTTCTTGACACACTTGATTCGGTCCAATTGTTCATACAACATAACTGTGTTGTGGTTACCCCTATCTCTGGAAGTGACAGTCCAAATTCAGTTAATATTTTGCACATATGTTCACTTTACACTGTTAAAGAAATGGATAGCTATGGTTCTTTCCTACCTCCTTCCTGCACATTCCTGACCTGCTTTCCCTTTGATCTTCCCATTGCTGGATCCCCATTTCTACACTGTCCCACCTACCCCATTTTTTTCTTTAATGCATTCTTGTGAGATGGTGCACATCATGCACAAACATGCAGCAACAGTAATGTGAATGTAGTTAAAAGTATTAGAGTTGTATTCAAACCGAGTTCCATCTGTCCTCCAAAGAAGAATCCATTATTGAATTAACATGTGCTGCCACAGAGTCATTTAAGTAGGAGGTGTATTTCAGGGATTCAATACTAACTGTCAGATATTAGCAATGTGGCTCATGTTTGTGCACTGCTTAGCTATACACAAACATGTATCTCATATGCGTATGCACGTTGATAGCCATCGCAAAAACCTGTTGCTCACCGCACTTTGGAAATGTATATATCATGCTGCATTACAGCTGCTTACTATCCATTCCCTCTGTATGACATGAAATTACATGTCTAAACATTACAAACTGAGGGCTCTATCTAACAATACGTCATATATTTTCAATACATTCATCTGTTGGCAACCACAAAGCACTGCAACCCTAGTGTTTCAGTACTTTTTCCACACATATATCAACCATACTACAAAATGTAATATCAAATGTTGTGTGATATGCAATGCACATCAATCTGGTAACATGCAGAATTCCCATCTGGGAATTAGGCCATACAGTACTAGAGGGATAGCCAACTGGCTCAATGACAGAACGCACACCATCAAAGTTGGGGACTGCACCTTCACTACTAGCCCACTCACCAGTGAAATACCACAAGGATCTGTGATGGGCCCTCAACTGTTTGGAAACTACTTCCCTGAAGTGCAGGCAATAATAGATATCCTATGGTTTATTAAGTTTGCAGAGGTCTGTTAACTGTTCACATTTATATAGAGTCCCCCATGATGGTAACATATTGCAGAAGGGGTTGGCACAGACTAATGATTGGTGCCAAGCTCACATACTGAACCCTAAATCATAAAAAGCCTCATTGTCTGAAGTACTCCTGCTAATTATGATATGCATAGCAACCCCCTAAGTTCAAACACAGCATTGTGAGATTTGGAAACACATGTTGATAGCAATCTACACTTTCATCACTATGTGCACATAGTGGTGACAGACACAATCTGCAGTGCACATGTCATAAATATGGACATCACATCCAAGACCAGGGTTTTTGTACCTCTGCTGTACTCTACCCTTATCAGACCAATAATAGAGTACAGTGTTCCGGTCTGTCTGTACAACACCAGACACCTGCAGCAATTGGAGAAAGCACACGGCTGTGTTTGGGAAACTCCCAAGCCTTCAGACATGACATACATGAAAAGACTGACATATCTGTCACTGTACTCAGCATCATGCAGACAGCCAACAGATGACCTATGGCTGCCCTGCAAAGCAGTTTCCAGACCCTGACCTTCTGGAAATGATGGACATCTGCAATTCAAATGGGACATGATTAATTTGCCCTAGGGTTCTTAACATAGCCTGTGACACAAAGACAACATACTGGGGAGACAGATATATCCCACAACAATTCCTGCTCCTCTGTTAAAGGGTCCCACTGCATGTGAAACAGTGCTCCTAAATGACCCTGTCAAACTGCAACCTTGTCTACTGGTTGGGTGATTGTAAAGTCAGCTCTGGGTTGCCATGTATGCCTATCATATTCAGGGCCAGTTGGTGCTGCTCACATCCTTGCTCTGCTAAAATTGACAATCCAACTATGCTCAATACGGGTACTTGTCTTTTTACAAAGCTAGGTTTCTAAGCACCCTAGTGCTGTTAGGCTAGTAACTTTATATGAACCTATGAAGCTATGTGTCTATGCAGCCCTCTCAACCTGTTGTCCCCCACATGGCCTGCTGATGTCATCTACTATAACTTCATCTGAAATCTTGTATAGATCAGATTTGTGCCATGGTGCTTGCATAACATACTGTGTTTTGTAGTCTGTGTCGTTAGATAGATAGGGGTTCTGTTCTCACTGTAGTTGATTGTGTGTGTGTGTGTGTGTGTGTGTGTGTGTGTGTGTGTGTGTGTGTGTGTGTGTGTGTGTGTGTGTCTAGACAACAGAGCAGAAGTGTGTATCCTACAGTTACTGCTACAATGCCATGGATTGCCAGTATTTTGATACTTGCACATGCCTACACACATTTCGTAAAGGCCTCCCAACCTGTTGTCTCCCATATGGCCTACTAATGCTATAAGTTCACCTGCAGTCCTCTATAAATTTGACTTGTACCATGGTACCTGCATAAAGTACTGCGTTCTGTAATCTGTATACTTAGATAGGTAGGCATTCAATTTTTACTGCAGTCAACTGTGAGTGTGCGTGTGTGTGTGTGTGTGTGTGTGTGTGTGTGTGTGTGTGTGTGTGTGTGTGCGTGTGTGTGCGTGTGTGTGTGTGTGTGTGTGTGTGTGTGTGTGTGTGTGTGTGTGAGCTCATGCTTGACATTGCAGAGAGCATTTTACAACAGCATGTGGGACACTGTTATCTTTTCCTCATCAGACACTGCTGATGTCATCAGCTATAAAGTGCTGTCTCACAAGATTCAAATCAGACTTGTGCCATGGAGCTTGAATAAGGTACTGAGTTCTATAGTCTGTGCACTTAGATAGATAGGGGTTTTAATCTCACTGCAGCTAACTGTGCATGTGTGTGTGAGGTCATGCTTGACATTACAGAGAGCATGTTACACCAGCATGTTTGACATTGTCATGTTCTCCTCAACAGACACTGCTGTCATCCGCTATAAAATATTGACTGACACACTCCAGGCTGTACCTGAGCTATGGCACTTATGTAAAGTACTGGGTTCTGTAGTCTGTGTAATTAGATAGGTAGAGGTTCTAGTCTCACTGCAGTCAACTGTGTGTGTGTGTGTGTGTGTGTGTGTGTGTGTGTGTGTGTGTGTGTGTGTGTGTGTGTGTGTGTGTGTGTGTGTTTGTGTGAGTGAGAGAGAGCTGTTGTTTGACATCCCAGAAACCATTTTACACCAGCATGTGGGACATCATTATACTTTTCTCAACAGATACTGCTGATGTCATCAGCTATATCAGTTTTTGGATATGCAGTACTCCTACCATGACAGGGTCAGAAAGTGGCCTGGAGACCAGGCAGAACTCACCTCTTCCTATACAATAAAGGTTACAGTGGCATGGGTTTTAATATATCTACATACATCATGTCATGGTTTGTAGGCTCTGTGTTATCTTACTGGGAAAGCCCTGTGGTCTCTTCAGCTTCTACATGTATCTGGTGAGGTACATGTAAAAGAGAGCATTATACTCTATTAATATTGTAATGAGGTTTGACCACAGTGAGTGTCATACAATCCTAAAATCTCAATATGGTTGCATGACTTATGATGTGCACAACACAGGCTTTCAATAGCAATGTGGAGACATGGTCGTCAAATATCAGATTACTATCTACATGTGTTCCTATTGCTTGCATCACTGGGTATCTGCATAGCAGGACTGTTGTCAGTGCTCTGATTAACATGGAATTCTACTTTTCAGATGGACACCATTACAAACACACATTTCTGCATTTATTTGTAGATCTTGTGCCTCTGCCACCATTCAGTTGGGTGTGTTAGCTCCTAATGTACTATGAAAAAAAGCAAAACCGGTGGAATACTGTGAGCAGGAAAAACATTAATGAAGCTCTTTTCGTCGGTCATGTTGGGCAGACTTCTTCAGATGAAATAAAAAAATTAGGTTACATCCTTTACAAAATCCAAGAAGTCATATGCATAAAAACAGCAAATCATACAGTTAAAAAAGCAATGCTTCCAATGCTAAGCAAACAATACTGCATTCCTCTACTTTTAAAAATTAATGTATATTTGGTGTAATCAACTCATAACCTAAAATACTATTCAGAAGTCCATAGTCATTTTAACTATAGACTTCTGAATAGCATTTTAGGTTATCAGTTGCTTACACCAAATGTACATTAGTTTTTAACAGTAGAGGGATGCAGTACTGGTTGCTTAGCACTTGGAAGCATTGTTTTTTTACTTGTATGATTGGTTGTTTTTATGCATGTGACTTCTTGGATTTTATAAAAGATGTGACGTAATTTTTTTATTTCATCTGAAGACGTCTGTCCAACATGACAGACGAAAAGTGCTTCATTAAACTTGTTTTTCCTGCTCACAGCATTCCACCGGTTTTGCTTTTTTTCATAGACAGTTCATTTTATTTTTTGTTCTTTGCAATAGTTTCCTCCTGTACTATGTTATCTCCATTGGTGGACTCAGTGATTACACACAATATGCATGAATCAGCAAACTTAGTAAGCCAAAGGACGTACACTTTAGCCTGAACTGTTGAGAACCACAGTTCAAACAGTGAAAGGCAAGCACAGATCCCTGGGGTTTGCCAATGATGACAGCTCTACTGGTACAGGTTGATTCATCAACTTTCACATGATGTATTCTGTCAGTGAGCCAGTTGGTTACCTATCAATTGACATAAGGTTTAATCACCAGCTTGGAGGTTTTCTCAATGATATCTGTGTGGGGAATTGTGTTAAAACCATAGGCCAGATCACATTAGGAAGTATGCACTGTCTTACCTTCATCCTGGTCTATCACACAGAATAAATGGGCTGTGACAACATCACAGATCACCTATGGCATGACTTAGCACATACATGTTCCTGATATGGTTGAATACACAGTTCAACACACCCTCCACATGGCCTAGGTTCCCGTACAAGGGTGTACATCAACATGCATCCACCTGAGTTGGGGTGACAGCACCTGATGCTTGCATGTATTGAGACATCCTGACCTTTCACAACTGTGAAGTAGATCTATATGCCATCATGGACCTCTTCTACACGTACACTAGTAAAATCCCAGGTGATGCAACAGACTGATGTGAGTTGTTAATGCTACATCATGTCCATTACATCTGATAGATGTCCTCAAAGAGGTCATTGAGGACATGAATGATGACAACAGTATCATCATGTGGGATCTGAACAGGTCAAGCCATTTGACACAAATCCACACTGAGGTGTGGCCATAAACATGTGTCATATGTGGCCATAAACAGCTATATCACCAAATGGGTAAACCAGTGTATGACATACATTACAACCTACTATGCTAACATGTGTGACATGACCTACATCTCAGGTTCAGTGATCAGGTCAGTACATTAAGGGTATCTGCTAGTCCATTTCCTGCACATTGGTTAGGTGATGGACATGACAGATGACATACACATGCTGTGTATAAACAATTGCCGAAAGGACTACAGCTTGTGAGCAATCATTGACTCCAACTATGGTATCAGTATAATACAGACAGTATCAGCACATACCAAAAACTGCTGCCACAGCCATGACACCTGCATTGACAATAAACATGAATGGGTTTGTTGAATCAGGAAACAAACACACCACCCAAATATAATGTGGACATAACGTCCTATAATCAGACCAATAGGTATGTGACTTGTGTCCTGGGGTAAAGGGTAAGTGATGCATCCACCAGCATGGGTTACATTGCTGATTACTCCCTACACATCTTCCAGTGATGTGTAATTGAAGTTTACCACCTTTGTCACAATGTGCTGTCACACAGCTTATTGGCCATACCTAGGTATTGTTTCTGGGGAATACATATGGCTGTCTGATGGTGAGGAGCACCAATAAAGTTGTTACACCAGATGCATGTGTGCTACCTGTTCTGCTTATGCATACACTGCATACACAGGTGTTTTACAACATTAATGGCATGTATCTCTTTCATGGCAGTGTGGATTGTGCCATATATATATATATATATATATATATATATATATATATATATATATATATAAAACACATGCATGCAGGGCAACTAGCCTGTATTGTCCATACTGTTGTATACAAATATAGCAGTGTTCCTCCTAACACCTCTTGCAGATATTACAGTGCCAGGATAGTGTGCATCCTTAGCCTCATAGAGTGTGGATGTTTCATAATAGTTGTTCAAGTGTGACTATGTGCCGGCTCATTTCTTAACACTGTAAATCACATATGTTATGTCAGAGGCATGGAATTACTGGTGGTATTATTATGATATTGTCCATGATTATGATTGGTTATTGTAATGTTTTTCATGATCCTTTACCTGTGGTCACCTTGCTGGAGACCTCTGCTGAGAGAGCAGTAATATTCAGGCATATCAGTTTCCCCACACAGCTTCACAATATGCACCCTACTCTAACTATATGTCAGATCCCTGAAATATGTCCTTTACATTATTCATGTAAAGATGCTTATCTCACATAGACATCCTTCCCATGTCACCTTATGTGACAGGCACAGACAACACATTTTCAGTCCATACTGTACCATATAGATAGGGTGGTGTTGCTCCTACAGCCATCAAACATTGACATGTCCTCCTCTGCTGTACATGAGAACATTTCACAATCTGTGTGTCCATATTAGTCTCTATTCAATACACATGAGTGATTATTTTACATTGTAGTCAATGTCCTGTTACAACTTCAGTACAGAATGCCAGGAAAGGGATATCACAATATTCTGCACTGTATGTACACTGTCCTGTACTGTGTTTTGACCATATACTTCACAGTCATACCTCTCAACTCTCCAGATATTCCCAAGATGTTCAGTTGTTTTCCTTAACATGTGGATTTCGCCATATCACTGGGATGATATGTGGGCTGATGTGATGAGTGCATGCCTCCTGATTTGTGCAGAATGTCCAGGTTTTGTCTCATATATGTGATCTTTTCCTCATAATATTTTTGTTTTCTGGCATATCATTGGCATGTCATTGCAGTATGGAGTCAGAAACTGATGACTGATATTTGAGTTTCACACTTCATGCTCTTCATAAAGTTCATGTTAATGTACAGCCTGTTCATTCCATCAACTTTCTAATTTTGTAAGTGCAATATTAAATACCTGTCCCTATGTTTGGGACTTTGTCCCCCCATTATGTATGCCTTTGTCTACATATCTTGCTCAAAGAGGATAACAGATATGTTTGAGTCTCATTCTACCACATCTATGCAACATCTATGGCAAATATGTCCCTGTTTCTGGTTAAATGTCCCAACATTAAGTTGGCCTTTGTGAAGATATCTTGTAGTAACAGATTCACAGCTATCTGTGAAGCCTTGGTGGTCATTGTGGCATTCCGTGGAAATCCGTGGACCATAGGTGCTCCGCTTTAAAAAGAATTGTATCTGTGCTCACTTACATGGTTTCCTGGCTGGTAACAGACTGTTTCTATTTGTATTTATATGTGTCAAGTATAGATAAAGTGCAGTCACAAAACGGATAAGTCCTCTTTTCTAGGAAATGTGAGCTAGCATACAGCAAAAGCAGCTGTATCATCAGTATTTGTAAATATCCTTAGAGTGTGTGCACCCATAGGTGCTAGACAGATTACACTGCTTCTTCTGGCTTGCAAGATTATATAACTGACAATCTTGTTGCTGAAGAGCAAAAAACATTATGGTGTAGAATCACAACACAGGAATAGATAAAATAAAGCAAAACAATATATTATGACCAGATGGATAGACAGTGCACCATAAACACTATCATAAAGACAATTGGTCATTCATATGGAAACAAAAAATATAAAAGTACATGCCATAAAGTCTGCTGAAAGTGTAAAAAATATGCTGAATGTTTACAAAAGAGAAGAATACGGTGACATAAACTATGACTGGAAAAAATGTAAAGGAAAATGTTGTGTGATTTTCCTGTGTGCTTCCTGTTCTACTTGGTAATGCTGAGCACAGTGCACTTACATTTCACTACAATCATCTCTTCTGTTTAGAAGAATAACAAAGTGTACAGCAATGTCGGCCATTACACCTGAACTGATTATTTTCCAAGTTGCCTGCTAATGCACGGTATGAGATACACCAATCAGCAGTTGAGGACCTACATTAAAGTTTAAAATTAGTCATAGGAACTTCTCCAAAGGCAGTTTACTAGTAATTTGTTCTAGTAAAATAACTTTAAGAGATTTCTTTGTAAACTATTTTCTTTAACATGCTTATTGGCCATTTTCAGTGAACATTGTTTAGTGAGTGGCAGAGTCTAATATATTGTAAACTACTGTAGTTGCCAGGATTCAGAAGTTCCACAATGCCTCCTCATGCACTTTAGTGAGTGTTGATGGACTGCAATTTTATAAGCACTAGCTACCTTTTGATAAGATATCAGTCTGGTATTCTCTTTCTAAAGTTGGAAGTTGGTATGCTATGGAGGTAAAACAAGACTGGTCCTTCTAATTTCATTGTACTACCAAATCAAGGATTATCTCTGTCATGACTTTCTGAATTACCCCCAATTCTGGTCTAACTCAGCCTGGAATTACACTTAAATTTCTTGGCGATCTACAATACATCGACTTCTAAGTCCTTGCTTCTTTGCTGATACTTTAATGTCCCTAGTGAGGTATATGAATTTTCTGTATTAGCTGTTATAGTATGACTTAACTCCATTAAAATAATAAATAAATAAAAGAATAAAACGGATGACCATTGCAGCAAAAGCATTTTCTATACACAGTTTAAATACAATAAATGAAACTTCATAGCTATCTGGTATGAGTCAAAGATCCAAACTCTCACTCATCTTATTCCTGTTTGTTACTGAAGTTTAAGACTAAAAGAATTGGAGGAAATTTGAATTAGGAAACAGGGGGAGTGAGTGCTAAGGGGTACAAATTTCAACTTATTTGCAGATGGAAAAGGAGGAGAGAAGTATATTGGATACATATAAGTTGTACTGCATGAATAAATGCAACAGTTATTAAATGAGCAAATTAGGAGATAAGCTGGTTTCATTATTAAGAATGTGAAGAGTGTTCACTTGATCTCAAAAAGTGTAGAGGTGATTAAAATGATGGTTTTACCTCATAATTTATACATGTCTATGTTTATATCATTTAGTCCAAGGGAGAAGAGAAAAGAGAATTTATAATCACACTTAGTCCAGGACTGAAAAGAAGTCAGAAATTGCAAGAACAGTTTAACAGAATTAATTGGAGAGGAAAGGAGACCAGGTTTGGTGGAGTTAGATTAAGGCCCCGTAAAGCTAAAGGTGGTTGAGGAATGCAAGTGTTTATGAGGAATGAGGTTGTTAGATAATTTAGCCAGCATTCAGAAAGAAGTATAACAAGAAGGACAAATGTAATTTAAGTGGTTGAAGGAATAGAATAATTGCTGGCCAGCATGATGGATGAAAACCTAAAAACCTAAATGATGAAGATACAAAATATCTGAGACACAAATGTTGAAATGCATTTTATGTAGGGGGGGGGGCTCCCTGCAGCACCCATGTGGAGGGTTTGCTCCATTTACACCTCCTGCTAATTATATATACCAACTCTGGGATCACGTAACAGTGGGGAAAAGGCAAACTGCATTTTCAACATCTTGTACTTTTGACGTTTTGACACTGAATCATTAGATATATAGATAGATAGATAGATAGATAGATAGATAGATAGATAGATAGATACAGATATGAGTTATAGTCGAGTAAACAACTTGAAAAACATCATATTACTTCTGAGCAATGTCTGTATTTTGAAATACACATTCACCAAAAATTCAATATAGCCATCACAAAAAGATTGCATAAAAAAAACACTTTCCTTTTGTGATCTCAAAAGAAAAAAAACACAATCACAATCAAACCAAATTTGTCAGAATAAATATATTGTTATGATTTTTTTTTCTAATTTAAGTTGCATGGTTAGGGTTAGGATTAGCACATATTAGCAACATTATTAATATTTGCTAACCCTAACCTGCCTGTCAGCCAGTCAACACAGAGGATTAGAGCTCTGACTTGCCAAGTGTACAGAGTCTAAAGTTTTCCATCATAATTTGCCTGTGTGACGTTGAGCAAGTCAATTAACCAGATAGCATTATAGGGCAATTGAGAATTTTGGCTAAGCTTCTTATTAGTATTCTGGTCTGTATGCATACTAACTACTTATGTTAAAATTCTAACATTGACAGTTCTGACATTCCCCCATCACTAAGCTAAACAAGCTCAGAAACACAACACGTGCACCAACACTCAGTCTATCCCATTACCTAACCCTGATCCTAAAATACAAACAAATGCATGCAAATATTAGAGTTATAGCCTTACACAATCCTTACCCTAGGCCTAATACACAAACAATTGCACTAACACTCCTATTCCCAGTGCCATGATTTTTGACATCTCTAAAATGCTCCACATGAGGAAGATAAATTCCACTTATTTGCAAACACATATCCTCCTTTCTTTGGCAACTACAACATTTGACAAACACTACACTCATCCCTCCATGGCTTTTGCATGGGTCCCCTTCATATAAATGAAATGCCACTTACCTGACTTTTAGAAAATCGAGCTGAGAACACCGACAGTACAAAACACTGACCGCTCAGAACTCCGACAGATAACTGTTGACCTCTGCCCCTTACCTCCACGGTAGTGCCATCTCGGAGCTGATATATTTAGTTGGTGGGTGGGGAGCAAAGCCCCCCATGTGAGTATGTTTTCTTTGCTTCCATTTTAGTGTGCTTGTTGGGTTGGCCAATGGGTTACTTACCATTTGTTACCATCGGTATTCCGAGCGGTCAGTGTTTTGTACAGCTGGTGTACTCGTGTCGATCTTCTGAAAGTCGGGTAAGTGGCATTTCAGTTATATGAAAGGAATCCTTTTTGCATATTGACTATTTGTCCACCCCCATAATAATGCCTTTTTATGTAATTTCAATCGTATTAAGCTTTAAACATAACAAAACAGAATATGAATAACATAAAGGTATTGATGCTTAATGCTAGGAAATACCTTACTCTCTACAAGTACTTCTTATCATGGAAAACAATGATAAATGCATCATCATAAAGTTTGGGTACAAGACAATGAGAGCACAACATCAGCGCAGATTTTCATTTTCCACATGTGCAGGCCCATCACATTAGATAAAGGCACTAAAGGAATCAGTGTCTCCTTATTCTTAAAAAAAAATATCTACCATATTCATTAAAAATAATGACCTGGAATTCCTACACATCCAACTTACTATTAACATCAAACCATTATCCTGTCATAGCTAACTATTAGACCTTGTCTATGCTCTCTTCTCAGTCCATACCTCCTACCTAACTGGAATGGAGTCTCTATGGATTAAGCCAAACACCATTCTATTAAGAGACTTCAACTACCCCTCCATTAACTGGAAGATTTACATATCCTCAACGATGTTTGTCTAGAAGTTTCTGGACTTCATCATTATAAACTCTCTGGACCCATTAGGCTGCACCATTACCAGGAGGGATAAAATCTTATACTTGGTTCTTATCAATATGAGGCAGTTTTGACCCCCACCAAATGTAACTTCCTTCTTGATAAAATCAGACTGTAAATTAGTCACATTCATCATAAGACTGATGCCAGAATCCTCTACCAATTTACAGATTATGCCATGACTAATCTACTTAAGCTGAGGAGGCAGGGTAATGGAACTGGCCCCCAGCCATGATAATATACTATTACTTTGCTGTATCTTTCTAGTTATCATAAACCCTGTTCCAACCTATCAGTGGGCATAGTAATTTCTTCTTTATTTTCACAATGACCATAGAGATTTGGATTTAAATAATTTATTGCTGATTTTAGAGCAAAAGCATTTGTAGCCAATTGCTAAACAAAACAAAAAAAAATCACTCATTAAAATGGACTTAGCATAAGCAAGAGAAAACATCTCGCCCTTAAACCTTGTATTTATTTAAAGTGCACCTTGTAAGCTATTAAACTACAAGAGATGTGCTGGGATTCATAGTGAAATAGTATATACTGAAGTACTAACTGGTGACTATGGGAAGGGGATTAGGATTAAAATGGCAATGTATAACACATTTGCTAAGAGTGTGGGTGAGCAAAACAGATTACAGTATCCATTTTCAGGGGTACCCAGGAGCACTGTCTGTCAACCTGAGTTAGTTAGAGTTACAAAGTAGATAAATTAAGGCTGAAGGAATCAAATCATGTACCACAGGAAGCACCAAATTAACCGCTCAAAGCCTTACTCATCTGCACTGTGTTAGTTCATTACTTCTGAGTGACGCCTCAAGGTGCATCTGCAGTTAATGCCTACTGACGCCTCTAGGCGTCAAATATTGCTTGTTCATATTTGCATTGATAATTCCAAAATCATGCTATGTACAAGGTTTTAAAATATTTCATGTTACAGCTTACACAATACTAAACTCAACTGCATTAATATTTGACCTTTGTCAAGTGCAGGTAGATAGATATTTACTGTTGTTTTATGATAATAAGTTATATAGATATAATTTTCAATTTTTTTTTAAACATCTCAACAACCAAGTAACACAGACAGTACTCCTTAGCCTGATATGAAAGCTCTCAGCTAGATGAATAAAATGCTGCTGACAGTATGTATGCAACTTGAGTGGTTGCTGAGATATTGTAAGTTGTTTACAAAATATTACAACTGTAATGGTTACTGTGTTTACTTTGACTTATAAAATTTGGCTTAAGACCTAGAACCTAAAGAATACCATCACTATAAAAGTAGCTTGTGCTGAAGAGTTTACCATTTATACTACTTACATAATACCTATGGGTCCAGAGATATGAATATTTGTTTGAAATGTGAGGACATAATTTGATTCTGTTAAAAGGTTTTAGGCTCCACACGTTGGAACTTGCAGTGCAAACGTCCTGAGCTCCAAGATTGCTCTAGACCAATACAGTGCATTTCATACCCATGTTCGTCTAAATTAAACACTTACTCATAGCTAAAATATTAACATTAAATTAAAAGAATACAAGCTGTCTATTTTCATTTTTCACAACCAAATAAAGACACTGGGCAGGATTCACGAAGGCTTGCATGGAGTCTAAGAGTAGTGTAAGACTCCATGCAGCCTTCACGATCCAGGAACAGCCCTAAAGTCCGTGTAAGAGACCGTCTAAAACGTCTCTTACACAGAGTGGGCGTGGATATGCTAATCACCTCACTTGCAGCCCAAAGGCATGCAAATGAGGTAGATTAGCGATCCACGAAGCCCAAAGCAGCCCGTGTAAGAGCCGTTTTAGCTGCAGAAATGTACTCAGTTGACAACTGAGTACGTTTTTGCAAAAACCACAACGGAGCCATGTCAGCTCCAAATAAAGGTTGCATATGTGTCAGGCAGCATGCCAATGGCCAAATATGTGGTCATTGGCAAGGTACCCCGATGCAAATATGAAAAATAAATATTTTTTTTAAACGCAGCGCAGCCCCGCGCAAACGGGCTGCACTGTATAAAACATAAAAATGAAGGTTTTATGCAACACATGGATTTACAATGCAGGGACCAGCAGACCAAAAACAACATGGTCACCGTTTAGTGGTTGCTAAGGGGGGAAGCTGAGTCTAAGACATGTAACTAAGCATTAGTAGGCAATCTGATGTAAATGAGTGTTAGGATACTGAATTCCACTGTCACATAGCAAATGAGCACATTCTGAGTAGTGTAAGAGATACATAAGGGGGAGGAATCGAGTAGGAGATAGGTGACATCACGGGGGGAATGGTAGAAAGAAATGCAGTTCATTGGAGGTCAGTGTTACATGACAGATGTCAGACAAATATCATGGAAAGAGGAGTGCCACAACATAAGCATGGGAAAGTCAAGAAATGGAAGGTGTACACTGTTACTTACACCAAAGTTTCTTGCTGGGTGTGCATGCGCACGTGTGTGCGCCATGAAGTGCGAGTTGGGCAGTGTGCACACGTGTAAGGCAGACTGAGCATGTGGGAGCCTGTTGGCAGACTTGTAAGACTGTTTGCACTAGTGTGCGCATGTTTTAACCCGAATAAGCAGATTCTGAACTGTGTAAGCATGTGTGCGCGCGTGTAAGCCACTGTGAGCATGTTTCTGCTAGTATGCACATTACTCCCCCCTGAGGAAACAGAAAGGAAAAAGGAAGAAACAGAATTATTAGGAAGCTAGCAGGGAATACTGCTGGAGCTAGCAGGTGAAAACAATTAGAAGCAGGCAATTACACAGGCAGAATAGTAGCTCAGCCCAGCACTTAAAACTCTGCAAACAGCAGTGCAGGATGTTTCTCTCAAGAGACACTGCAAGACAGGAGTAAGCTATTAGAAGTGAAAACTGAAAAAGCTGAACTCAGAGCAGAAATGCTAGGGGCTGCCATAGCTGTCATAAGGAGACATAGGTGACTTGCTGAGGGTGGTGACAATGCAGATGGTGCCAGACAACCCACAGTGAGGAGACGGAGAAGAGTGTACAGGCCCAGGGTCACCTACCACGGGTTACATGAGCTGGAGATAGTAAAGCGCTATAGAGTGGACAGAGACCTCCTGCAGCAAATTGTCGAGCTGTGCAGGCCACACCTCACACACAGAACCAACAGAGGGGAACCCATCCCAGTGGAAACCAAGGTATGTGTAGGCATAAGAATACTAGTAACAGGTACCTTCCAGAGACCAACTGGTGATATGATGGGGATATCACAGGCATCAGCCTCCAGGGTACTGCACCAGTTCCTGGATGCCATGTCAGCACATGTCGGTGATCGTGTATATTTCCCCAATGCCCGTGAGGTATTGGCCAGCAATATGTGTCTCTTCCAGCAAATAGCGGAATACCCTGAGGTAGTGTGTGCATTAGACTGCATGCACATACGCATCAAAGCACCAGCCGGTGAGCGATGTAGGGCCTACCTTAACCGCAAGGACTTCCCCTCCATCAACTGCCAGGTCGTGTGTGATGCCCAGGGCATAATAATGAATGTGTGTGCTGGCTGCCCTGGGAGCTACCATGATTCCCAAATCTGGCATTTGACACAGCTGTACCAGACATTTGCCAATGGGGACATTCCACAAGGACACCTAGGGGAGGATGCAGGTTATGCACTGGAGCCTTGGCTGATGACACCCATCAGAAACGCACACACACCTGAACAGGAATGCCATAATGAGGCACACGCACAAACACGTAATGTAATAGAGCATGTGTTTGGGCTGCTCAAGTCACGGTTCCGGTGTCTGGACACATCTGGTGGAGCCTTGCAGTACTCACCAACTACATGTACCCAAATTGTCATGGTATGTGCTATGCTACATAATATGATCTTGTGAAAACAGTTGCAGCAGGACCAGCATAGGGCCGGGCCATCGGCCCCCCACCATTGCCAAGGCCATCACAGGCAGAGCATGACTCAGAGGAGGAACAACCTGAGCCTGCCCCAGTAGGAAGAAGGAGGCGTGCCCAGTATGCCCTGGCCTTGGCAAAGAAGCAGCGCATAACACATACACTGGCTCAGTAGGAACCCTGGGAATGATACCCCTCTCTGACTCAGTCATATAATAACATGGATGCCTAAAATGACATAACCTGCTCTCAAACATGTACAGGGAGTGTAATATGTGCATCCAATAGAGGCAGCCCTACAGCACCACCTGAGGCATGAATGCCATGTGTTAAGTAATGTAACACCATGTAGTATATGCACACTTGAGGACCCTGACTAAAATCCTACCTTCACCAAGCATGATGTCACAATATGACGATGGGATGATCAATTGCAATAATTGGCTGAAGTATTGCAGTTAGTCAAAGGGGATCCAGTGTGGGCCAGCCTGGGATGACATGCTGAGCATGACATGATGCTCCACCTGCTAGGGGTGGTGTGCACCTATCAGTCCAGGCCTTATGGATATTGGCAAAGGCTGTCGTTACCCACAGCGTGCCCTGAATAGGTAAGGCTCAAAACACAAACCCACCTTCATAGGTATCACAAGGGATAAGAACCTAGATGCAATGCAACCCAATGCCAGAAGTCTAAACAGCAAGATGCATGCAGTGTAAACTCACCCAGTATGGAGAATGTTGATATCTGTTCTGTAACAGAAAACTGGGTCAAGGCTCACAACAGCACCCTAACACTACCAGGTTACATCTCATACTGTGCTATACAGCCTCAAAATATGGAACAGGCTACAAAAGGAGGGTGACTAGCAATAACTGTCAAGGATAACCACACCCCCATGTTGGTACCACAACAAGAAGCAGCATGGACTAGCCATGGTCAAGTAACAGTGGCTAAAACTGCTTCCCAGTTTATAGCCTGCTACAGACTCCTGTCCTAACACCAGGAACTGCACCTGGCCTATGTTGGAATACATGAATATATCAAGCCCCCCAAACCACATTATATTGGTTGACTGAAAATACCCAGGAGCATTATACTAGCCCCAACACTGTAGGAGAAAAGTTCCTAGAATCTATAAACCAAAATGCCCAGGGACAACGTACCACTCCCACAAGAGGGGTACGCATACTGGATGTGACAATCAGCAACATGGGTACTGGATGGCAAGATGAGAAGTGTATCCCTCACTGGTAAGACCAGACATAGAGTAATCACACTGGATATACACATCCTGACCACAGTCCCTGGCCAGAAAACCACAGTGAAAAACATGTGTAAAGCAAAGGTTGCACTCCTCCAAACTGATGTGGAATCCATTAAAGGCCCTGTGCAGGTGCAAAATATGGGCCACACTTCAGAACCTGTTATACAGGCATTCCATGAACACAGCCAGGAATGCTTGGATTATGCAATCACAAATAACAACAAGACACAATGCCATACACGCAGGCATCTGGCATGCTGGACTCCAGCCATTACCAAACCATGCAAGAGAATGAGGAAGCTACTACATGATAGAGCAAACATAAAAAGGGAAGTAATGACTGATCAGTAGTATGGCAATAAAATATGTCCACACATGCAATCCACTAAGGCCAGCTACAACAAGTTGAATCTGTGAATCCCGAGGCAATGTTACACTTGCCCCAAGTACACAGACAGCCCTCAACTCCCCCCAAGAAATACAAATATATGTCAGAGATGCAACCATTTATCCAAACCGGAGGCTGAGCTCCCTCAACTCAGTACTGTCAAAACTAGTCAGGAGGAGAAGGTAACCACACACACCACAAACCCAGTCCCACATAGACCTATCACAACTGCAAACCAAAGACATAAACACAGAAAAACATTCCCGGAGGCCCTAATTACAAACACACCACACCAACAGAGAACTCCAAAGCAAACCCCCAAGCAACCACAACCTCCAAACATAGCACATGCAACAAATAGTACACAAAGCTGGTGTGCCAAACAGTCACAAGCCAGAAGGAGAAACAACATGCCTGATATATTTGTAATAGGTGACTCCATAGTCAGTCACACTGCTGTCCCGCTCAAAATACTGAACAAGGGAAAGGGTACAGTAAGCTGCCTTCAGGCTGCTACAATACGCCACATAACACAAGTACGCAGGTCACCCCAAAGCAATTAGAAATATGATGCAGTCATTGTCCATGCTGGCGTGAATGACCTGAGATGTACCTCCCTGTACTACATGAAAAGAGACATAGATGAGCTCTCTGAGTATGTACTCCAGGCCGGTATGACACTGACCGTTTGCAGCATCCTACTCTCACCAAGAATGATGCCACAGTACAAACACAGAATGATCAGCTTTAACAAGTGGCACAATTACTGCTGTCATTCCAAGAGGATCTAATGTCTGTCTGCTTGGGATGTCATGCTTGACAAGCCATGCTGCTGTTCCAGGGATGGCTTGCACCAGTTACCCCTGAGCGTCTGGATATTGGATAAGGCTTTTGCCACCTCCATAGAGCCTTATGTAGGCAAGGCTGAAAAGACTAACCCACCACCCTAGAAAACATAACTGGTAAGAAACATAAGGGTAATGCTGACCAATGCCAGACGTGTAAACCGCAATATGCATGCTCCTGAGGCCCTCCCCAGTATGGAGAACATTGATGTCTGTGCAGTGACAGAAACCTGCTGCAAGCCTCCTGACAGTACACCAGCACTGCCAGGTTATACCACATATCATGCGTTATGGTCCCAAAACCTGGACCAAAACATAAAAGGAGGGGGAGTATCCATATTCAGCACAGACACCCATACGTCCAGGTAACTGACAATGCACAAAGCATCGGAGACCACCCATGTGCAGCTAAGCGTAGGCAAAACTGCTGTACAGTCTGTAGCATGCTACAGACCACACTCTCACACACAGGGACCCCATCCAGCCATCCTGAAGACACTGGACAGTATGAATGTCCCACCAAATACCAAACAAGGTACTCACAAATTACTACATAGGTGGTAAACCATTATGTATGGAAGGAGTAATCAGGGACCTAGGGACACAAGTGGACAGTAACCTGTTATGTGACACTCACATTGCCAATCTGGCTGGGAAGACTGTCTATATTGGTCACCGTATCATGAAAGGATTCACATCTACGTCAACAGAGGTCATTGTGCCCCTGTACTGTTCTCTTATCAGACCCATAATCTAGTGCAATGCCTCATTTGAGATGTACCTTACCTGACACCTGCAGCAGTTAGAAAGACCTCAAAGGTACCTCACCAAGAGGATAAAGGGTCTCAAATATATGTCATATGCTGCCTAGCTGTAGACACCCCAGCTGAATGCAGTCACATACTGCTTACACAGAGGTGTTGTATGCCTGTTGTACAAGGCCATGTCCAACACAGGAGTAATGGACATGCTCCACCCCAGAAAACCCAAAGCCATTGGAGCTGTGAGAGTGAGAGATGTCATCCTCAACACATAATGAAATAAGATGTGCTGGAGGGACAGATACATAACCCAGAGGCTCCCTACACCCTGGAACAGAATCCCTCTCCATGTTAGGCAGAGCCCCTCACTGACACTCTTCAACAGGAATCTTGCCAAGTGGATGGATGATCGTAGATGTACACTGGGGGTCTTCACTGTGTCACGTCCAGACAGAGGCACAGTAAAGTAAATCATAAATGGCCATAATATTCACATAGCAAGGGGTGGCGAAAGCCACACACACACACTGGCTAGGCTTATAAATTCCCTAGGGTGGATAGCCTAGTATGAACCTATGAACCTATGAAGATACAAATTGTACAGGACACTAAGGATAATCACAAGGCTGTCTCAACTGACGGTAGGAACCTTGTTGGGAATTCACGGATATGCTCTGAATCACTCAAATATTACAAACAGCATACCAAACACACACACATATTGCCAACATACAACCTGACAGATGCAGTGCAAACCCCCCCCCCCCCCAGAATGCAAAATATCTATCCCAGCAGAATGCTGGCCCCCTGACATTGCAGATGGTGAGGTAACAGCCAGCATCTACAAAGCAAAACACACAGCAGCAATGGTATGATATGGTGTCCTAGGCTGAGTCCAACATGGACTCCAAGAAGAATGGAATGCCAAATCACACTATTGCTCAATGTCAGCCTTACCACAGGATATGTACCCAAAGAGCAGTGTACAACAACAGTGGTCCTTCCCAACAAAGGTGTTGCCTGAATGGATACTGCAAACTACCACCCCAGAATCCTGACAAGCTTGGTCTGCACAGCTATGGAAAGGATCAGCATGTACCGCAGACATAAAGATATTGGGGACCTACTGACACCGGACCCTACCCAGTGTGGCTTTCTTAAGTGCAGATGCTGCCCCTTAAACATGTTTGACTCATTTTAAACAGTCATTAAGGTCATTGATGAGGGCAATGTGGTCCACACAGTGTAGCTCGACCTTGCAAAGGCTTCCATACAATACCCCACGTGTTCATTATAGATAGGCTCACCAGCTTAAATATAAACCCCTATGTCACTAGAGGGGTTGCAAACCAGACCAAGGACAGAACTGACATGGTCAGACATGCTGCAGCCATGTCAGACTACAAACCAGATATAACTGGCCTCCCACAAGGCTTGGTCCTGGGACCTTCCTCATTTGGTATATATGTCCCATAAGTACAGGCCAACATGGAAGGACTGTGTCTGAACATGTTTGCAGAGGACTACAAACTGGCCACCATATCTGACCCTCCAGCTGACACAAGCATCCCACAAAAGGGCCACATAGAAACAGACAACTGGTGCCATAGCCATATCAGCAAGCTAATTGCAGAAAAGTGTATAGTCAACCCCTGTGGATATACAGTAAGTGCCCACCAATTACCACATAGGTGTTAACCCATTAAGTACTTAACATGTAATGAGAGACCTGGGGACACAAGATGATAGATATCCTGCATTGGACAAACATGTGGCTGTAGTGGTTACAGAAACATACCATATACCCACCTACCATGAAGATTGTCAGATCTAGATAAGGGGAGGGCATTGTGCCTCTGCAGTCATCCTTCATCAGCGTTACAATTGACTACAATAGCCCCTGTGGGATGTACCTCAGCAGACACCTCCATCAACTGTAAAGTCCCCAAAAGTACCTCACCAGGAGTATCAAAGAGCTTGAAAAGATGCCATGTGTTGCCTGATGAAAAAAACTGCAGCTCCACACACTGCCATACTGCCCACCCAGAGGCAAGCTGTGCCTGATGTATAAAGCTATGTCCAAGCTGGAATCAATGAACATGCTGCACCTTGTACAATCTGAATGGCAGTGAGCTATGCACATGAGAGACCTGAACCCCAGCACTGACATACATAGGACAAGCTGTACTGAATGATCCATAACACAGAAGCCACCCCCACTCATGAGTAAACTCCCAGTACAGGTTTGCCAGAGAGTCACTCATCGACTCTCCTCAAGAGGAATCTTGATGAGTGGATGGGAGATGGTAGGTTTATCCTGGGTATCACTGTTATGTCACAGGAAGACAGAGGCACAGTATACTAACCATGACATATGCCATGGCAAACTCCACTTACAATGTGTGTCAAAGGACAAACACACTCTCCGACTAGCATTAGAAATGGCCTAGGGCACATTGCTAGTGTTTGCCAATGTACACCTATGTTGTGGAATACACTACCAATGTTGGACAAGCCTGGTTTAAGTAGTTCATATCTGAACATAATGCAACATGGTCAGATGTGCACAACTGGCCCCTAACCAGGCTGTTGTGCTCACTATGAAAATGTAAAGCAGTGATATGTCTAAAGGCCAAGATACTGTTCACCGCAGTGAAAGTACTGAACCAGTACACTATACGGTACTACAGTGTTAGGTCAGTATAAAAGGATGTTGACAACTGTATGCAAAGTATCCCATACAAACCCTGCATGCAGAGTATAATCCCTGTTGTGTTCAGACACAAAGCAGTTGGACAGTAACTACACAACATGACACACAGCACACAACCATAAACGTGAGATATTGTTGAAGTTCACACTCATCCACAAATGTGGTGGGCTGCAGAGTTCAACATATGGAAAGCTCACACTGGGCATGCCCGCACACTTTGAGAAATGAGACATATGTCAGACAACATGCCATGGGAAGCCTGAACTGGGCATGCTCACACACTTGGGCCAAATCTCAGTTTAGCATTTGGCCACACATATCTGGTATTTGTACGTGTAATTCCAGGAACCAACCACATTACAGCAATCTGCCCAGTGCACACAGTTAAATGACTACAGAGACATATGTGATATAGTGGATCCCTCCCATATTCAAACATCTTCCACAGATACACAAGCTGTTCATAGAAACAGGGAATGCTATGGCAATAAAGACCTGACAACAGTCTATCAGCAACAAATATTGTGCATCTGACAATTAAACATATGGGTGTAGAGGTCAACACTAGGCTGTTTGCCCTAGGGAATGACAGCTTAGCCAGAGTGTGCTTGGCGTCTGCCTCCCCAGTACAGTAGGCTACTGTGCCACTGTAAAGTAGGTTACATAAGGCACTGTGTGAGGCTAGTCTGCTGTGCCTCTGTCAAGCAGGGACACAGTGGAGATCCCAGGGGTTGAATTTGCTAAGCCACATCCATGTTGTTTGTGTGTGCTGGAAGAGGGTTGCCGAGGACCTCTAACAGTACATGGGCGTCAATAACAGACTGAGGGGAGCCTTATCTGCATTGTTTGGACAATTTCACTGTCAGTACTTTGTCGTGATGATTATGAGGGATTGAAGTGTCGTGCCAGTACTGTTCAGAGATGTCCTCCCTCTCTGGGCTACTGCTCTGCAATGTATTAGCTCACTCTGTCTGTTGGACAGCTCATATATGGCTGGTGTACACCTGACAGGTGTCCTGTTGTGGAGCAGTCATGGGTATATTTGGGATAGCATGATTAATGCAAATCTTCCACATGCTCATAGAATGCAATTGTCAAGGAGTATGCAGAGTGGCCTGTATACTCCCCTAGCATGGGTCCTTTGAAGTCTTCCACCCCAGTCTTCCCAAATGTAAAGTCTGCTTTTGATAAATACACTTTGTTTGCAGTGACAACCTTGCCTGGGGGTGGGGATGGGATATGGATGTCCAGGGAAAGGTGAGTATGGCCACATATCAATTTTGGTGGTCTACCTCTGGTGTGGAATAGTGAGTACCCATGTTGTAGATGGTCAGGTGCAATATGTATTCCCCCTTGTGGCTGTGGTGAGTGGTCCTGCCATAGCACATGGACTCACAAATTGTAGTGGCTGTAGGGTAATGTTGTAGAGGCCTGAGTAGTTCCCACACACAACATACCTGTACCTGACGTTAACAACTGGAATGGTGTATGTGAACACCTGCATATCTTGGCACTGTTCCCAGGGAAGCAAAGTGTGTTGCCTGGATGTGGGAGGGGTGGTCCAGACTGGTTGTGTTGTGTGTTACAGGTCCTGTGGTCATGAAGCATGGTATAGAACATAACCTGCCAGTGCGATGTGCATAACTGACCCTGAAGTAGGTGGCTGCAAATGCATATATATGCTATCCCCCACCTGACAGGTAGTACTAGATGTACATACCTCTATAGAAATAATGATGTCAGCACCCTATAAATACTGCAGGTGCAGAACAGATGCCCAATAATTCGGATAGTGCGCTCCGCTAATGCGTCTCCCTCAAGTGTCATAATATAGTTAGGTAGGGGTTTGAATCCTGCAAATGCTCAGCATGTGTGGGTGAGCAGGGTTGGTGTGTGAGGGAAATGTCCCTTTTGGCAACTGGGAAAACACAGTACAGGATGCACATTCCCCTTTCTAAACACTGATGATGTCAGCACCCTATAAGTACAGCAGGAGAATGGAAACCTCCCAGTAATGCGAATAGCACTTTGCTAATGCGTCCGTCTCAAGTGTCATAACATCGTTAGGTAGAGGTTTGAATACTGCAAATGCTCAGTGTGTGTGGAGGGGGGTTAGTGTGTGTGCAATTCTGTATGAAAGAAATGTCCCTTTTGGAAACTAGGAGAACACACTACAGGATGCAAATTCCTCTTTCTAAACACTGATGATGTCAGCACCCTATAAGTACAGCAGGAGAAGGGAAACCTCCCAGTAATGTGAATAGCGTGCTCTGCTAATGCATCCATCTTGAGTGTCATGACATAGTTAGGTAGGGATTTGAATTCTGCAAATGCTCAGTATGTGTGGAGGGGGGTTAGTGTGTGTGCAATTCTTTCTGAAAGAAATGTCCCTTTTGGCAACTAGGAGAACACACGACAGGATGCACATTCCTCTTTCTAAACACTGATGATGTCAGCACCCTATAAGTACAGCAGGAGAAGGGAAACCTCACAGTAATGTGAATAGCACGCTCTTCTAGTACGTCCATCTCGAGTGTCATAACATAGTTAGGTAGGGGTTTGAATCCTGCAAGTGTGTGTGTGTGTGTGTGTGTGGGTGAGGGGGTTAGTGTGTGTGCAATTCTGTGTGAGGGAAATGTCCCTTTTGGCAAGTAGGAGAACACACGACAGGATGCATATTCCCCTTCTAAACACTGATGATGTCAGCACCCTATAAGTACAGCAGGAGAAGGGAACCCTCCCAGTAATGCGAATAGTGCGCTCTGCTAATGTGTCCATCTAGAGTGTCATAACATAGTTAGGTAGGGGGTTTAATCCTGCAAGTGTGTGTGTGTGTGTGTGTGTGTGGGTGTGTAGGTGTGTGCAATTACATGTGTGAGAAAACTGACCCTTTTGCCAACCAGTACAACACACCAGCTGCTGCATGTACCAATCTCTACATAGAGATGATGTGAGCATCCTACAAGTACAACGGAACAGGCCAAATCTCCCAGTAATGCAAATAGCATGCTCTGCTACTGTGTCTCTCACTACTGTCATAGCACAGTTAGTTATGGCTTTGAATTCCACACATGCCACGTGTGTTTTTGTCACACAGAATGCCTATGTGTGTGGGTTGTTGTTCGCAATAATGCATGACATTGATTAAACCAGTAATGGCAATGGACACAGATGATGTATGTGTGTGCCAAATACACATATGTACCTGTGACCTTCAATAGTTCCCATGGGTCATACCAGCCTGTGCCACATGCTCAGAGAGCCCTTCCATGTTCCCTATCATGTAGTCCAGGGAGGTACATCACAGGTCAGCCATAGTGGCATGGACAATGACTGAGTCATATGTGTCCATGCCTCTGACTGACCTGTATGCTTGTGTCATGTGGTGAACCATAGTGCCCCACGGGCATATCACTGTGACCTTCACCTTGTCCAGCCTGGTGAGCGTGACCTCACTGTACCGGACAATAAAGGTACTTAACACAACTGTAGCAGGTGTGTTGTCTAGCCGTACAGGCTGTGACTGTTTGGCAGACAGGATTTGTGTTGCATGTGCTGTGTTCTGTCTTAACGTATGCCTGTGTGCCAGCTGCAGAGGTGTCTGCTGCTCAGGCAGGATGCTATTCTGAGGCTCCACAAATGGCCCAGTGTGTTCACGTGTTTGGATTGCTGTCAGTGTAGGTCTACATCAGACTGGTATTGTAGTCACTGTAGTATTTCATGCCACCTGACAGGTTATGCCAGTACTGGGTTCGGAGTACTTTGTCCCCAGTTTGGCTATGTGGTTGCATCTCATACATGTGTTGTATGTCCATGTGTAGGGGAGAGGGTTGACTGTGTACATGTGGCAGCTGTGACATTGCCATATGACCCACATATACCACAACTGTACCATAGAGGTGACTGACAAGTGACCTTCACACATGCTACCATAGTATTGTGATTGCCATGGTGATTAACAGCACATAGGGCCAATGGTGAACAAGGTACATAGGTTCATAGGTTCATAGGTTCATACTAGACTATCTGCCCTAGGGCATTTATAAGCCTAGCCAGAATGTGTTTGGCTTTCGCCACCCATTTTAAATCAATTTGCCATGCCCTTTTCCAAGGTTAGTACACTGTGCCTCTGTCTAACAGTGACACAGATGTGATAACCGGGGTAAACCTACAATCTCCCATCCACTCATGAAAATTCCTCTTGAAGAGAGTCAATGAGGGACTCTGCCTAACCTGGACTGGGATTGTATTCCAGAGTGAAGGGAGCCTCTGGGTTATGAATCTGTCCCTCCAGCATGTCCTATTTATTTCAGTGCTGAGGTTCAAGTCTCTCGAGCGCGTAGCTCGATGGGATTTGGATTTTCTGAGGTGCAGCATGTCCATTAATTCCGGGTTGGAAATGGATTTATAAGTCAGGCACAGATTGCCTCTGAGCAGGCGGTATGCCACTGAGTAGAGCTGGAGTTTCCTTAACCGGGCAGCATATGGCATCTGTTTGAGCCCTTTGATCCTCTTGGTGAGGTACTTTTGGGGTCTTTCCAGTTGCTGTAGGTGTCTGGTAAGGTACATACCAACAGGGGCATTGTACTCAATTATGGGCCTGCTGAGGGATGAGTAAAGAGGCACAATGACCTCCCCTGATCTAGATGTGAATCCCTTCATGATGAGGTGGGCTATATAAAATGATTTTCTAACCACTGTGGCCACGTGGTTGTCAAATGAGAGATTGCTATCAACTTGGGTCCCCAGGTCCCTAATTACTTATTCTGTACTTAATGGATTACCACCTATGTGGTAATTTGTGGGCACTTTGTTTTTGCCAAAGGGGATGACTATACACTGTTTGGCATTTAGCTTGAGGCCATGGCTCTGGCACCAGTTGTCTCTTTCTATGAGGCCCTTTTGGAGGATGCTTGTGTCGGCTGGAGAGTTGATTATGGCGTCCAGTTTTCAGTCATCTGTGAACATGGTCAGCCATAATCCTTCCGTGTTGGCCTGTACCTCCGAGAAATATATACCAAACAAGAGAGGTCCCAGGACTGAGCCTTGTGGGACACCACTTGTAAATGTTTTGGAGTCTGACATGGCTCCAGCAATTCTAACCATGTGGGTTCTGTCCTTGAGCCAGTTTGCAATCCATCTAGTGACATATAGGTTGATATTTAAGCTGGTGAGCTTCTCTATAATGCCCGAATGGGGTATTGTATCGAAGGCTTTTGCGAGGTCCAGGTAGGCTGTGTGGACCACCTTCCCCTCGTCAATGGCCTTGGTGACTGTTTCAAAGAAATCAACCAGGTTTAAGAGGCAGGATCTGCCCTTAACTAAGCCAAACTGGGTAGGACCCAGTGTCTGTAGGTCCCCAATATCTTTATTTATGAGGTCCATGATGATCCTTTCCATAGCTTTGCAGACCAAGATAGTCAGGCCTATGGGGCGATAGTTTCTAGGATCCGTTGGGGCAAAACCTTTATGGAGAGGGACCACTTTTGCTGTACGCCACTCTTTGGGCACATATCCTGAAGTAAGGCTGAGATCGAACAGTAGTTTTATGTTTGGGTTTAGCATTTCTTGGAGTTCATGTAGGACACAGCCCGGAACACTGTCTGGTCCCATTGATGCTGTGTTTTTTGCTTTGGAGAGGGCAGCTCTTACCTGAGCATCTGGGATGTCAGGGGGGGCAGCACTCTGCTGGGACAGATATTTGCCCTTTTGGTGTGGAGGGGGGGGGAGACGTTTGGCTGAACCTGTCAGCTAGGATGTTAGCAATGTCTGTGGGTTTGGTGTTTCTTTTGTCATTTGGGACTAATTCTGAGCATATCTGGGAATTACCACCCAGGTTCCTAACATAACTAAAGAAAGACTTGTGATTATCCTTAGTGCCCTGTGCAATTTCCTCTCGAAGCTGGCCTTAGACAATTTTATGAGTGCTCGTAGTTGTTTGCTAATACTGATCAGTGATGCCTTCCCTTTTTGGGAATTTGCTCTATCATTTAGTAGCTTCCTCCTTCTATTGTATAGTTTGTTTATGGCTGGGGTCCACCAGACAGGACGTCTGCCTTTGGAGGATCGGGTCTTGGTTTTGTTTAGGTGTAGTGTCTGTGATTAGTTAGCACTGGCATATATGACTGCTCACGTGGACAAATGCCAGGTAAGTCATATGCAATGTGTCACAGGCAACGTACATGTGAACAGGACAAACAATGATGTTCTGTCAAGTGAGACATAGACATACATATAGTAAGCTATACAGATGTCACTAGGAGTCCACAGAAGCTCTGTAACTGTGCATTGCAGGTGGGATCAGTGTTCCAGGGTAACTGCAAGCAAACATGCATGCAAACAAAGCTACAGTAAGCAGGGCTGCATGTAGTCCATTGTACAACAAACAAGCTGTACCACTTCCACTACGTAACAGTGCAAATATGCAGGCACTATACACATGTACATGGAAATCCACAGGTCAGATGGCTAGGGTCCACTCTCAGCACACACAAGTGTACAGACCATGTACCGTCAGGATGTACAATAACTGGATGGAAACCCAGGTGCTCATACCTGCAGTAATACACGTCAAATAACAGACACTGAGCCTTCACTCAGTGGTTCCATACTTAGTAGGATGTATGCTACCTGGCCTGCCACAGCAGTATCCCTGACATGTATGGGGACTCTCCCACCTGTGACAGTTAGTTTTGTGTGTTGGGGATGTCTAGCATGGTATGACATGTGAGCTTGCAATGCTAGGGTGCTCCTGTGTGTCCTGTACCAGCCGTGTAGTACTGCACACATATCAACAGCCTCATACATCTGCATTGCAGAGTCCAGTGTGGGCAACATGCCACATGCAGTTTACATGTCTATCATTGCGTATCAATACTTTCATTACCTTATCCCCTGTGCTACCTATGTATGTAGCCTTCTGTTAACATCCTTACTACCAGTATGCCAACATGTGCAGATGATACACTATGGTACTTACCATGGGTGTAGACAACACTACATGACAATCATATCCTTACTGCATCAGGCATGCTGGGATATACCCACAATTATATCAGCACACAGTACTGTTAACAACATGATACTATTACTACATGTCTATGTAGTCACCCTGTGCATCAGCAACATGTTAACCTGTACCTGCACTGATGTTACAGATTGCAGGAAGTGGCACATTTTCATCATATGCACAGGGTGTGAACTTGGTATGCCTGAGTCAGCCACCAATACCACCAACTGACATGTATGTGTATGTGTGTTAGTGAGGGCAGCAGTACAAGGTGGGGCAATGTTGATGCAGTGTGTGCATGTATGCGGTAGCCCTAGGTGTTGTCAATTTGCATGTGTGTATGGATGCACACAGTTCCACCTCATGGCTGCCATATACTGGTGTTTGTGGACAGCCACAGACTGTACCTGCCAGGTCATACAGATCAGTGTCTCTGGCCACGGACACAGTGTCTGTGCCTTGCAGGGGTGCTACGGACCATATCAGGGTACCAACCCAGACTGGGTACTGTCATCAGAAGCAGGTGTTCGTTGACTGGACACAGATCCCTGTCGGGCCTGGCCAGAGCCACGTGCACATGGTCTCCTGGGGCGGTCTGATGACAGCACAGACCCAGCATTGCTGGGGCTGCTGCTGGCACTCTGGGGGTGGCCGTGGCCCTGTTGTCATCCGCGATGACGGCCAGCTGCTGTTGTTGCTGGCATACGCCCACGTCAACGCCTCAACCGTCCACCATCACCCTGGCTCATGGACATGTAGTTGTGGAACCGGTCTAATATGTCCCCACAATGTCTGTCTATGACATCAGTGAAATTAGAGATGGCAGCCACAATGTCACGCATACTGTCAGTCATGGCTGTGCGACATGCTGTCAGCTCCCTCAGACCCTGTCTGGTGTACCGTTCCATACGTGACTGTGCCTGCATGACAGCCCGAAACATAGCTGAGGTTGTAAGACCTCTGTTGGCACATCTGACAGGGGCAGTACACCCACAGATGCTCCCACGAGAACCCCTGGACATCTGTCTGTGTGGTACCATCTCAGGGCCATGCCCATGGCTGCTGTGTGGGGACACATGTGCCACAGATACCACATTACCCTGGTCAATGCCCACTATATCCTGTCCATCACCTAGGGACATTGGTGACAAAGGGTGTATTGGCAGGATAACTGTGCGCATTGATGGGGTTGACAGCTGTGTACTGTCAATTGGCTGACCAATGACGGACCCTGGCATACCTTCCTGTGCCATTACACAGATGTCATCATTATCAGTACCCATGGCACCTGATTCAGGTTCCCTTTTGCATGACACCAGAGCAGCACCAGAACCTGTGAGAGGGAAACAGGAAACACAGTTTACAATGTCTACACAATATTACCAGTGATGCACACATCCACACATGCACAGGTCCACACATGCACACATGCACACATGCACACGTGCACACATGCACAGGTGCACAGGTGCACACATGCACACATGCACACATGCACAGGTGCACAAATGCACACATGCACACATGCACAGGTGCACACATGCACAGGTGTACACATGCACACATGCACACATGCACACAGTTGCACACATGCACACATGCACACAGTTGCACACATGCACACATGCACACAGTTGCACACAGTTGCACACAGTTGCACACTACTCAGTATGCGAGATATCAACACACACAGACACACCTGCATGCATACACAGAGCACTACTCAGTGAGCCTAATATTACTATTACTATCAAGACTATTAAAGGTATTGTTAATACACACTCACCAGCATGGATAGGCTGCATTGCTGTTACACTGGAGGGACCTGCAGAAGTGAGGAAACTAATGTCAGTGGGCACAACTGTGCCATTGTTACTGAGTATGATACAGGTCAGTAGTACAACAGTCGCCTTTCACAGGTCAGCTGCTGATATTGAGAATATCACACTTGCACATTAAATACTATGATGACAGCTACAAACCAAGGTCACACCTCACACATGCATTAACTACCAGTGTACACAACAGTCAACTATACATATGGCATATTACCGGCACGCTCGTATTCTTGCTGCTGCGTGGCTCCAGCCTCCATCATAATGCATGTCTGCTGCTGCTGTTGTTGGCAGGCTGGAGCCACAACACTTATGAGTAGTCCCTCCAGTCTGGTGAGTGGGGGATGTGTAGCCACCCCACCACCTGTGGCAACCTGTTGCCTGTGGATATCCGATGCACGCTGATGGACATTTCTGATTAAATCACTGCAGTGATGTTGAACCTGCTCATATGTCCTATTATGCATGCCTATGTCATTTACCCGATGGACCAGGTCTTGCCACAGTGCAGCCCTCTCCTGCTGATTCTGGCTGGTGAGGGGAAAAGAGTATTGCATAATCCCGCACCAGGCTCTGGTGTATCTCCTCATCCTCAGCTGCTGAGTAAGCTGGATTGCGCTGGTGAGCCATAGTCCTGTAAAAGGAAATAACAGGATATCAGCTAAATATGTCAGCAGAATTTGGCACACATACTACACATGTTACTCGACTGTTGTGATACAACATATCTCACATATATAGCATCTGTCTGTCTATTGGTGGATACACATGTAAATGGCCAGGTATCAGTGCTCAGCCAACAACTGTGCAACAGTACCTGGCACACTCCATATGACATACTACCAAAGCCCAGCAGTCAGAACGCTGATTCAGGTCCAAAGCACCTCCTCACTCTGGGGGGTTGTATCGAGGTACTGTATGGGGTACATCAACAACTACTGTGAGCTGACCACAGACTAATTGCCCTGGATATACACATCCCACCTCCACCACCAGCACAAACGACTATAGTGAATAACATTTCAAATGCAAACGTTACACTTTTTAACAGTGGCATGGTATCCTTTCAGCCCACTGAGCCAGTGGAAGACACAACCCACAATGCTGACCCCTTCACAAATTATTTCTACGGGCATCTCCAAGAATGCATGGATCATGCAATCCCATTTAAGAGCAAGACACTCTCCACAAAGGGACAGCATCTTGTCTGGTGGACCCCAGCCATAGACAGATTGTATAACAAAAGATGGAAGCTACTGCAAGACAGAGCATAATTCCATAAAGGGAAGGCATGTCTGATCAGCACTAGTAAGGAGCTATTTTCTCACATACAAACATCCATGGGCAACTTTGAGAGGGAAATCAACAGGGACACTACAGATAACCACAAGGCCTTCTTCAGTTATGTTAGCAACCTGGTCAGAAACCCTCCACTATGCTCATAGTTAGTACACAACAAAAAATAATTCCATGAACCCACAGATATTGGCAACATTGTGGCAGACAGGTTCAGTGCAGGTTTCCCCCATCCCTCTCCCACAAAATAAGACATAGTTATCCCAGCTGACTGTAACCTCCCTGTCATCACAGTTGTCCAGGTGAGAGCCGCCCTCAGGAAAGCACGATACACAACATGAATGGGACCTGATGGTATCCCCGGTGGCATGCTACATGAACTCCAAGAGGAGCTAAACACACATATAGAAGTGCTATGTACCACTAGCCTGACTACAGGATATGTACCTGTACACTGGCGCACTGCATCAGTGGTTCCACTACACAAAGGAGGCACGTCTACATACCACTACAATACAACACACTACAATACATTACAATACAATACAATACAATACAATATGCTATTGCCCCGGGACTACAGCAGCATACTGTTCTGCTACCCTGACCATTGTGACACATGTGATGTGATGGTACCTGCTGCTGTCAAACAGTTACACAGGGTGACTCATATGGCATATTACCTATCTGACTAACAATCAGCAGGGGTATGTGTGACATGTACTCATGGGGAGTCTTGCTTCTTAATGCTGTGTGGTATATTGCAGGGTATGTCTTATCTGTGGGTAGGGAACCTGTTTCTCCACCATGTGCTCTTTGTTGCAGTGTTACGGATGACACACAGCAGTCATTTAGGTTGTGGATGGTGTGAGGTGTTATTATGGTTGTTGAACATCTGTCATGGGTGTGACTTAAGTATGTAAATCCAGGAGTTGTAACCTCTATGTGGGTAGAATGTGTGTACTCTGTGGTGTTGTCAGTCACTGTGCATTGGTAATGTGTTTGAGTGCATTGTCACAGTGTTGTACATGTCACTGTGTCCTTCTCCATATCAGTAGCTGTCATGAGAGGTACATACCGTGGCAGCCATTATGTGGTGTGGAGGGGTACACTGACCTACACGTCCGTAGCTGACACACCATGTCTGGTGACACATACCATGTGCAGGTATTCCAGGAATAGTGTGCCACTGTGAATATCATTGGGGGGACTATTGTACACATTTATGACCCTGTTCACCCCTGACACATGCAGTGGTGGGCAGCCTATCACATATCTGGTGGTTACTGGTGTAGGTGATTTGAAATGGGGTATGGTACTCCAGTTTTGACACTGGTGTTCACTCCATGCCTTTGTCACCAGGCACCTGTTGCGATACATCTGTACACATGTGCCTCACTCAGAATATATATACATCTCTCTCTCTCTCTATATATATATATATATATATATATATATATATATATATATATATATATATATATATATATATATATATATATCTATATGTACATATATATACATATGCAGAGATATATATATATATATATATATATAGATATTTATATATATATATATATATATATATCTGTATACATATACACATATACATATTGATGTACATATATTGCTATAGATATGGAGAGAGGGAGGTGTGTGACAGAGAGGGGGTGAGAGTGACAGAGGGGGTGGGACAGTGGGAGTGTGAGATCGTCATATACAGTCATACCTGTGGATAGTCAGATCTGTCTGTCTATGTATATGTATCTACATATATCTATATCTGTATGTGTGTATTACATATATAGGTTTGTACATATTCTATCTATCTACATCTGTCTATGTATTCCTACATCTCTCTCTATGTATGTATACATATATGCATATATATATATATATATATATATATATATATATATATATATATATATATATACATACATACATATATTGACATACATACGTATACATATGATAGATAGGTATATCAACATGTTTGTTTACAAAACTGTATACACACACTAACATACTGCTAAACATACATAACTGTGAAACCTACTTTGTGCATTGCACTACAACCTACATTCAACCTGCATTGATATGTGCACATAGATGCTCTCACATACAAATGTATGTACAGCCTTCACTGATAGTTGCTGTATGTCCCCTGTCCTTTGCACATCTTCATATACATATAGATACAGACCAATGACACATATGGAGGGTTCACAGTATGTAGACTTTTATAGTATTACTTTACATTACCTGTGTTTGTCACAGCTGCTTGTGTTGCCATCTGGTTTTGTGTCCTGCTGCTCCACTTGCCAGTTGGCAGCTTTCAGGTGGTTGTTGCTGACCAGTTTTGTTTGTGTATGTTTAATTTCTTTTTCTCTGTCTGTCTCTCTCTCTCTCTCTCTCTGTCTCTCCCTACCTCCACAGGGTGCAATGAAAGCATTGCATGTGTGGACTGGGAGTACAGCATGCTTTTGTAGGTATCTGCATATGTCCATGTGATGGCCTCTGCACCAATTGTTAGCCAGCATTTGCTAATTGCATGCAGCCAGTTGTGTACTGATTGCAGTTCTCATTGTGATTTCAGGACAGTGCTATAAAAAGGTATGTGAGATAGGCATAGCACTTTCAGATTTTAAGGGCAGGGACCATGCTGGTATGCTGTGGACACTGTTCTGTGAGTGTAAAGGTTAGTATCTCTCTCATATTTCCGGCTGTGTTGTAGATTAACATTTCTCCATTCATTTTTCCAGTTTCCTGTACTAAGTGTGTATGTACACTGACACCTAAGACTACTACTACTGTTAATGTGGGTGTGTGCGCTTTCCTGTGGGACATGTGGTGTAGCTGGTGTATAGCAGTGGCTCTTGCACTTTGTTGCTATGACTTCAATATTTGCCCTTTACAGTCACTACTTGTATGCCTGCTAGGTGTCTTGACTGTAATGTGTTGCTGTGGCTTTCCTATTTTCCATGTACATTCACTCCTTGGAATGCTTGCTATATCTGCTAGGTTGTTACTGCATGCAGTGTGGTCTGGCCATGGTGTGGGCCTTGACATCTATTAGGGTATTTGAGTATGCTGCTGAGCAGGCCCCAGAGACTCTCAGGTGCATCTGTTGTCTGCCTCGTGGAATGGTACATATCAGTGGGGTACACCCATTAAATTGTCTGGTATTCTGCAGTTGTGACTGTGGGATAGCATGAGCATATATATTACTACACTATTTCTGCCGTGCAAGTGGTGCATACTTTCAGGACTTCATAGTTACCATTGCATGTGTTGTAACACCTTTCTGCCTACTGTTTGTACATTTCACATGGTGTCTGTGGGGCATCCCTGCAACTCAGTCACTGTTGCTATGTCTAGGCTCTTAACTATTCAAATATGGCAGTGTCAGACCTCTCAAGTGTACAGATATTTGCAGGTTGCCCACATTTCTGCCTCATATTTTGGTCAATATCTCATGAACAGCTCTTTCTGGCAAATCACTCTGGGCTCAAGTCAGAATATAGTGACAAACATTTAAGTTTCAGATTTCATACCCTTCCAAACATCCAACAAAATGTGGAACCTGTTACTCTCTGAACTAAGTTTGTTGTAACATTATTTGGAATGTGTCCCTGTTTTTGGCCCTTTGCTCCACATATTTTACTACTTGGTCCGGATGTGTTCCTCTAAGAGGTTGTGGGGTATGGGCAGTGATTATCCTGCTGTGAGTATGTGTGTGGCTTGCAAGGTGCTACAGTGACATTATTACCTACTAGCTACCAGCTAGCATGGCTGTTTCTGTTTGCACACTACTATTATAGAAATCCACTAGATTTGACAGTAAATATACATGACATGCTTTGTGTACTACACATCCTATATTCCCTTTACATTCATTCCTACTATTACATGATATATTTATTGTAGCACAATGTTCTTATATAACAGTCATGGCTTAGTGGTAAGTCATGCAGACTAGTGTTTCCAAGGTCCTGGGTTTGGGACTGATGGTGGGATTTTATTTTGCTTTTGAACAGACTACAGGACCTGTCATTCAGAGTGACTAAGGCACTTTTAAGCAGTTGTAACCAGGTTTGCGCTGGTTTGCGTGGAGCTCACGCATGTGCACTGGTGTTCAGCTCTGCACACACCTGCTTACAACTGCTTAAAAGTGCTTACTCTTGCGCACACCTGCGCTATTTTCTTTGAAAGAAATGAAAATGGGGAGACATGAAAGTGGTGAAAAAGGGGTCACAAAGAGGGTAAGACAGTAGGGAAACAAGCTTGGGTTTTGCAGGAGGGATGTAGGTAAGACCCATAGCTGTCAATTTCTTCATCAGCAACAGCTGTGCATATGTTTGTAATTTGGTGTGAGATTTGAAACCTTCCACCCCTGAGAGAGGTGTAAGGACAACAATAACACTTGTTGTACAGCCAATTGTAATTGATAGTTTCCATGTCCAGCAGACATGTGCGCGAAATGGGCAGCTATATATGGGGCATTATTTTTTTGTGGGTACAGAGTGCCTTTTTTTTTTTTTTTCAGGTGAGAGTGGTATGTCAGGTAAGGGAAGTCGGTATAGCTGGGGAGGTAGGTTGGGTAGGTCAACAGACAAGACAAACAAGACACATACAGGGGCAGTGTATGACACTTGTGGGGGGGTTACACAATTGACAGGGACGGATGTTTGGATATCCAGATCTCATGAGCCCACAGATGGCAACAGTGGAACTGATATCCCCACCCATGGGCAGTTGCCACTGTGCCTTCACTGCCCAGGACGGGGCTGTGCTGGGGGCTGTGTAGGTTGGGCAGCAGGCATGCCCGTTAGTTGTGCCACCTGTGCCTCAAGCTGGCATAGGGGCCCAAGAACAGCTTCCTGGATCTCCATACGCATCACAGTCTGGATGCTATGGAGGGTGAGTGGTGGTTCTCCTCCGGTCACACTTGCAGAGGGGGGACCAGCCCCATCCCCTGCAGCGCTTCCACCCACAAGTGGTGCAGGGCCACCAGAGGAGGGTCCAGACTGGGCACTACTGCCAGGTGCACTCGCCAGCTGAGGTAGGAGAGGTGGGTCCACTGGAACCCGCCTTCCCTGTCATCCTATGTTTTGCATTATGTCATGACAGTTTGGGTTAGTAACATACAATACCATTCACAATTAGTTGTAACAGCATGCATTAGTATTCCCATTAACCAAACACCCAGATATTCACACCATTGAACAGCGAGCATAACACATGCATAATTTGAACAGCAATACACAGTCCAACAACATGCAGGGTTGATTGATGGCAGCAGGCCATCAGGTTTGGATGTATGAACAGGGCAGATGCATCAACGTACATGCAAATATGTATGACCCAACAGGACAAATGTCCAGGGGTGTTAATTGTGATTGCACATACCAATTTCATGTGGAATGGATTATATGTGGTTATAGGGTAGGGTGAAGAAAATATAATTAACACCTTCAAATACCAATACATATGCTGTACATTTCTAATAGCTGCAGATATATACACGCTACAGTTCTTCCTACAGTTTCCTATGTGATAACTACTTCGAGTTGGTGATCGGAATGTTACTGCTACATCAATATACATTTTCATTTTTATTCATACACGTTCATATCTGGCTCTGTTCAGCTACATCATCCTGCTACATTTGCTTTATATAGCTATAGACAACTATGGATGTTTGGTATTTCAGACAATCATACTATCTGCATATTGCAGACTGAAAGCAACATATCCAGATTTTGGGATACACATTCCAGGTGCAGGAACATTTTGAACACATTTCGCAGTTTGGTTCTGCTTGTCACATTCATTTCATTCTGTACTGACTGCAGTATACTTTATTCAGGAGTTATTACTACTTTATTGGTGGATTAATAACTCTTTCTCACACTCTCTCACTTGTTTTTTTTTTTACTATTCAGGATGGTACTTACTTCTAGGCTTTATTGACATGTTTTACCTGTAGTTATTACAATCCTTTCCAACAGTCTCACTTCTGTCATGTTTCAGTATTTCAACAGGGATATATTTCACACATGTGTTTTGCTCATCTTCTGCAGCTGTACTTTTCAGCCTGCTGCAGGTTGTGTACTATTATATTACAGGTTGGACATCTTTATTTCAGACTTTATTTCAGACATTTTCATTTTTCTGTTTGGATTACAGACTGCAACACACTTTTGTAATCAAGCAATACTTGCAAACACTCTTACACTGTTACTTGCACATTTTATTACTTAGTGACTATGCTGCACTCTTTTGCTAACTGTCATACTTTTATATTTATTTACAGTTACAGGGAGAGGATTACTGACCTGCCTGGTGGCACAACTGCACCAGCCTATCGTCATAGGCTCTGTGGTTCGCAGAACGGACACCTGCAGCTGTAATATAAATAAAGTAATATTGGAATACACATCTCCATAATATCAGCTAGGTTAATTTCTTACATACATAATTAGATGTAACTTACTCAGCAGTGGGGCATTGGGAATTTGCCAGGCCTCCTGGATCCAAAGGTTTAGTTGGTCCTGCTTCCATCTCTTCAGGTCCCCATGGTGGTGATGGACCTGCTCACCAGTCCTTGGAATCCCTGTGGCACTGGTAAGATCATGAGCCAACCGGTCCCACACCTCAGCCCTATATGCTCCCCACAGGACCTGGCCCTTCATGAGTTGGGCCTCATAATTGTGGACAAGGAGCCAAACCATATATTTGGACTCCTCAATTCCCCACATCTGTGCTTGAAAGCAACTACCCTCACTTACTCCTGACATTCTGGCTGCAAGTTAGTTCTACAATTGGTTATGCTGTGTATTCCCACCTATGGGGCTTATATATGCCATTTTTCCCTCACTTATCTGTGATTGGCCATTTTGGAATTGTATCAGCTTCACAAAACCTGCTTTGTCATGCTCCTCTTTCTATTCATTCCTATATATTTGCTATTACTGCATTGCTAAGTACAGCTGTCATGGCTTAGTGGTTCAGTACCTTGACTATGGTGCATGGTATCCTGGGTTCGAACCTGGCTACTGCCTTTTATATTTTATGACTGTCTACACGGGCTAGGAGGTGTGTCTGTGTAAAGGCAGTTTTGTTACAGCTTGCTCACTGTTGCCCGTCAGTTAGCTTGTTGGCGTGGTGCGCAACTCTGCGCAAATGGGTTACACTGGTTTACCCTTCATTTGGCTGTCAGCACGCATATTACGCTCAGCTCAGCTAGGGGCACACAGTTTCAGCGTGTTAAACCACTGCTCACCTACGGGCACTCATTCTACACCTGTTAAACCACTGCTCACCTACGGGCACTCATTCTACACCTGTTAAACCACTGCTCACCTATGGGCAGATGCACTCAACTTGTTAGACTGTATCTCAGCTATAGGCACATCTGGCATATTTTATTATTTTATCTTACATTTCTTCAAAATAAATAGCCCATTTCATTACATTTTACATAAAATATAATTTTATATGTGTACATATATGTCAGGGACTTGTTTCATGCTTATTTCACTAAAAATAATAATTGATGTTGTGGGGTCTCGCACCACGACTGCCTGCTTTTCAGCCGATGTCTCTACCACTACGCTATTGCTTTTTGTCTTCCTTTGCATAGTTAGTTCTTATATGCTTTTCCACTTACTGCTAACTGTGGCTAAGCTACGGGCATGCCCGTGCAAACGAGCGCACTCACGGGCAAACATCTTTACAATTTAAAAAAAATATATAACATGTTCATTTATATAATTTTATGTTCATAGTCTGTGGGGGCATGTGTTGTTTTGTGTTTATTCACATTTCCATGGACTCTGTCATGGGGGTTTACTTTATGCACTTTTCCTCTTCTGGGGGCATGTCCATTTGCAGGGCTCGGCCTACGGACATGCCCCCTACTGTCTTCCACGGACCGTGTAAGCCTTAGGTGTGATTCAGCATGCCCTCATACATATGCATGACATGCTGACGTCACACCGTTTAACTGCAGCCTCCGTGTAAGCCTTGTAACTCTTACACGGAGGCTTCGTGAATCCTGCCCACTGTCACACTCCTGTTTTTTTTTTTTTTTTTACAATTGTTTCCCTCATTTGTACCATTATTACTATGAGAAACAGGACCAAAGTGTTTGCACACACAGCATATACACAAACACACACATTATTACAGCCTTTGTATGATTGCATACACCTCATATGTTTGTTTGAAATAAAGTGAATGAACAAACACATAAATAATGACCTAGAAAATATATTTCAGCTTGCTGTTTTAAAAACATATTGCACCCGAACTCCAGCCCATACTCTTGGTTTAAGAATCAAAGACGCAAACTAAAGAACAGATTCCAAATATTGCTCTTACATACTTAGAAATGATTACTATAAGAAGTATTGCATAAGCAAACATTTTACTAACTATATCAAATCTGTAAATCATGTTTTGTGTAAATATCACTTCGGGTCCCCCCTGAAAAGAGGCTACCAGCCTAGTGGGACTCACCTGGTCAACAAAGAATAAATAAATAAATAAACGAATAAATAAATAAAACTAAGCAAATAAATAGATAAATAAATAATGTCATTGTTTATTGAGTGCAGTCCCCATTTTTCTGGAAAAAACACAATATTCATGAGGAAGAGCTCACTAATATGAGGCAAAAATGAGGGAGTGTTGATAACCTTGCCCCCTCTATGCATGCACAAACACAGTCTCACAGCCAGTCAGCTAGACAGGCAGACACACACATGCACATCAATTAAAGCCACTTGTTTGGCTATACCCCTCAGATCCTTGTGTGAGATAAAGTGAATAAATAAATATATAAATACATGTACAGAAATATATCACACATTGCTGCTATCAGAATAATACAGTGCAACCCATTATAGCTCCCTCTGCCCCCTCAACATCTTACCTCAAGAATAAGAGGCAAAAACATGATATCAGGAATAGATGTTAAGTATTTCTCTTGTATATTTAGAAAGTTGCTAAAATAACAAACTCTTCATTGGCAAACATTTTCTGTGGGACTGAAGTCTGAAACTCACATGCCTGTTATAATTTAGTGACTGCATCACACAACAGTTTGCCAAAAAGTTGTACATTTTACCAAGAATAGATGGAAATATCTCAGACTCTTTACTCACAAACTCTGGATTAAAAATAATAGGGGACAAAATTAGGTTCAGTTTTTAAATGCATAACAGGTTTTGCATCAACATAAACTTCAGAATGATAAGAATGAAACTTGAAACTGTAATGTCTGGCATTACTGTAATCTTCCACAGAGATTCACCAGAAAATCTATCATTTCATGAAGGAAAGTACAGGGGATAAAATATGATGCAGACTCACAGTTGCTGACGTTCTACAATAAGAACTATACAACTCTAATGTAAAGTTTAGCATTATTTTTCATAACATTTTTCATTGATATTTATGAAATAAAATAATTCAAGAAATATGATATATAAATATGCACAATATAGGTCTTAAAAACATCATAACATGGAACAATAACTACTTACAATGTCCATAACAGATATAATGTTATCGTTGTGACTACATTTTATCTAGTAGTTTTTCAAGCTTCAACCAAGTTAATTTCTCATGTGTTATCTTAATCGTTCTTTCTGAAATATTTTGCTAATCCCTATAACATACAAGTTTAGCTAATAGTAAAAAATATGTACATGATAGGATGTTTTTACACTTCCAATTTAATACAATGATTTTTCTTGCAATTGCAAGCAAGGACCAAAGAAGGTGCACCTATATTTTGGGGATATGTGTTGGTATCGGTGCATTGAAGAGTAATAATGAGTCAGATACTTCACACTTGTCTGACCACAATGCTTTTTATGAAATTTCTGAACTCTATCCAGAATGGAGCTACTATTTTACATGTAAGAAACATGTGTACCCAATCTGCATAAAGTATTTCCTCACATCTCCAACATTTATTAAGATTATTTTTTTATATCAAGTCCATCTTATGTGGTGTAATAAAGCTCCTATGGATGTATTTCCAAGTGAAGATTTTCCAAGAAGGGGATGCCATTGTGCTACTAATTTATTTAAGTACTAATTCTTTATCACTATCTGAAAAAATGGATTTGTTTATTTTCTCTGTGAAATTCCATAATGAGTCCTCTGGGATTTGCATAGTGGCTCTTAAAGATGTATATATACTTGACAATGATAGAATATTATTAACTTGCAAAGTGTTTATTTCACAAAGAAGAGAAAGTATTTTAGGTAAAGGTGTTGTGCTGGTGATATGACATATTTTAAGTTCATTAACTATGTATTCTCTAAATATTTGTATGTTGAACCAGTTGTTGTGCTTTATGTTATACCTGGCTATAACAGAACATGGTTCATGGATATTATTATTGCAGAGAAACTGGTGCCAGAAAACTAAGCCATTTTCTTCCATTACTTTTATTTTAGATACGTTGAAAGAGTCCAGACATGTCTTTGTGTATGCTATAGGAAATATTAAAAATATTAAGCTTTTTGTCATATCATTTTTATTTATTATCTTTTTTAAAATGATCCAATATATAATTAGTGAAAAGAGAATTTTTTTTTTATTCTTATTGGTATTGTAGAAATGTTCTTTGACAACAAGGAAGATTTTTTTTTTTCTGAGAACATATTATTGTCAATATTTGTGTCTCTTTGCCAGATAATAAGATACTTACATGGATATTTTTCTAATTAGAACTATATTTGGAGTTTAACCATTGCCTCATCACATTAAGTATGGTTGATTCTGCATAAAGTTCTAAATTTGGGAATGCTATTCCCTCATCTTTTCAGCTTCTGTAGTGCAAACATGGCTGATTCTTGGCTTTTGAGGAAACCATAGGAAATTGATTAACATAGAGTTTAGTTGCCTCATTAACTTTTTGGATGGGTAGGCATTTAAAGTCTGGAAGTAGAACAAAATTTGGGGTAATACGATCATTTTTGTTAATGACAGTCTTTCTTCTGTTGTGAAATACATTTTATTACATCTATTTAAAAAGTCCTTAACTGTGGATAATAGGTATTTGTAATTTGTAGTTTGACTTTATATTTATTCCTAAGTACTTAATGGTGTCATTTGCCCAGCTAAAATTGTTGCATTTTCTTAGTAAAGTGTTTACTTTTTTAATTTATTAATAATGTTTCTGTTTTGGTGTGATTAAAGGTTAGGCCTGAAACCGTTTCAAAAACTTGTAGGGATTTTGTTATATGATCTATAGAGGAATCTATATTTCCAATTGTTAGCATGACATCGTCCGCAAAAAGTTGTATTTTAGAAATGTAGCTTGGACTAACAGAAAATCCCCTTATATTAGAATTTGCTCTTATGAAGTTAGCTAGAGGTTCTACTGATAGGGCAAATAATAAGGGGGAGAGTGGGCAGCCTTGTTTAGTGCCTTTTAGGATGTTGAGTGGACCTGATAAAAAAGCGCCAATTTTGATGTATGATATTGAGTTAACATATAATCTGTTAATTATATCAGTAAAGTCAGGGGGAAGTTATATACTTCTAATACTTTAAATAAATAGGACAAATTTATAGAGTCAAAAGCTTTGTTTAAGTCTAGGCTAATAATTGATAGTTCTTTTTTTCCTGTTAGCATGATCTACTAAGGAAAGGAGCCTGATAACATTGTCTTGTAGTCTTCTATTTAGGATGAAGCCTGTTTGATCATCACATATTATGTTAGGCATCAGTTGATTTAATCTGTTAGCTAATATTGATGTAAAAATGTTATAGTCCACATTTAACAGTGAAATGGGATGATACAAAGTTACTATTTTTGGGGGTCTTTCTCCTGTTTTAGGATAGGGGAAATCATGGCATATTTCCAGGAAGGGAATGAGCTTGTCTTTTTTCAGAATTTCTCAAAAGCTTGTAAAAGTATCTTTAATGTATCGTCTGTGAGTACTTTATAAATTTCTCCTATTAATCCATCTAATCCTGGGGATTTATTTTTCTTAAGGCTTTAAATCCTCTCTTTTAGTTCACTTAATGTTATTGGTTTGAGAAGTTTGGTATTCTGTTCTATTGATAGTTTGTTGCCTATGTTCTCATTTAAAGGAGTACCACACCGACAGACTCAAAAAAACATGTTTAAAACATCATGGCATGATGTTTCCTACACTTTAACAGCACTCTGGGATTATTTACAGGATTTTAAATATTTTTATATGTAATTCCAGACTCTGACCATCTGGAGGCTGGCATATTGACGTGGTTTGGATAAATCAGGTTGTCATCCAGTATCCCAGAAATCATTGTTTGGCTCAAAAATGTTACATCGTGCAGGCCTCCGTTTGCCTAAAGTTCCTGTCATTTCATAGATGTTGCATGCATACAAAGTACTGAGTAAAACAGAACAGTGTAAGTAACATTCCCTGCTGCTGGGTGACTACTTAAAACAGAAACAGTGAAAATGCCACAGAACAGACTCAAGGTGCTGTTTATTGCTGCCTTTTTTTCTAATTTAGTTTAAATGGCACTAATTTGTGAGACAATGAATTCCAGTCCATTTACTTCTCCCCTTCCCCATAACACTTAGCTTCACTAGCTGTCAAAGTCCTGAGGGTAATTTGACCTGGTAATTCCATTGATTGGCAGATCTCAGCAGGGTGCTTGACTCATGTAATTTAATCTTTGCTCTAGCATTTCCTTTGTTAGAGGGGATTTTTTTTGCTGCACTATAGCCATGGCCTTACTTGACTGCAATCACATCCAGTAAGGTCTTGCACCAAGGAGCTAAATAATAAAACATTTATACTGTTAACCAGTTTAGATCTTTATTAATTTAAGTGTTAAGTTATCACTTCATGATTCCACCTTGTTAAAAATTGAGATTTACATGTGCAAAGTGTGTTGGTATGCAATGTTTGCCTTCATATATTTTTACTCCATTGGTTGGTTTGCAAAAAAAACCTTTTGCAGTGTCCCTGGATTTGTCTTTATACATACAAACCACATTTCTATATTTTCCCATTCCTTTTTCTTGTGTCCAGAAGTCACTTATAACAAAGTGATTTTTTTATTGATTTTTTTTTAAATAAAAGACATCAAGGTTAACTTACCTTGAATCAGATAATAGATGCCACTGCAAAGAATCACTGTTGAAATATTTGTGCATGGACAAAATCCCTTACTAAATCTATTTGCCAGCCTCCAGTTCAATTGGTGCTATGGCTTTAATATACTGGTGTGCTTGCTCATGCCTTCCAAATATCTCCACCATTACATACATACCAGTTTTGCAGTGTAGTAACCACCCAGCATGCCTATACACCTTTAGCCATCAATATGCAGCTACTCCTGTTCATGTGAGTATGTGAATTCATTTTCATACTTAAGGTGTGGAAGCTGCACTGAATAATTCTAGGTGCTTGTTCAGGTTTCACATGCTGCTTGCTTAGAGCTACTCTCATGTTACGCCACTATGAATATGTTGCACTGCCACCTCTGATACCAGGGTAATGATTTAATCTTTCTATTCCCGCACTGCACACTAGCAGTATCTGGTGCAAATACAACAGAAAAGTATGTAAGCGCTACACCACCTAAGCATCATTTGCCGTGCAGAATGTACAAGTATGCATACCAAATTTCTGTGTTTCCAAACATCGGTGTTACTACACTACTAATGAATAAAATGAACAGCACTCAGGCTTGGGGAAGGACAAGGGAGCCATGACATCACAGAATGGGTGGGTCTTATTATTTTAGTTAGAATCAGATGATGGCTGTGGTGATGTCACTTTGGGGGAGGGAACTGATTAAAAAAAAAAAAGAAAAAGCACCTGCACTGCCTGGCCTCGATGATGTCAGTAATTGGGCGACTCCAGCAAGCTTTATTCAAACGTGAGAGAATCATTTTGTAAGTGAAACCATCACAGTATGAGAAGGTAGGCTTCTGTTACAGAAGTAAGGGGAATTATAAAAATGTTGTTGCTTTCAAGAGGATAATGTAAATAGGAAGGAAAAGGGCCATGAACTTGAGGAATACATTAGAGAAACCTGTTGTACTCCTTTAAGAAGTTATCTTTTGGGACATTGTTATTAATATTTGGATTTGTGTTGTTTATTATTTCGTGATGTTTTCTGAAAGTCTCAAGAATATCTTCTAAATCTGTTACAATTTTAGTTTTATTTTTAGTTTCATCAAGAATTTCCCTTATATATGTAACATTAGTTAAGTTTTTTTATTTCAAAGCTAATCTATGTATGTTTTTTGGGTTAACAGAGTGAAATTGTAATTTGATTCTTTCTAAATTTATTACCACTTTGTGATTAAGAATTTCCATGTTATCAAGGTTTAATTGTTTCAATTCTGTATTTGTGTTTATGTCTTTATTATTTAGATTTCTTTTTAGTTCATCAATTTTTGATTGTATTCTCAATAGCGTACTATCCCATTCCTTTCGTTTGTTTAGGTACCAGGTTTTAATTTTACCAAAAATGTAAGATTTCAGCGGTTCCCAGACAAATAACTTTAGAAGTACTATCAGTGTCATTTATGTCTAGAAATATTTTGATTTCTTTAAGTAACCATTCCTTAAACTCTGTTATCTTAACAATGTATGCTGGTATTTTTTGCCAATATACTAGATGACTAGATTTCAGGTGGATTTTAAAGAAAATAGTGTTGTGGTTGGACATTGGACAGGAGGTAATGAAAACTACCTGAATTATTGAGAATAAATAATCTGTAAGCAATACCTTACCGATGGTAGTTTGTGTATCGAATCTGTATGAGTAATGTGTTTATTTTAAGGATTTGGGTTCTATTTTTTTATAAATATCTGTTATATTTGAATTATTGATGAAGTTGTTCAATCTTTTAGCCGGTGCAGATATCTTAAACTTATCACATTTAGTACTGTCACTTCTGGAGAGAATACGGTTAAAGTCACCTGCATATATTATTTCTACCTTAGATTTGATTGCAAGTAAGTCAAGATATTTATTCACTGTTGCAGCACCAACACTGGTTATCCACTAAGTATCGGCTAATGTGATTAGTTTTTTTTTATTTATTTCTAGAATAGTTAAGCAGAACATGCCATTTTTGTCTGAATACGTGTTGATTATTTTAGGTACTGGTAGTGATATCCTCCACAATATCATGGTGCCTCTTTTTTTGGTCTAAAAATGAGATTCTGCAAGTAAAGAGTAGCTATTAAAAGACATCCTATTCAAATGTTCTTCTATTATATGAGTTTCTTGCAAGAATGTAATATCTACTTTCTTAGTTTTAAAATATTTGGTTAAACTTCCTCTCTTTATAAGATTGTTGAGTCCATTTAAGGACAAACATTTTTATGAAAGCATAGATTGTGTTAGATAGTAAAGATTTGGTTATGAACATAACATGAACACTGAGTATAACTGTAAAACATTTAAAACCATTTACAGGTCTAAACATGGAATATTTAATTCCTGGTTTAACGAGAAGTTCCTCAAAACCACCTTCGTCTATCCTAAGAACAGTAAGCTACATCCGTTCTGTGCTACTGCCATTACAATAACTGTATAGAATGTAATAAGAAGTGAGAAAAATAAAAGGCTACTCCGTATAATTGCTACTGATTTGAGTAGTGGAATATTAATGTGTGTGAAATTAAAGTTAATATGTTATTTGTGATAATTACGTATATTAGAAGTAGTTATCTTTGTACAACCAAATCAGAGAGTAATTTTAAAACAAAAGTCCTAGTGTATTGTTACCAGAGTAGGAAAATAGTAATGCCTTTAGGTAGCTTATGTTTGGCTATGAGTCTAAAAAGTTTTCCAGATAGAGTTAATAAAAAATATGGAACTGTCAACAATTTTAAGTAAAAGCTATTAAGATTTAAACTAGAGAGCACAATAGCTATCCAAAAACTAGTAAGTAACTCTCTCTGTAAAGAACAGGTATTGCAAGTCCTAGCAATAACAAATAAAATTACTAATATCTGACTTTTGTACATATTATGCTAGGGACAACTATAAACATGTACATGTATAAATGGCACAGACAACATAGTAATATGCAACAGTTGAACAGCAAGTGCAATAGATACATAGACAAAGTAGGTTTGAATACCTCAGACCCCTATATACTGTTATGCAAACATAATGTAGCAGGTTGCAAAATTGTTGTCAGCAATAAAAATGTCTCAATACATGTGCAAGGGTGATCACAACAAAATGGAAAGAGTTCACATATATATGTATATATTTTAAGGGTGGTTGTGCATTAGTCATATAGAGCTATACCTATGTATACGTAGATAGAACAATGCATATGAACTACAAATGTATACCAAAGTTCATGATTACTGACCTGTGCATATGTATCTTAGAATAAGCTATGTTCAAAAAGGTTAGTTATTACAGTTAGATAACAAAACTGGTATCTGGAAACTGGTAAGTAACTCTCTCTGTAAATTTAGATTAATAAAAACAGATTAGAGTTAAATAAGAACCTTGGTCTTTTAAAAGCATACATATCTTACTTTCATCAAACTGGGGATATACATAAGTCAGTTAAACTGAGGAAAGCACAATAATTATCATAAACAGAAAAGGAGAGAAACAGACAAATAAAAAAAAAATCTTTTTGTGTGCTAAATATTTTCATTAACTGAACAAATTGAAGCCTTTCTGCAAATCTAGCTGTGAACTTCAGTTAAAAGCTTGCTTAAATATCTGCATTGTTACAAGTAATTAAAAAAACTGAATATGCATTTTAACAAAGTCAAAATATCATTTACCATTAAAAAACATGTTTCTATAACAATGTGCAGCATTTAGTACTTACTTAAAGCAAATCCTTTCATTTCTTAACAGTCCTTTTGTTCTCAGGAATTCTGTGGCATTAACTTCCTTATTCTCCTCAGATAACATCATCTGAGCATGCTGAGAGGTCAAAGATCACGATGCATGCCTATTTGTGCTGTTACAGTGATGTAATCAGTTTACAAACAAGCAGGAAGTGTTCTAGGCTTGAGAAAGAGTTCTTTTGAAGCTTTTTGATTTTTCGGCAGCTAAATACAGCACAAAGGTAATTTAAACAAGTAGATTGTACTCAAAAATGTTATATGGCTCTTGTGCATAGCAAAAAAAAAAAAAAAAGAAACAAGCAGGGAGAGAGTTAAGTAAATCATACAGTAAAATGCTTAAAATACTTCTTTTTGAACAGTAAATCTGTACATTGTAAAGCCCTGTTTCCCCCTTCCACTTCCCTCATCTTTAATATACTTTTTAATATAAAATTAGCACTATTTACATATTAAATAAAAACTTTCTGTTATTTATTTCATATTAATTTATAGAGCCAAACGTCTGTGTAGAATGCTTGCATGATCACAGCAGATGTATACTTTGTGCAGAAATCTTATTATAACTTTATATGATGTATATAGTGTGTTAACTGTAATAAGTTTAAATGGAAGTAGTATGTATCATTTGCATACTGTATGAAGCTGTTGTTTGAAAGCTATTGTCATTGGCTGACTGTGTCTTTGAGATTAATAGAACAGTGTGAGTGGATAGGAAAGAGAGGAGAAAAAAGAATCAATAAGTTCTGGGTAGCAATATTATGTTACCGTTGATGTAATGCATAGCCTGCATAATAAATGTTTGCTGTAAGGTGTTTATATTACTGCAGCTTACTTTTAAGTAATAATTAAACAAGTTTGTTTATATTGAAGTACTTAGTGAATGAATATATTATTATGCAAAATAAAAGAATGAAAAACAAAAGAAAGTAAGAAAAAGATAGCAGTACTGAGAAATAGAAAAAGGTAATACAGAAGAAAGCAGGCTTAAGTATATATATATATATATATATATATATATATATATACGTATATATATATATATATATATATATATATATATATATATATATATTTACTAAATAAGAAGAAAGTTTGTACCTTATGATTCAATTTGTATTCTGTGTTTTCAGATGTATTGTTTGTTAATAAGTTCTGAGAGTGATTGTTTTTATACTATTTCCCTTAAGCTTCTAACTAGATTTGTCAGCTGTAGTTATTTTACCATTAGCATCTTGTCTTTTTAGACTGGGCAAAGAAAGGTCCATTTTTTCTACTTACTCAAGTAAGTTGCTTTTCCTAATGAATTGAATATTTTTTGACCATTCAAGAGGGTAATTTTGATTCTGGCTGGAAACATTATCTGGGCTTTAATGTTGGCTTTTTTAAGTCTTTAATAAGTGGGACACACGCTTTTCTCTTTGTGATCACAGTGGAAGTATAATCACTGTCAAATCTTATATTTCTCCCATTGACCTGGACTGGATTTCCTGACTATGCAGCTCTTAGTATTAAGTCTTTGTCTTGGGTAGATGGGAATTTTACAATGATGGATCTCACAGCTGTTGAATTTTTTGATGCATATGTATATGACAAGGACCTGTGGGCTCTCTCAATTCTAAAAGATAAAGCTTTAGGGAGGTTTAGTATTTTTGGAAGCCAATCATTTAGGAAGAGAATCATATTATTTCCTTCCATTTTCTCTGGAACTCCGTAGATCCTAATGTTGTTTCTTCTGGATCTACACTTTAGGTCTTCCACCTTTTCTAGTAACTGGTTATTTTGTGTTATTAAAAAGTTTAACTAGTTGCCATTTTCCAATTGCCTGCCATCTATTTCACTTACTGATTCTTCTATAGCTGCTATTTGGTCAGAGTCAGTAGTAATAATTTCCTTTAAGTCATCAATTTGTTTTTTTTTTTTTTTTTTTTTTTTTTGCTTTTTTTCTTCATATTTCCACAATCTTCTCTAAATTATCCATCTTTATAGAAAGGTCTGGAATGCTGGTGATTATTGTTTGAAGTTCCATTTTCATAGTGCTGTCTTGTAGAGATGTGTTCGAGTGACTCATAGCTGTTTCAGTCTGTAACTGGTGACAGAACTTCTGACAAGTAATATGTTGGTAAATAAATGAAAAAAAATAAGATTTCTTCTGATAAAGTTGTTCACAATATCAAGATAAGTAATTGTTGAAAAATTCTTCAATGTTTGTTGAGTTAAAATAGAAAAACCTATCAGAAAAAATAATTTCAGGCAGAGTATCAAGAAAGTGCAGCTAACTCCTTGGCATCTTGGCCACTGCCCCAGTGTTTAGCATTATTGACTGACTGCAATCCTCAGTGATTTACCAAATAAGTAAAACATTTCATGATGGATAATGCAATAAAAAACAAGCAAAAAATGCAGAAAATGACATTCTGCAATGATTGGAATGGATTTCGAAATGAAATGGATGGCATTATTGAAAAGTTTTGTTCCTCAGTGATTTGCCAGAAAAGTATACATTGCATGGGAGATTTTACAAGCAATAATATAAGGCAAAATCATGGACATTAATTTTTTTCTTTCATCAGGTACCATCATACTGTGCTGCCCAAGTACATACTTGCTAAACTTTAAAGAAACAATATAACTCCAGGAAACTAGACTGCTGTGTTCTGTCTTTCTTAACTGTCTACCACTAAAATAAATAAATCTAACTCTAGGAGACCTGAGAAGTGTACAGCTGAGTCTACAGCCTATAACCTACTGCTGGGGAAAAAACAAAAATTAAAGCTAGACTACCATCTAACTACTAAGCTTATTTCTGCAGGAATAACTGCTGCAGCACTTACTTCTTAGATGTAGTCTCTGTGATTTCTTAGTTTAGACTGCCAGATGGATCTGGCAACTGGGGTAGCAGGCATTGGAGTAGAACACAGTGCTCTCTCTCTCTCTCTCTCTCTCTCTCTCTCTCTGAGAACTTTGTTTTGGCTTGTTTGTTCTGGGAGTGAGAAGCATATGATGATTATCTGTCTCACCTGAACAAGTGTGCCATGATTTGGGGATATTGGTTGTCCAGACCAACAGAAATGGAGAGGGAATTAAACATGTTTGATAACTGGCCACAAAATTAAAAAGGAAGCATGGCAATAGAAAAGCATGGCAAACATTTTCTGTGTGATTTCCAGATTTCTGCCTAAAATAGTGTAGCTAGTAGCTGTAATAGTTTCCCCCTCCCCGTACCTATTGGTGTCTTATTGTTATACTTGGTGGCTTTGCAGTTGCCTGCCCCTACTGTAAATTTGATCTGGGCTACTTCTACCTAATACTGAGAGAACATTTGAGAAGGCCAACCCAGTTAGGTTCTTAACCTTGAATTATCTTCTGCTCCTACTTTCTCTCCACTTTACTAAGTAAAAAAAAATGCTAGAATCTCATGTGATCTGACTGAGTGTGCTACTCAGCTGATAAGTATATTTTTTGGCACTTTTTAACTGTTCAGAGTTGACTAAAACAATAATTGAATTCAGTGCAGAATACAGTTTGAATAAATTCCATTTATTTAAATTGTATTTGCTTTAATATTGCTACACACTCAAGTGTGCTAGCTTGCACTGCACTTAAATTGTTTTTAGTGCTGTTTTACCTGCTTTTCTGTAAAAAAATCTAAAACTGATTCCTGTCTTTCCTGTAACTAGTCTAGTAAAGGTACAGATTTGATATATTCAGGACTGTTTGTAAGTTTCTGAGCCCCCAAGCCTTTCTGTGTTGGAAGGAAGCCTTCTAGATTGTCACTGGGAGTGAAAAGCTCTAGGTAGTCTATCTACCACAAAAGAAGTGGTTTCTGGCCCAGAAATTGTAGTCTATTGGCCGTTTGGGCAGTTTTTACATATCGTTCAACTTTCTGGTTTAAAAGCTTGTGTTTGCACTTTTCCCACCTTTCCTGTAACTTGTCTAGTCCAGATACAGATTTGCTGTATGCAGGACTGTCTTAAGCTTCTGAGCCCACCAACCCTTTCTGTGTTGGAGGGAAGCCTTCTAGCTTATCAGTCAGAGGGGTAAGAACTAGGTAGCCTATCGACCACAAGAGGAGTGGTTTCTGGCCCAGAAATTGTAGTTTATTGGCTGTGTTGGCAATTTTTCCATCTCTTTCAACTTTCTGGTTTAAAAGCCCATGTTTGCACTTGTTTCCTGCCTTTTCTGTAACTAGTCTAGTCAGGATACATATTTCCTGTATCCAGGACTGTTTGTAAGCTTCTGAGCAGTGCCAAAGTCTGCTCTTCAATTGTTTTCCCTTAGATATGCTAGTTCTTTCCACCCCTGCACTTTTACTAGCTTATTAGTCTACCATTTTACCAAACTTCTTGTAGCAATTATTGTAGCACACAAAAGTGCCTCCAGCACTAAACATTCTAAAGGAAACAGCTCCAGTTGTTGTTGTTGTTGTTGTTGTTGCATCTTTTGGCTTTTCCCGGTTAGGGGTTGCCACAGCAAAACTCCAGTCCGCTAATGATTGGCAGTAGATTTTTATGTGCCGAGTTGCCGGCCCTGACGCACAACCTTCAACGAAGGTACGCCCATTCATGCATGTCTCCACACAGAAGGCGTTCTAGCTGAGAATCGAACAGTACAACGTCTTACTGTAAGGCGACAATGCTACCGCAGCATCACCAAATGTCCACCCCTCCAGTATACTTGTTGGCTTTGCAGTTGCCCGACCATACTGTATATTTGATCTGTGGCACTCCTCCCAGTCTAGTGTCATTAGTTCACTCAATCTAATAGAGAACATTTGTGAAGGCCAACCCACTCAGATTCTTAATGTTGAATTAACTTCTGTTCCAGCTTTCTCCATTTCCACTTTACTGGAAAAAAAAATTCTAAGCTTGCTTCCCTCCTTTCCTGTGGCAGATCAGATACAGATTTGCTGTGTCCAAGACTGTTTGTGAGCTCCTAAGCCCCACCCCCACTTAACTGGGGTTAAACTATTCCTGGCACCATAAAGTCTGTTCTTCAAAATTTCCCTTGCAACTAGCCAGCTTTTTAGTTTTAGCACTCATCTGTTTCTTTGATCTCAGCACTTGTTCAGAACTCATTGTAAGCACTAAATAAGTTACAAATTAATACAGCACTCAACTTTCCTAACGTGTCTAGAGGAAACAGTTTTTAGTACTTAATAAATAAGCACCTATTCAGGCATGTCTAAAGGTCAGCTCCTGGTGTTTTCTCCTGTCTACCTGATGAATCTGGGCATCTTGGAACAATGCAGCAATTTCCTCATGTAGACAGACAACCCTCTCCTCCTACCACCCAACACTACGACCTGTGAGAGATGCACTTATATAGCCAAACTGGAAGCAAAACTCTCTTCACCAAAGACTGGCCTAGACAGTCAAGAGGAGAAGGTAAACACTTGCACCACACCACACTCATCACATAGTCCCTCAAAACCTACACCACCAAAACACACACACAGAAGCACAAAACACACACCTACATTCGCAGAGGCTCTCAGTACAAATCTGCCCAAACAACAGAGACCTCCAAAGCAGAAATGCAAGCAACCTCCACCCCCAACACATCCCAAATAACACATAGCCTGCATACTCAGTGTGCCACCCAACTACAGCCCATAAGGCATAATGTACCCAACACTCTAGTCATAGGTGACTCTATAGTCAGGCACACTGATGTTCCACTCACCAGGCTAAACAAGGAAAAAGTTACTATCAGCTGCCTGTCAGGTGACAGGATCCACCACATAACACACGCATTCAGGTCACTCCACAACAAGTACAAATATGACTCTGTCATTGTCCATGTTGGTGTGAATGACCTGAGACGTACCTCCCTGAACTACATGAAAAGAGACATGGAGGAGCTCTCCGATCTTGTAGCCCAGACCGGTATGACCCTAGCCCTGAGTAGCATCCTGCCATCACCCAGAATGACACCACAGTACAAGGACAAAATGATTGACTTTAACAATTGGCTAAGCTTCTGGTGTCATTCTAAGGGAATCAAGTATCTGTCTGCCTGGGATGACATTATCGACAGACCACGCTGCTTTGCCAGAGATGGCCTGCACCTGTCGCCCTTGGGATTCTGGATACTGGCAAAGGCTCTTGCCACCCCTATAGTGCCTTTTTTAGGCAAGGTTCAAATGAGAAATTCACCACTGTAACAGGTACAAGCAAGCAAAATCTGAGGGTAATGCTACTCAATGCTAGAAGTCTAAACCTCAAAATGCACTCAAGGCACTCCTCAAAATGGAGAACATTGACATCTGTGTGGTGACAGAGACCTGGTTCAAAGCTCCAGAGAGCACCCCTGCATTACCAGGCTATAATTCATACCACACCTTTCGGCCACCAAACCTGGACCGAAACACTAAAGGTGGAGGCGTATCCATATTCATTAAGGAAACCCACACCATCAAGATTGTTGCTCAGCATAATGCATCCGAGATTATCAAGTTCAACTAACTCTGGGCAAAACCACAATCCAGATTGTAGCTTGCTACAGACCCCCCACCATGCCCCAGGATTCCCACTCCTCTTTTCTTGATACACTGGAAAATGTTAAGGTACAACCCAACACTCTAATAATGGGTGATTTCAACTACCATACCATTAACTGGGAAAACTACTCATGTACCAACTCTTTTGCTCAACGTTTTCTGGAAATCATCAATTCCAATGCCTTGGATCAACATATCCACACCCCCACCAGGGGCAGCAATATCCTACACCTGGTCATCACCAACATGAGTGACCGGTGTTCCACACCAGAGGTCAGCTCCTCGTTGGTCAGATCCGACCACAAGCTAATCACCCTGGACATCCACATCCCGCTCCCACCCCCCATTAGGAAAACAACCATAAAAAATTTCTCCAAAGCCAGCTTCACGCTTCTTAAGACAGAAGTGGCAAACTTCATGACACCCATGCAGATGGACAATAGAGGTACGACTGCTGAATCCTACACAAATGCACTTTATAAGTACTTACATGAGTGCATGGATCATGCTATCCCTAATAGAACCAAGATGCTATCCTTCAAAAAAAGGAAGCCAATCTGGTGGTCTTCTGCCATAAACAAACTCTGCAACAGAAGAAAGAAAATGTTGCAAAAAAGAGTAAAATCCCATGTTTGGAGGAACTCCTTAGTCAGCCTCAGTAAGAAGCTGAGATCCCACATAAAATCCTCCAAAGCTAGTTATGAAAACAAAATTGCCACTGATTCTAAAAACAACCACAAAGCATTCTATAGCTTTGTCAAAAATCTCAATGGCAACACTCAGATCTGCTCTGAGTTACAGCACAATGACACTAAATATACAGAACCAGCTGATATTGCCAACATCCTGGCAGATAGACTCAGTGCTAACTTTACCCCCCTCTCAACCCCTAAAGGGCCCATCTTTATACCGGAAGAATGCAAAGTTCCTGAAACCATGGCTTCATAGGTAAAAACCTCACTCTCCAAAGCCAAAAACACAGCATCCATGGGACCTGACAACATCCCAGGCTGCCTTCTACAGGAACTACAGAATGAACTGGCACCCCACCTAAGTACTATGTTCAATCATAGCCTCACCTCAGGCTTTGTGCCCATTGAATGGTGCACCATGACATTATCCCACTCCACAAAGGAGGGGCCATAACAGACCCCAGGAACTACCACCCCATTAGCCTGATGAGCCTCATCTGCAAGGCCATGGAACGTATCATCATGGAACTCATAAACAAAGACATTGGAGATCTCCAAACTCTGGACCCCATACAGTTTGGGTTTGTAAAAAGCACATCATGTCTCCTACACCTGATAGACTTCTTTGAAGTAGTCTCCAAAGCCATAGATGAGGGTAAGGTGGTCCACACAGCCTATCTAGAGCTCATCAAGGCGTTCGTTCAACACCATCCCCCACTCTGGAATTATAGATAAACTCAATAAACTAGGTATAAATCCCTATGTCACAAGATGGGTTGCCAACTGGCTTACTGACAGAACCCACACTGTGAAAGTAGCAGACTCCAAATCAGACTTCAGTCCAGTAACAAGTGGAGTACCACAGGGTTTAGTCCTGGGTCCTCCCTGTTTGGTATCTACTTCTCTGAAGTACAGGCTAACACAGAAGGTCTTTGGCTAACTAAATTCGCAGATGACTGCAAACTAGGAGCCATAATCAAAACTCCTAATGATGTGGACATTCTATAAAAGGGCCTCACTGAGACAGATGCCTGGTGTCAAAGACATGGTCTCAAGCTCAATGCCAAAAAGTGCATTGTCATCCCCTTTGGTAAAAACTCTGTACCCATGAACTACCACATAGGCGGTAGTCTACTTAACACCAAAAGTGTGATAGGAGACCTTGGGACACAGGTGGACAGTAGTCTCTCCTTTGATAATCACATTGCCACAGTCAGGAAATCCTTCTACGTGACACACCTCATCACAAAAGGTTTCTCATCCAGAAAAAAATAGGTCATTGTTCCCCTCTACTCATCACTCATTAGACCCATTATAGAGTACAACGCCCCTTTTGGTATGTACCTCACAAGGCATCTACAACAACCGGAAAGGCCACAAAAATACCTCATAAAGAGGATTACTGGCTTCAAACAGATGCCTTACACAGACCGTCTCAAAAAACTCCAGCTTTACTCCGTCGCATATTGTCTACTCAGAGGCGATCTCTGCCTAACATACAAAGCTATGTCAAACCCAGAGCTGTTGGACATGCTCCACTTAAGGAAATCCCAATCCCTTCGAGCTACACAATCTAGGCACCTAAACCTTGTCACCACAATAAACAGAACATGCTGGAGGGATAGATTCCTGTCCCAGAGACTTCCCATACTCTGGAATAGACTACCTATCTATGTCAAACAGAGCTCCTCATTAGCACTCTTCAAGAAAAATCTTGAAGATTGGATGGGTAATAGGAAATTCACCCCGGGGATCACTTCTGTGGTTCTGCTTGACAGGGGCACAGGAAAATAATTTTCTTGGGTGGCGAAAGCCAGGGTACTTTTTTGGCTAGGCTTGTATAGGCCCTAGGGCCAATAGCCTAGTACCTACCTATGAACCTATAAGGAGGAGCTCTCGAATTATGTAGCCCAGGTGGGTATGACTCTAGCCCTAAGCAGCATCCTACCATCACCCAGAATCATACCTCAGTACAAGCAGAAAATTATTTATTTAAACAATTGGCTAAGTTTCTAGTGTCATTCTAAGAGGATCCAGTATCTGTCTGCCTGGGATGACACGATTGACAGACCTCGATGCTTTGCCAGAGATGGCCTGCATCTGTCACCCCTGGACTTCCAGATACTGGCCAAGGCTCTTGCCACCCCTATAGTGCCTTTTTAGGTGGTGTTCCAAAGACCAAATTACCACTGTAACAGCTACAAACAAATGCAATCTGAGGGTCATGCTGCTCAACGCTAGAAGTCTAAATCTCAAAATGCACTCACTCGAAGCACTCCTTAAAATGGAGAACATCGGCATTTGTGCTGTAACAGAGACCTGGTTTAAAGCAGCAGTAAGCACCCCATGCACTACCAGGCTATAACTCATTCCACACCTTTCATCCCCAGAATTTAGACTAAAGCTCCAAAGGAGGTGGTGTTTCCATATTCATAAAGGATGCACACACCTCCAAACTGGTAGCCCAACATAATGCATCAGAGATACTTCAGGTGCAGCAAACATTGGGTAAAACAGTGATTCAGGTCATAGCCTGCTATAGTTCCCAAACCATGTCCCAAGACTCACACTCCATGTTTTTAAGCACCCTGTAGAATATCAGGGTCCAACCTAACACTCTCATACTGGGCGACTTCAACTGCCCCTCCATTAACTGGGAAATCTACTCATGTACCAATACACTTGCCCAAAGTTTCCTGGAATTCATTAATTTCAATGTCATGGACCAGCTCTTTCTTACTCCCACTAGAGGTAGCAACATCCTTGACCTGGTCATTACTAACATGGGGGACCACTGCTCTACACCAATAGTCAGCTCCTCCATGGTTAGATCCGACCACAAAATAATCACCTTCGAAATCTACATCACTCCCATATCCCCACCCCACCCCTGCAAAGGTAACTGCCTTGAAAAACTTTTCCAAAGCTAACTTTGGGCTCCTAAAAACAGAGGTGGTTAACTTTACAACACCCATGCAAATGGAGAATAGTTGCATGATTGCTGAATCATAAACCAATGCACTGTACGAACATGTACACAAATGCATGGATCTCACCATACCCAATAGAACCAAGATGCTCTTGTCCAAAAAAGGATGCCAATCTGGTAGTCCCCTGCCATAAACAAACTCTACAACAGAAGGAGGAAACTGATACAGAATAAGGTGAAGTCCCAAGACTGGAAAAACTCCCTTATCAGCCTCAACAAAAAGTTGCGATCCCACATAAAATCCTCTAAAGCTAGCTATGAAAACAGAATTGCATCAAATAGTAAAGACAACCACAAGGCCTTCTATAGTTATGTAACGAATCTCCACGGCAATACCCAGATTTGCTCTCAGCTACTGCACAATGGTACCTCCTATACTGAGCCAAAAGATATTGCCAATATACTGGCTGACAGATTCAGTGCCGACTTCACCCCTCTCTCCCTCCTCAAAGGACCAATCAGGACCAGTAGATTACCAGGTACCCAGTACTACTGCTGCACAGGTTAAAACAGCACTGTTCAAGGCCAAAAATGCAGCTTCTATAGGACCTGACAAGATCCCTGGCTGTGTTCTACATGAACTACAGAGTGAACTCACTAAGCTAGGCATCAACCCCTATATCACTAGGTGGGTTACAAACTTTCTCACAGATAGAACCCACAGTGTGAAAATAGCTGACTCCAGGTCAGACTGCCAAACTGTCGTGAGTGGAATCCCATAGGGTTTGGTCCTAGGTCCTCTCCTGTTTGGTATCTACTTCTCTGAAGTCAAGGCCAACATGAAGGGACTCTGGCTGACAAAGTTCGCAGATGATTGCATGTTGGGAGCTATTATTAATTCCCCAAGTGATGTTGACATCCTGCAGAAAGGCCTCACTAAGGTCAATGACCGGTGTCAGAACCATGGCCCTAAGCTCAATGCCAAAAATATGTGTCATCAGCCCCTTTGGGAAAAACACAGTTCCCATGAATTACCACATCTATGGTAGTCTACTGAACACAGAAGGCATTATAAGGGATTTGGAAACACAGATTGACAGCAACCACTCTTTTGTCTACCACATTGCCACTGTGGTCAGAAAATCCTTCTGTGTGGCACATCTCATTACTAAGGGTTTTGCATCCAGGAAGAAAGAGGTCATTGTCTCCCTCTACTCTTCACTCGTAAAGCCAATCATTGAGTACAATGCCCCATTTGCCATGTATCTCACTAGACACCTGCAACAACTGGGGAGGCCGCAAAAGTACCTAACAAAGAGGATCTTAGGCTTTAAACACTTGTCCTATATGGACAGACTCAAAAAACTCCAACTATACTCTGTCTCATATTGCCTACTTTGAGGCGATCTCTGCTTCACTTATAAAGTCATGTCTGACCCATCTCTGTTAGAAATGCTACATCTAATGAAATCCCAATCCCTCCACACCACATGCTCCAGAGACCTCAACCTCATTACCACAATCAACAGAACATGCTGGAGGGACAGGTTCATAACCCAGGGACTGCTCATGCTATGGAATAGATTTGCCATACATGTCAAACAGAGCACCTCACTGGCCCTCTTCAAGAGAAATCTTGATGAGTGGTTGGGAAATAGAAAATTCACCCAGGGAATCACTCCAGTGGCTCTACTCAACAGAGGCACTGGGAACTAAGGTTGGGCGGCACTATGCCAGGGTAATCCTATGGGCTAGACT